>NC_083428.1:33851327-34156463 GCF_020745735.1 Hemiscyllium ocellatum | reverse complement strand
ACATATTTCTCAAAGAATACAAAAATAGTTCACCAATACGTTATGTCATACCATTACCCTCACTCATGGTGTCAAAAGGGTTATGAAATAAAATGGGCAAATTAATTCATAAACAATACTTCAACTCTGACTCCTACAGCTGAAGCCAAAGATTTAAAGCAAAGAAGATTGAAAATATCCAATAAAAATGAGCTTACCCAGCATATCCTCAGCTCCCTATCTTACAAAAACACGGGGTCCAACTCAAAAAGAGTTAATCTCTGAATCAAGGGTGAATCATTCAATTTCAAGTTAACACCTCCTAGGATTCTCACTGAACCACAGCAACAAATGCTCTGCAAATTCAGTTGGGTAGGAAGGGGGTAGGGAGCATAAATAGAACGCCTTTATGAATGTCTATAGTCTTTCAGTGCAGGAAACTGCCATCCTCACCTAATCTGGCCTACATGTGACTCGCAACACACGCCAATGTGGTCGACTCTTAACTGCCCTCTGGGTTATTAGGGATGGGCAATAAATGCTGGTCCAGCCAGCGACATCCGCATCCTGTGAATGAATAAAACAAGAATGCAGAGTCAGACTTCCAAGACCTGAACTGTTTCTCAAAAATTAATATCTTACTTTGTGCCTGCATGCCCGTCATCGAGTATATGGTTAGACTAATTTCCCATTTCCACAGGGGAAAAGAGCTTATATTATACTGAACTTTGCTTTTGCAAGAAATTGATTAATGGAGTGAAGTTTATTTGGATACTATCATAATGAAAATATATATCAGACTCAGGTTAAACCTACCAGCAAGGTTAATAATATTGTTTTACGTAACAAGTGACCTTTTTGCTTCACTAAATGCGTTACAAAAAGTCAGCAAGTTTGCCCTGTCACATAGATTTCGTCAACAGCTTAATTGGCCTTCATTGCTTGGAAGACATATGTAAATATCAGGATGAATATGAATAAGGGAGTAGGATATTGATGTCTTCATTGGGGTGAACAGTAGCTTCCTGACATTCATTGGCTAGTGGTGGGGTGAACGGTAGATCCCAGATCCTCCCTGGCGGGTAGTGGGGTGAACAGTATCTCCCAAACCCTCACTGGCTGGTAGTGGGGTGAACAGGAGATCCCAAACCCTCACTGGCTGGTAGAGGGGTGAACAGGAGATCCCAAACCCTCACTGGCTGGTAGTGGGGTGACCAGTAGCTCCAAAACCCTCACTGGCTGGTAGTGGGGTGAACAAGAGATCCCAAACCCTCACTGGCTGGTAGTGGGGTGAACAGTAGCTCCAAAGCCCTTACTGGCTGGTAGTGGGGTGAACAGGAGATCCCAAACCCTCACTGGCTGGTAGAGGGGTGAACAGGAGATCCCAAACCCTCGCTGGCTGGTAGTGGGGTGAACAGGAGATCCCAAACCCTCGCTGGCTGGTAGTGGGGTGAACAGGAGCTCCAAAACCCTCACTGGCTGGTAGTGGGGTGACCAGTAGCTCCAAAACCCTCACTGGCTGGTAGTGGGGTGAACAGTAACTCCCAGGGTCTCACTGGCTGGTAGAGGGGTGAACAGTGTCTCTCAAACGCTCACTGGCTGGTAGTGGGGAGAACAGCAGCTCCCAAACCCTCACTGGCTGGTAGTGGGATGAACAATAGCTCCAAAACTCTCACTGGCTGGTAGTGGGGTGAATAGTAGCTCCGAGACCATCACTGGCCGTTCGTGGGTGCTGCCCGACAAGCCTACCTCAGCTAGCCTCCTATTATTTTTGCAAAATCTACTGTGTTCATTAAAAAAAACCTTTTGTCTATTTATCCAGTTAACTGAAGCAGTTCAGTTCTGCACATACGGAGAACAAATTAACATTGGGGTTTTCCTTTCTCCAAATCCAAAACCATTTCTTTATTTTGCAAAATAGCATTTATATATATTTGTGACACCAGGAGGGTCCAATAACTGAATGGACCTTCATTGTAGTTTGGCAGAAAGATTTTAGAAGGTGGTCTTTCCCCACTGTGCCTTAGTCCAGCTGCCTCAAGATTTAGTGCATCCCTCAGAACGTAGTCCTGGACCTTGGAATGTGTCAGTCTGTGACACTCAATCGAGGTCAAATTCTTTAGCTGGTCCCCTTTTGAGCCGGGTGGATAGCAGCTAACCATAGTGGGCAGGCTCTCCAAACAGTCAGGCCTGATCAGAGAGCAGGCAACTCTGAACAAGTGACAGCTGCAAAAGAATGCAGAGACCTCACCTCCCAGGATAACATTGAACGATTCATGGTTGGTGGTGAAAACCCTTTGGGGAAAATTGACAGGTCTATGGGACATGCTTTACCTGCCCACGCCTACTGAGGGGGCCGGGGACGGGTGGTTGAGGATGGGGAGGGGGGGGGTGGATGAGGTTGGTGGAGAGACTGTCTCACCATAAGAAAAATGCAGATGATAATGTAGAATGTGTTTGACTAGGCCTTTAACTATAGTCATTGACTGTCCACTTCCTTGGCTAGCTAACCTGTTCACTCCCACCATCAGCAAAATGCCTCATGATGGGTCCATGTCAACAAGCCTCAATTATATTGAATGCCAGTCTGTCCCCTTGGGGTCTGATAAAATTTACAACATCGAGTGTACAATGCAGAAATAGACCATCTCGCCCAACTATGTATGCTGATGTCTTTCTTCTCCACATGAGCATTCTATCATTCCCTCTTCATCTGACTCTAACTGTTTATCCTTCTGTTCTTTTCTCCCTCATGTTCTAATCTAGCTTCCATTTTAATATCTTTATACTATACACCTCAGCTGTTCCTGTGGTAGTCAGCACCACATTCTCATTACACTCCACGCAGATGTTTTTAAATGCTTGTTCATACAGAATCTAAGCATTGCAAAAATGAAACCAAAAGGTAAAGCATTTCTCCTTGTACTCATCAAAACTAAAATGCAAGAAACAGACTTAGACTAGACTTACAGTGTGGAAACAGGCCCTTCGGCCCAACAAGTCCACACCGACCCGCCGAAGCGCAACCCACCCATACCCCTACATTACCCCTTACCTAACACTACGGGCAATTTAGCATGGCCAATTCACCTGACCTGCACATCTTTGGACTGTGGGAGGAAACCGGAGCACCCGGAGGAAACCCACGCAGACACGGGGAGAACGTGCAAACTCCACACAGTCAGTCGCCTGAGTCGGGAATGGAACCCAGGTCTACAGGCGCTGTGAGGCAGCAGTGCTAACCACTGTGCCACCGTGCCACACTTGGGAAAAGAAAAAGAGACATCATTTTATACTGAATGGGAAGAGGATGCTGATTGGTTGAATCGTAATTGGCATGGAGATACAGAAAGAACAGTTAACTGTCAGTCTTAATTCTCAAATAAATTCCAATTTTTCAGGGCATTGCCATGGGGATATGCAGGGTTTGGCTATCTCTACATAAGTGAGATATCTTATATCTTATATCAATGTTATAATACATAATATTAATTGGATTATTATTCAGTGAATACCAGCCACCTAACCTCTCAGTCCCTTACTCAAATACCCATTTGTCAGCAGGAGTCCCTAGTTTTCTCACCTCACTATCCAGTTCCACTGCAGCTGAGGTCAAACCAACTCGATGAAGACTAGGGGTCAAACCTGAGGTCATTCTGGTCTGGTGCACACAGGATTTGTCAACTAAATCGTCTGGGATGTGGCAAGACTTGTCAGAACATTGGAGGCCATGTGTGGGGTTTACCCGCACTGGTTCAGAATGAGATGACCACCATGAAGAATGATTTGGAGATGCCGGTGTTGGACTGGGGTATACAAAGTTAAAAATCACACAACACCAGGGTTATAGTCCAACAGGTTTAATTGGAAGCACTAGCTTTCAGAGCGCCGCTCCTTCATCAGGTGGTGGTGGTGGTGCTTGGAAAGCTAGTGTGCTTCCAATTAAACCTCTTGGACTATAACCTGGTGTTGTGTGATTTTTAACCATGAAGAATTGGTGCATCCACATCTTTCCTATGATTACATCAGGTCCCAAGTGGACCAAGATGACTATTCTCTTGTAAAAACACATTCTCTATAACAGCTAACTGGCACTAAGGGACTGAAAGCTCCTGGAAAATCTCTACATATCATCGCCACCAGCATAAGGGCTCCAGGTTTCAGTGATTTTCAAGGTACTAGTTAGACAATAGAGAGAACTCATGTTTCTACTGTGGGTGGGGAGAGGGGTGGGGAGCTAAATCTGGTCAAAAAGGGAAAGGGAGACAGTGACAAGAATAGTTAATGCTCACAGTGTCACCTCCCGGACAAGACAACAACATACAAATGTTAGATTATCTCACTTGGATGGTAGACCTTCAGAGGTACTTATCTCCTCATCTTTCAATATCAAAGATTGAGAGGATCCTGTGTCTCTTAATATTATTACCTCTTTACCTATTACTCTTGGCCTATGCAAGTAAACTTTACCTTCGCAGATATATAGTTTACAACCTAAACCCACAGCATTGTATGCTTTTCACACCAACAACATCACGATTATATTGACCACCCTGCAGCAGGACTCATTGCTAGCATCTGTCACAACCATAATCAGTGTCCACAGTGTGGTTCGTTAACCCTAATTTGGAGAGTCCTCTTTAACTTTTCGAATGCTCCAAAATTCAAGGTTACAAGCCACAAAGCTTTGGACTAGCAGATATTCAAAGTCTAGTTTAAAACATAATAATTGCTACTAATTACTGCATAAAAAGTGATACAATTGTTTCCTAAGACATGGACACAGAAATTAAATGTAGATACAAATAAATGATATTTAAAATGTTGAAAGTAAATTCAGTTTATTGTCATTTTATGCCTGACCTATGTCAGGATTTATGTATGGTATCTTTTTATAAAATTAATTCAAGGGATGAGGTCTCTCTGAACTGGCTAGCATTTATTGCCCATCTCTAATCACCCTTGAGAATCTGGTTGGGGTGAGCTTTTTAAACAGCTGAAGTCCATTTAGTGTAGATACATTGATTTTAGGGAGGGAGTTGCAGGATTTTGACTCAGCGTCAATGCAGGAACGTGATATATTTCCAAGTCAGGAGAATAAGTGGCTTAGAGGGGAACTTGCAGGTGATGGTGTTCCCATGATTCTGCTGTTTTTGTCCTCTGGATGGTAGTGGTCATAGATTTGGGAGGTGCTGTCAAAAGTGTCTGGGTGAATTTCTACTTGTAGATGTTACACTGAGCATCAGTCAAGGACGGAATGGACATTTGTGGATGTTGTGCCAATAAAGCAGATTGGTTTGTCCTGGATGGTGTTCTTGAGTGTTCTTGATGCTGCACCCATCCAGGCAAGTATGGAGTATTACAACACTTGTAGTTTTGTGGAGTCAGGAGGTGAGTTACTCACTGCATTATGGTTTTGTGGAGTTAGGAGGTGAGTTTCTCACTGCAGTATTCCTAGCACCTGGCCTGCCCTTGTAGCGATAGTATTTAAATGGCTTGAGCCGTTCAGTTTCTGGTTAATGTTGAGTGATACATGATGGTAATAAGATTGATTATCAAAGAGTGATGGGTTGATTCTCTCTTGTTAATGATGGCCATTGTCTAGCAGTTGCCTGTTATGAATATTACTAGCCATTTTTCATCCCAAACCTGAATATTGTCCGGAATTTGCTAAATTTAGACATGGACTGCGTTGGTATCTGAGGAGCTGTGAGTGGTGCTGAACACTGTGCATTCATCAGTGAATATCTTTAGTTCTGACCTTATGATGGAATGAATGCCATTGATATAGAAGCTGAAGACAGTTAGGCTGAGGAAATTACAATGAGGAGAATTTTTGCCTGATTCCCATTAGCTCCAGTTTGGCTAGGGCTCCTTCATGTCACATTTTGTTAAATCCAGCCTTGATGTCAAAGGCAGTTACTGTTATCTCAGCTCTGGAATTGAGCTCTTTTTTGTGTGTTTGAGGCTATTGATGCCAGGCTAACTGCCTGGTAGAACTCCAATTGGGCATCAGTGAGCAGGTTGTAGTGGTTCTGTTCGCCGAGCTGGAAGTTTTTGTTGCAAACGTTTCATCCCCTGGCTAGGAGACATCATCAGACAGAGAACAGCCAGGGAATTCCTAGAGGCATGGCATTCATCCACAAACTCCATCAACAGACACATCGACCTGGACCCAATATACCAATCACTACAGCGGACAGCTGAAACTGACACCCGGAAGCGGCAAGGACAGACCACTATAAATGCCGGAAGAAACATCAAAGAAGCACTTCGCAGGAGGCTCCACAGCACTGATGATGTCTCCTAGCCAGGGGACGAAACGTTTGCAACAAAAACTTCCAGCTCGGCGAACAGAACCACTACAACAAGCACCCGAGCTACAAATCTTCGCACAAACAGTGAGCAGGTTATTGCTGAGCAGGTGCTGCTTGATAGCAGCATTGGTAACACCTTCCATCACTTTACATCATGAGTACACCAACAGGGCAGTAATTGGTTAGGTTGTCCTGCTATTTGTACACTTTACATACTTGGGACAATTTTCTACATTGTTGGGTAGATGCCAGTGTTGTAGCTGTACTGGAATAGCTTAGTTAGGGTATGGCATTGATCTGGAGCACGCATCTTTTGTACAATTATCGGAATGTTTTAAGGTCCAAAGGTTTTGCAGTATCCAGTGTCTTTAGCCATTTCTTGATATAATGTAGAATGATTGAATTGGCTGAAGACTTGGTTTCTGTGATGGGTGGGGACCTCTGCAGAAGGCTGAGATGGATCATCACTCAGCACTTCTGGCTGAAGGTTGTTGCAAATACTTCGGCCTCACCATTGGTACCAATACGCTGGACTCCCACTTCATGTGGGTGGGGAATATAAAGACAAAAGACTGGGGAGTCTCAGCAAAGCTTCAAGAAAAGTCTTGCTGGACTCAAATTTTAAATTCTGTTCCCCTCTTGGACAAAAGGGTGCCTCACAGTCTGTCATATCATAACCAAAGCAAAATAACCGTCATGATACGTTTGATGCTTATGCCCAAAATGTCAACTCTACAGCTCCTCGGGATGCTGCCTGACCTGCTGTGCTTTCTCCAGTGCCATGGTTTTTGACAATGATAAGTGTATTATATTTCCACAAAGTAGAGTTTATTAGATTCATAGAGATGTGCAGCAAGGACCAATACCAATCCAAACTAGAGACTCATACAGACATCTGGAGACTATGGCAAGGACTAAATGACATCACAGGTTCTAAAAAGAGACAGTGCAAGATAGGAGATGATGACATATCCCTCCCAGATCGTCTCAACACTTTGCTTTGAGCAGAATTTTGGCGGAGAGGTAACACCCATTCCGACAAGTCCTGATGAACCTATCCCAACAGTCACTGCATCAAAGGTCAGATCAATTTTTCTTCGTGTGAATTCAAGGAAAGTGATGCAACCAGATGGAGTACCAGGCCATGCACTCAGAGCATACACAGGTCAACTGGCAGAACTCTTCTCGGAATCTTCAACCTCTCCCTGCAGCAGGCCACTGTCCCTGCCTGGTTCAAGAGGACCAACAACATCCCTGTGCCTAAGAAGGCTCATGCAGCCTGTCTCAATGACTACCGCCTAATGGCCCTAACTTCTGTGGTCATGAAGTGCTTGAAAGGCTGCTCATGGCATTGGTCAACTCCAGGCTCCCAACTACTCTTGACCCACTCCAATTTGCCTATCGGACCAATAGATCCATGTCAGATGCCATATCATTTGCTCTTCACTCCTCTCTAGAACATCTTGACACCAAGAACAGCTACGTAAGAATCCTATTCATTCATGATAGTTCAGCCTTCAACACTATTATCCCCTCGAGACTGATTCCTAAACTTAGTGATCTCAGACTAAGCCCCACTCTCTGCAAATGGATCCTCAGTTTCCTGACCCACAGGCCACAATCAGTGAAGATCGGGGACAATATTTCATCCTCACTAACACTCAACATTGGAGCCCCCCAGAAGTGCATACTCAGCCCCCTACTGTACTCACTGTATACCCATCGCCAAATACCAGACAATTGCCATTTACAAGTTCGCTGATGACACCACCATAGTCGGTCGAATCTCATATGGTGACAAAACACACTATAGATGGGATGTGGAAGACCTGGAAAAATGGTGCTTAGCTCTCAATGCCAGCAAAACCAAGGGACTCATTATTGACTTTCGGCGGGATGTTAGTCATGCCCCTCAACACATTAACAACACAGAGGTGGAACGAGTGGAGAGTGTCAAGCTCCTGGGAGTGGTCATCCATAACAAGCTTTCTTGGACTCTACATGTGAACTCACTGGTTACAAAGACTCAACATCATCTCTTCTTCCTCACGCAGCTGAGGGAATTTGGCATGACGGCGAATACCCTTGTCAACTTTTATAGGTGCGCCATCGAGAGCAATCTGTCTGGATGTATTGCTATCTGATATGACAACTGTACCATTCAAGATCGGAGATGGTTACAGAGCGTGGTGAACTCAACCCGGATAATCACAAAGGCCGACCTCCCATCTATAGAATCCATCTACCTGGCCCACTGTCAAGGAAAGGCCGCCAACATTCCCAAAGATCCTTCCTACCCTAGCAATGTTTTTCTACAACCTCGACAAACTCTACTAGAAACTTGAACACATGCACCAGACAGTTTTCAAACAGTTTCTACCCGACAATTGTTAGAATACTGAATGGACTCACAAACTCTTAGCATTCGCATGTACCTGTGTTTTTGTTTTTGCCACTGTTTATCTATTATTTACTATCTATGCTACTTAACTCTGTGATCTACCTGTATTGCTCACAAGACCAAGCTTTTCACTGTGCCTCGGAACACATGACAATAAATTCAATTCAAATTCAACAGACCTTTTAGGCCAATCCGTCAATGACAACCAGATATCCTAAACTAATCTAGTCCCATTTGCCAGCACTTGACCCATATCCCTCTAAACCTTTCCTATTCATATTCCATTCAGACACCTTTTAAATGCTGTATTTGTACCAGCCTCCACCATTTCGTCTGGCAGCTCATTCCATCCACCCACCACCCTCTGCGTGAAAAAGTTGCTTCTTAGGTCCCTTTTAAATCTTTCCCCTCTCACCCTAACCTATGCCCTCTAGTTCTGGACTCCCCCATCCCAGGGAAAAGACCTTATCCATTTACCTTATCCATGCCCCTCATGATTTTATAAACCTGAGGTCATCCCTCAGCCTCTGATGTTGTGCCCTTCCAGCCTCCAATTTTCTCAGAACCTTTGAATTCTCTCACATTCACAAGAATTAATTACTCTGTCCAAGAGATAATGGAAGACTAATTGTCTCCCTTTCTGATTGATAGCGGAATAACATCTCAGTCTAATTATATTTTTGGCTGTAAGTCAGAGCAGCCATATGACTTCTGGAACCCATCTTGTAAGATTCAGTGTTCATTTTAAACATCAGATAAGTCTTCTTTAGAAAAGAAAAGTATTATAATTACACAATTAACTCACATCCAGATATCAATAGTCACACACACCTAGAGTCATGCCTGCTGAATACACACTTCTCCATGTGTCTGTGAAACTCTAGCCCTTTATCTAAAGCTGGCATATCACCCAAAGATAATGAAGCCTGATGTTGTGGCTAAACTACCACAAGTTATCTTTAATTCAGCTACTTATTAAATCTTACAGACAATCAGGTACTGAAACATTTATTGTTTAACATTTATTGTTTGTAGCAATCAGAATAAGATCCCACAAGAAAGCAGGTTAAGCCTCACAGCTCAACAATATTACCCAATTGACAGTGAAATTTAGCTAAGATTTCACCAACAGCATCTGTCTTGGGTAATGTCCAGGGTCCGATCCTTATGCAGAGTTTTTCTTTGAATTTCTACTGAAATTGTTCTGGTGTTTGATTCTTCCACAATTTTCCCTCTTTTAGGTTTGTTGTGTAACATTATTGACAATTGGTTAGACCCTTTCATCCCCAACATCGATTACTCTTTTGAATTTAAGCCTGTGGCTTGCCGATTTATCAGAAGTAGCTCCCCTGTTCCTTCTTACATTTGGAGTTAAAACACAGCTTTTCCTGCACTTAACCTTTTACTTCAGGGGATCATTTCTGAATGCAGTCTTAATTGCTGACTTGTCATGAGTCAGCAGATTATCTGTGTCATCTTCTTTCCCATGAAGTGTATGTCCTTTATCCCAGGGATGGTTAATCCACATGGTGTGTTAAATTTCTTTTTAACAGTTTCTCCTTGTTCCCTTCATTTTGAAAAGCAGTTTATTCCAGACAGAGTTATTGTTGGTTCTTTCCATGTGAGACAGATTATATATGTTGATTCTTCTAATCCATGAACAGTTATCAAAGTTCTCAAGTTTACGTTGTCACACTGGTTACTGACTTCCTGCTCTCTCACTTGCAAAGAACAGCAGTATTAAGGGGGGGTGATATCTTAGTGGTGTTATCACTGGACTGTTAATCCAGAGACCCAGTTCTAGGGATTCCAGGTTTGAATCCCACCACAGTAGATAGTAAGATTTGAATTTAATAAAAATCTGGATTACAAGTTAATTAATAATCATGAAATTGTTGGGGACAAACCAAGGAAACTGTCATCCTTCCCTGGTCTAGATTACATGTGACTCCAGACTCACAGTAGTGCAGTTGACTCTCAACTGCCCCCTGGGGTGGGGAATAAATGCTGGCCAAGCCAAGAACACCCACATCCAAAGAACAAGGAGTAGGAAAGCCACTGATATGACTTCAGACTCAATGGCAGCAGTATGAGCATGCTCTCCAGCAGCCATCACTCTCACATCCTCTTCCTGGGTCTGCAGCTGTGAGAGATCAAGTGTTCTCTGCCCGAACAGCTGTGGGGGTGAGAAAGTGATAAGCAAATACTCCACTGCTGCCTTGATGTGCTCTCCCGTGAACTCACTGTTGTCTCTCAAGATGGTGGCATGCATGAATGCCTCTCCGTATCTGCCCTTGCTGGTGTTTTCCAGCCACCCAGCCCAGACTGCACTCCAAAGCTGGGTTTTCAAGGCCCTAGGCTGTACAAGGTGATTTGCAGTCACCCTCATTAAAAGTCACGAGCCTTCCATCAGCCAAACTGCAGCTACTGGGGTATGAATACAGTTAGATACCAGCAAGATACTTAGGTTCATACAGCATGGAAACAGACCCTTCGGCCCAACTTGTTCATGCCGACCATGTTTCCTCAACTGAACTAGTCCCATTTTCCTGTGCTTGGCCTATATCCTTCTAAATATTTCCTATTCATGTGCTTTTGCATTTCTTTTTTGATTATCAATGCATTGCTGGATAAATTTGGTGAATGAAAGACTGAGCTGTTCTCTTTCATTAATCAATATAAGCCAAAGGGACTTTGTGTTGAGGAATCTAATATAGATGGGTGCTGATAGTGGGTATATATTGGAGCTATGGAAATACATTTTCACGAAAACAATACTTCACAATATAGTCCATTTCTCAATGTCCACATGGTTTTCCCTCCTGTCATCTGTTCTTACTCACCCTCTACTTTCTCCTAGTACCTTTGGATCATAGGAGATAAAAGCCATGCCCTGAGACTGGGTAGGTTATGAAACACAATTAATTCACACTTGTATGAATGTCACATTGGGAGATGAAAGGCTCACCTTCTAGTTATACACTTTGGAAAGACTATGGAGCCAGACTTGAGAATATACAAATAAAATATATTTCAATAGCTGTCTTTTTTCAACCAATGGTAGGGAGAAGCAATGGCGGATCATGACAGCTGAATATCAAAGGCTCTTGCTCGCTCTCTCTCCCTGGTCCTTTCTCAGCTTCTCAGCAAACAACACCTGGTAGAAAAGCAATTTGAGGAATCAACCATTTACCAAGAAATCAACGGTAATGAAAAGATGTTGATACTGTTTCAGATCTAACACCTTAAGTGCTCCAAGACCTTTTCAACTGAGTAGCCTTTTTTCTTCCTGTCTATACCAGACACTTTCTTCTTTTTAAACTTATTACCTGTGTTTGAGTGAGTATTTGATGTTACATTGATATTCTTTTTTTGCTCAGGACTAATAAGTAATAAATGCCGTTTTTGTTACTCAAGAAAATCTTGTATTTGTCTCCTTAATTTTCATTGACATTGACTCAGTTGCCTGATTTAAATGCCTTCAGATAAAGTGCCAATTTCAGTGCAAACAGCTTTGTTTAATCCACATGGATCTTCTGGACGAACCTCAATCTTTCATTGGGTATAATGGCTAACGCTTTACGTCAGTTCTATCTTTTTAGACACAATGTTAGTACATGAAAGGTCTAAGGTAAAACAATTGTGTTGAAATTTGATAGTCTACACTCATTGCTAACATAACAATATACACTTAGACTTAACATGTGGTCTACACTGTTGTTTCTGTCTTCTGAGTCTGTCCATCATCAGATAACTTAGCTTCCTAAATGGATACAAGTGTGAATTTTCTATACCTCCCTCCAGGTCACAGCATTTGCAGAGTATTTACATCCTCTCACAGGGGTTACCAATGTGTTACAAGTCCATGGAGAGCCAAAGATTAGCTCTGTTTCCTGTTACTTACTGGCTCCTGCTAGAAGGTGTAGACAGATACGGACAGGCTCTGCCCGAGTGATTGGCACTGGCAAACACTCACTGCCTGTGGCCCAAGAAACCAGAGTGAGCTGGGCAGGTTGATGGGCAGCGGTAGGGTGAAGTGCCACTGGTGTCTATGATGACAAATTCCACCATCAGTCAGAATCTTCAGGAAAGTAAAAAGGTAACTGGGACTAAAGGCTCCAATCAAGCAAGTTCTGACAAAGAGTCACCAGACTTGAAACATTAACTCTGCTTTCTTCCCTCAATGCTGCTGGACCTGCTGAGTTTCTCCAGCAATTTCTGTTGTTTCCAGCATCCACAGGTTTTTGTTTTATTCTGGGACGCCATTGCAGATTGAGTAGAAAATAAAAGAACATTGATTGTGAGAAGCATAATTGCAAGTAAATGAATATTTTATTGCGGTCTGAACATTCATAAGTGAACATTTCAATTGAAATTTGACAGGAACTTAAAGCATCTGTCTTGGCCTCATAAAGCCTTATTCACATAAGATAGCTAAATGTCAATGGCTGTATTTCCTAACCTGTCTGGCAGCATCACAGACAGTGCAGCAGATACAGTGCAGTCCAAAATCCATAATCTCCTTTGCTATAGGCTGCAAGCCTAGAATGTCAGCATGTGATTTAAAAACATTTCTGCTTGGCATTCTGCAGCATTAATTTTCTCTATTTGTATTAAAATGTAGTTGGCAGATTAAGTGACCCACTGGTTGTGTTTTGCGTTTGTGCTATTTATTTATTTTTGAAGTAAGCTGTGAAGAGTTTAAAGGTGCCAGTTCTGTCTAGAATCCTGGCATCACATTGCCATGATTCTGCTTTCAAGGAGGCTTCCCTTATTTGAACTATTTAAGAGTACGGTTCACAAATTTTAGGTTCGCAGAGACTTTCCAGACAGTCTGTGATACTGCCTCAGAGATGGGTATCGTCTGGCAAAGTGAAAGCAGAAGAGCAATGGCTCGAGATGTGTCAGGCAGCACCCAACCTGCCCTCCTGTTTCCCCTTGTCCCTCCAGTGTGTTCTGTAGTCCTTCAGCATCAGGCTTGCTCACTGTAAGAACCTGCATGTGGAACCTTTAAACCTAAGGGAAGCTGCTGCTCTGTGGTTCACATCTAGTTCTGGCTGACATGGAAACTCTCCCACCTCCCAGAAGCCTACCAGAAAGACCTATGACCTCTAGGTCAACCTGTTTGGCAGCATTTTGATGCACCTTCCTTGGTCACCGAGTCCTGAGGCAGGACTTGAACTCAAAACTTCCAGCCAAAAAGTTGGTACATGGACTAGTTGGACTGAAATGTCTGTTTCCATGCTGAGTGACTCTGTGACTCTACGATTAAATTGGCTCCACCAGTACTCACTGCTGTACTCCTCCACACCCAGGGCCATGCTTTCTTTGTGTTCCTGTTCCCACCTCTTCACGCCAAGTTCTTGTTCTCTCCAAGTCTTCTTCTCTTCCCCATCTTCCATTACCCCTATGCTGCTGCTGGCCTCCTGTGTTTTCCCCATATTCTCTTGTCCCTGGCTCTTGCCCTTGCTGGACTGCTCCCAAGAATGAACAGATCCTGCAGTGAGAAGCAGTTCCAGACATCTCTAAATCTGTATCTGTAAATAAATATCTATTTTAATTGAAGAACTGTTAAAACACTGTCTCACACACACTGCACTTTCATAATGTGTATATCATACAATCTCAACAATTTTTTGAGGTCTATGATTACCAATATATTTAATAATGGACCATCCGAGCCAAAAGTTTTGAGAACCACTAATTTAAGAATTAAAGTACTGTTGTGGAAAAGAAAACATTTTTCCATTAAATTCTTCTTTTTTTCTCAGCTTCTGAATATGTAAACTCTTCCTATTCTATAATTCTGCTGGTGAGTTCTCCCCAGCCCCCACTTATCTCGCCACCCTAGAGGCTCCCTGCCTCCGTTCCTGATGAAGGGCTTTTGCCCGAAATGTCAATTTTCCTGCTCCTCAGATGCTGCCTGGCCTGCTGTGCTTTTCCAGCACCACTCTAATCCAAACTCTGGTTTCCTGCATCTGCAGTCCTCACTTTTGCCTTTGACTTGAGTATACTGGCAAAACCCAAAGGATGTCAGTGGACAATTCAATGACACCGATATCCCACAGACATTGAGCTAATTTCCAGCAACCCATGTATGCTCCAATGGGGAAGAGGAACGATGAGAAAAATAAACACAGATTGCTTCTGTTCCTTCTCCTTAATCTACAGGAGTTGGGGCTGACTGTAATAAAACTATTAATGTGCTAACTTAGAGATTCTATGATGTGGAGGAGCCAGTGCTGAACTGGGGTGGACAAAGTTAAAAATCACACAACACTAGTTCATAGTCCAACAGGTTTATTTTGAAGCATTAGCTTTCGGAGCGCTGTTCCTTCATCAGATAGCTATGGAACAGGACCATAAGACACCATAAGAATTTATGGCAAAAAGATTACAGTGTCATGCAACTGAAATGATATACTGAAAAACCTAGATTGCTGCTAAGTCTTTCATCTTTTAGAATGGGTTGCAGGATTTGGTTCATTAATATGTAAATCCCAGAACTTCTTTTAAGTCACATTCTTGAGGTTTTATGAAAAAAGATGACATCTCAGCTCAGACAATGCATTAAAGGTGTGAGGTTAGAGTCTGTCTGTATCCCAATCTTGAGTCAGACTGGTTCTATTTCCAAAGTGGAATTTATAAAATATTACATGGATTGACTGCCTGCATTGACCAATATCTCTTACTTCCCCAAACCATTTCTGAATACTGAACATGGATGATTTGGTGATGGAAAAAACAGTTAATACCATTCAGAAATCAGGCATGGCCTACCCTTACCCAACCATCGAATTTGGAAAGAAAATTTTAAATAGTATTACCAGATCTGAATGACAATCAATGCAGTTCCTTACAGTGCTGATCTTGAAACCAAAAATATTGTTAATAGTGATCAGTTCAGTGAAGTCACTGTGTGGCCAAGAGCAAATTGGCACAGACTGATCCAACAGGTCATATATTTCTGAGGTTTGGGAATCAAAGTACCATCAAGATTGAAAAACCATAAGAAGGCAAATCAGGGTCCCTCAATGCGAGGTAGTTTTGTTCCATGGCAGGTGTCTGTTGTCTGTACGCTTGCCTCGGAACCCATGTGCTATGTGACAGCTGTGTCTGACTCAAACACTTTTACCAGCACAGGAGGGGTTCAGGGATGCAGATCCCTTCATTTTGATAAAAGTTGTAACTTCAGATTGGCCTCCAAGTCGATTCGCGACCAGTTTGTGCCCAAAAGTGTAATGGCAGCTGGAGATTCTGCATCTCAAAAAAGGAGACACAACGTATACCACTCTGGGAAACCATGTCACTGTCTAACTATATTTTTATGATGACGAACATTATTTGCCACTTTACTTCTAAGTGCGGCAGCAAGTATATCTGCTCACCATTGTGAAAGGAGAAACCTACTGGATTTTGTGCCTATTAAGCACCCGAGTGGTCTCCCATTGGGTTTTACACTGGATACAACAGATAAGTTGCCCAAGTTCTCAGATGTGTGGGCGAGATGGATTAGCCCTGGGAAGTGTGGGTTCCAGGGATAGGATGGGGGAATGGATCTGGTGGGATTCTCTTTGGGGTGGGGGTTGATGTCGACTCAATGGGCTGAATGGCCTCTGCTCCCACACTGTTGGGATGAGATGATTCAAATGATCCAAGGTAAGATGAAGCCCTCATGTTATGTGCTATGATGCAGCGATGAATATGTCTCTTAAAGGAATACTGACTACAAAGAAATACATGAACATGCAACTTTCCCCAACATGGCAGTAAGACAACTCTACTTTATGCATTGGGAAAGCTGCCAGAATTCTCTCCTGCCTGAATGAAGGTCATTAGCTTCCCCTCCAACTCACGTCAGGAAGGGAAAATTCCACCTTAAACCTATTGTCGTAGAGATACTTATATTTCAAATGAACTTAGGCAATGCGGCAGTCAAGAAATTTGGGATGAAGGTTAACATAAACAAACTTTAAATACAATTCAAATGAGGGACACACGAAACGACTGACAAGGGTTTTACCCAATCTGATGCAAAGTTTCCTAATTTAATCTACACTATCTTTCCAAGTTCCAGTAATATTGCAGAGTCAGGGTATAAACTGGGATGGGGCTTCCTGTCTCTTGATATTAGCTTTTTATTGGACTTAATCTTGGTCAGAACCAAAACCTGCATTCCAACTGGTTGTCAGCAACTTCAACAACTAATCTAAATTTACTAAATAGGATCAACTGTTCCACATTGTATTTCACAGGTCAATGCATCAGTGAGAAGGAAACTGTTTTTTTTGGCGGATGTATTGGAATCTGACAAACAGAATTCAGTGCAGATAAAAGCTGACAGTCCATGCACAGCTGTTGACCCTTAAAGTCTCTGATATGTTTCAGTCTGTTTATTCTCATGCTGTTTTCCATCTGTGTTGATGGCAGATATCATAACTCAAGCCCTTCACCTGCCTTTTTCCATTTAAAAGCCTCAGCCCCATCTTGGTCTCCCAGTCTAGGAAGTCTTTGGTGTTGAATACAGTTGAGCCCCTGAACTGCTTCCACTTACAAAATGTCTCATTTCATAATGAATTCAAAGTAACTATTTTACATAATTTCTTTGTTGAAAAGATATAAACTGGACTGCACTATTTTGTTGCATCTTCCTGTAAATGCATTTCTCCCAAATAACCTTCCATTTTCTCTGAATCCTGAGATATAGTTGCAAGTTACAATTCTTGGGTATTTTGTCCAGATCGCTGACACACATCGTTAGCATCAAAAGGTTGAAACTAGACTATGTGACTACAGAAGGCTGCACTGTTAGCTTGTCTCTTAGCTCACCAACATCGATGCGGATTCAGTGCTGTGGAGCCTCCTGCGAAGCGCTTCTTTGATGTTTCTTCCGGCATTTATAGTGGTCTGTCCTTGCCGCTTCCGGGTGTCAGTTTCAGCTGTCCGCTGTAGTGATTGGTATATTGGGTCCAGGTCGATGTGTCTGTTGATGGAATTTGTGGATGAATGCCATGCCTCTAGGAATTCCCTGGCTGTTCTCTGTCTGGCTTGCCCTATGATAGTAGTGTTTTCCCAGTCGAATTCATGTTGCTTGTTGTCTGAGTGTGTGGCTACTAGGGATAGCTGGTCGTGTCGTTTCGTGGCTAGTTGGTGTTCATGTATGCGGATTGTTAGCTGTCTTCCTGTTTGTCCTATATAGTGTTTTGTGCAGTCCTTGCATGCTATTTTATAAACTACATTAGTTTTGCTCATGTTGGGTATTGGCTCCTTTGTTCTGGTAAGTTGTTGTCTGAGCGTGGCTGTTGGTTTGTGTGCCGTTATGAGTCCTAGGGGTCGCAGTAGTCTGGCTGTCAGTTCTGAAACGCTCCTGATGTATGGTAGTGTGGCTAGTCCTTTTGGTTGTGGCATGTCCTCGTTCCGTGGTCTATCTCTTAGGCATCTATTGATAAAGTTGCGCGGGTATCCGTTTTTGGCGAATACCTTGTATAGGTGTTCCTCTTCCTCTTTTCGCAGTTCTGGTGTACTGCAGTGTGTTGTAGCTCTTTTGAATAGTGTCCTGATGCAGCTTCGTTTGTGTGTGTTGGGGTGGTTACTTTCATAGTTTAGGACTTGGTCTGTGTGTGTTGTTTTCCTGTGTACCCTTGTGGCGAATTCTCCGTTCGGTGTTCTCTGTACTATCACGTCTAGGAATGGGAGTTGGCTGTCCTTTTCTACTTCTCTCGTGAATCGGATGCCTGTGAGTGTGGCGTTGATGATCCGGTGTGTTTTTTCTATTTCCGTGTTTTTGATGATTACGAAAGTGTCATCGACATATCTGACCCAGAGTTTGGGTTGAATTTGTGGTAGGGCTGTTTGTTCTAACCTTTGCATAACTGCCTCTGCTATGAGTCCCGAGATTGGTGATCCCATGGGTGTTCCGTTGATTTGTTCGTATATCTGATTGTTGAATGTAAAGTGTGTAGTGAGGCATAAGTCCAGTAGTTTAAGTATGCCGTCTTTGTTGTTTCAGAACTGACAGCCAGACTACTGCGACCCCTAGGACTCATAACGGCACACAAACCAACAGCCACGCTCAGACAACAACTTACCAGAACAAAGGAGCCAATACCCAACATGAGCAAAACTAATGTAGTTTATAAAATAGCATGCAAGGACTGCACAAAACACTATATAGGACAAACAGGAAGACAGCTAACAATCCGCATACATGAACACCAACTAGCCACGAAACGACACGACCAGCTATCCCTAGTAGCCACACACTCAGACAACAAGCAACATGAATTCGACTGGGAAAACACTACTATCATAGGGCAAGCCAGACAGAGAACAGCCAGGGAATTCCTAGAGGCATGGCATTCATCCACAAATTCCATCAACAGACACATCGACCTGGACCCAATATACCAATCACTACAGCGGACAGCTGAAACTGACACCCGGAAGCGGCAAGGACAGACCACTATAAATGCCGGAAGAAACATCAAAGAAGCGCTTCGCAGGAGGCTCCACAGCACTGATGATGTCTCCTAGCCAGGGGACGAAACGTTTGCAACAAAAACTTCCAGCTCGGCGAACAGAACCACTACAACAAGCACCCGAGCTACAAATCTTCGCACAAACTTTGATGCGGATTCACTTTACAGCTTTGATCATTGGACAATTGAATTGGTGTCACAATGCTCAACAGAATTAACTTCTATTGTCCCAAATGCATGTCTCAGTTCTTTATTCGGGCATTTAACTGTGAACTATTGTATCTTTTGAACTAGAAATGAGGGTTACATTGACCAACAATCTATAAAATACTCTGGCATGAAAAATCAAGAGGTTTCTATGAGACTCCAACTGTACTTAGAGGGGCATCTGTAAAAATCAACTGAGCTGGATCTTTTGATATATCTCTAAGTCTCTAACCATCCTCTACCTTCTATAAAACAAATAGGTAGCACAGAATGGGAGTATTGCTGAAAACATGACATGCTATTGATGCTTTTTGTTATATAATCATCCTGGACAGTTCACAAGGCTACCACCTCAAGGAGAAAGCCAGTATTTATATTCATGAGAAGACAGTGCTCATTTGTTGATCAGTGGACTGTGATTAGCAGAGGCATTTTCATGGAGAATTAACCAATTAATGATGGCAGGCCATCGTCCACTCTGATCTATCACCATCACCCCCCACCTGCATCTACCTATCGCATTCCTAGCTACCTTCTCCGTGGCCCCACCCCCTCCCATGTATCTCTCAGCCCCCTTGTGCCCTCTCCCCACGTTCCTAACGAAGGGCTTATACCCAAAATGACTATTCTCCTGCTCCTTGGATGCTGCCTGACTGGCTGTGCTTTTCCAGCGCCCCACTTTTTGACAATTAATAATGATTCACAGCTGACACACAGCTATCTCTGTCTGAGGGCCCAGTATGCAAAAGGGCAAGTTTGAAAACAAGTACCAACAGATTCAAGTACAGCTTATTCCCTGCTGTAATCAGACTTATGAATGGACTTATGAATATTAGAGTTGATCTTTCGCTGCACCTTCTTTGTATTCTGAATTCTGTTCTGTTACCCTGATGTACTTATGTAAGGTGTGAGTTATCTGGTTAACACATAAAACAATACTTTTCACTGTATCTCTGTACATATCACAATAATAAATCAAACCAAACCAAACAAGATGTCAAGATGCTAGTGTTGGACTGGGGTGGACAAAGTTAAAAATCACACAACACCAGGTTGACATTTTATAACTTCCTACTTTGGAAATAGAGCCAGTCTGACTCAAGATTGGAACACATACAGATTCTAATCTCATACCTTTAATGCATTGTCTAAGTTATCTTGGGAATGTGACTTGAAAGAAGTTCTGGGACTAGCATTTTAATGAATCGAAACCTGCAACCCATTATAAAAGATGAAACATTAATCTATCAATATATCACACCAGTTCTATGATATTATGATCTTTTGCTACAAGTTCTGTTTCCTATGATCCTGTTCCACTAGTTACCTGACGAAGGAGCAGCACTCCGAAAGCTTGTACTACCAATAAACCATTTGGGCTATAACCTGGTGTTGTGTAATTTTTAACCAAATCAAACAAGTCAGGGATGCCTTGACCATCCAAATAGGGTCAGAGTGAGTGACTCTGCCTTCCCAGAGACCCAGCCTGGGCCAATCACTCAGCAGGGTGTGTATTCTTGAGTGCAAAGTATCCAGCATGACAATGCAGCATTACAATGATAGCTACTGGTGTAGCCCAAGGTGCATCATTGACATTCTGAGAAAAGTAGTTCTTACATGCGTCATGAAAGTTCATAGAGGTATTTTCTGGGTCTTTGGATTACCCATCCAGTGTCTCATTGTCTCCCCAAGGTAATCTCTTCAGATAAGACAATCTTCAGGGCTAGAAACATTCTGGTTGGTCTCTTTAAAATCATTTGAACCTTGAATTGGGACAGGTTCAGGTCAGTGCAGATGGACGGTACAATAGGAGAATTGTCCCTTTTAGGTCCCAATAAGTTATTAACAGTCCCATTGCTTTTAGAGAAAATTAAAATATGTGATGCAGGATCTGCTTAACAAGACCTTGCAGTAGTAACAGGCTCATTATTCTTTGTTTATCACACAATTATATTGATTCAAGATTTAAAGAAGCACACTATGTCTTGTCCTTTGGAGAAATCAGATGTCTTTTGTTCCAGTCATCTGTTTTCTAATACACATTCTTTTGGTTACATCCCTGAAGACAGATCAGCAATATGTTCATATTGAATATGTAGGGAATTGTCATAAAGTGGAACAGTTAGTCGAAATGGTACTGATGTTGAATGCTGAGAACGGTTTACACTTTCTCAGACAATTAAGAAGCCTTTTTTCCAATTTGCTTTTCTTTCTAAATCCAATTTTCTCAGTACACTGCCATTAAAGTTAAAATTAACTTGCCAAAATATTGTCAATGATAGTCTGATTTCTTCGCTCACATTACTGGGTGACCCATCAGCATATTTGCAAGGACCCCAGTGAATGTCTCCTTCTCCAAGGGAAGCCTGTGGCACATGTTTTAATTTAATGTCACTTGAAACATGAGGAAGTCAGTAATTGTTGTATAGGCTATTGTTCTGAAAGTGTCAATGCTGTATACTGTAGTAAGCTCCATTTAACTTTTGATGATGCAATAAGGGCTTGAGTGGGGAAAGACAGAACATCTTAAGATCTTACCGAATTACTATCATGCAATAAACTACAAATTGTTTAAGACAAGACCCACTTCTCATTAGTACCCAGTGATATTCCCTGTCAATTTCCACTGAGTAAATTATGCAGACCCAGTCAAAAAAGGGGATGGCAGCAGCTATTTACTAAGTCACATGTTGGCAGTGGTTGGCAATGCATGCTCATGTGACATGGTGGCAACGATGATACTTGGACTTTGAGGTACCTGTATGGAATAAATTCCAGTGAACCCAGGAATAATTTCCACTTACAGCTAATTTGAGCCACAATGAAACAGTGCCAAACAAGGCAAAATAGCCTCAACCAAACAGAAGAGAGACTGAGAGTGTTTTACTATTCACTGGTGTTGTGGAGAAGATTGACTAAACAAAAGGCCCAGGAGGTTGGCCATGAAAACCCACTTTGATCATCAGTAACATTTCATGATTGCAGACAACTTATTGGTGTTTGATGAAAGGTTGATCATTCCAGTGTCAGTGCAGGATGAAATAAATGCCAGGGATATGTGGGGATGAGCAAGGACAGACTCAGGTCTTGGGCACTGATATGGTGGCTAGGGATTCCAAAAGAGATTGGAAACCTTATAGCTAACTGTGAAATTTGTCGCATTCACAGGTTTGAGCAATGAAAGCAGTGATATCCATCATTTAGACTCGTATAGTCATAGAGATGTACAACACCGAAACAAATCCTTCAGTCCAACTCGCCCATGCTGACCAGATATCCTAAATAAATCTAATTCCATTTGCCAGCATTTGGTCCATATCCCTCTAAACCCGTTCTATTCATATATCCATTCAGATGTCTTTTAAATGTTGTAATTGTACCAGACTCCACCACTTCCTCTGACAGCTCATTCTATACATGCACCACCCTCTGCATGAGAAACTTGTCCCCTAGGTCCCTTCTAAATCTTTCCCGTCTCACCTGACAGTTATGCCATCTAGTTTTGGACTCTCCAACCCTGGGCAATAGAATTTATATCTTTACCCTATTCATGCTTTACCCCATGAGACCATGAGAATGAGGTGAAAAAAAAACCTATTTACTTTTGATGGATGCTCATAACTCATTGATGTCGATTATCTTTCATATTGGATAGAAGTGAAAAGTTGCACACCATCAGCACTGATATAGTTGTCAGGATCTTGCATGAAGTATTTGCCACACATAGGATCCCTGACATGGTGTGTCAGATAATGGACCACAGTTTGATCTTTCAGTCAATTTTCAGGTCATTCTGGATTTTGATATATAAGTATCTCAGCAAGATATTCACAGTTGAATTGGAAAGCTGAATGTGGGTTCCAGGCAGATGGAAATTAATTTAACACCCAATGCCAGTAAAGAGCATTCATTACATTCCCAAAATTTGGGAACTGCTGATACAGGATTGATGCCACTAAATCTCTTCATAGTAATGCATAGATGAAGCCAAAGTTTTATTCAGTTTTGAAAAAAATCTATTTAACTTGCAGTAGTCAGCATGAGAGCAAGGAAAGCCAACCTTCAGAATCAAATAATAAAAGCAATTTAAACTAAGTACCAATGCACCATAAGGCAAAACCCTTAACTTAGTCATCATTTCTGGAAATTTACGTCGAATGTCAACTTTCACCAAGTCTGAAATGGACAGATTGTTCACAGGTGGAATTAAAGCCTTAGTTTTTTTATAATGTTTGCTTTCTTTCTGTTTAACATTCTTTGAAAATTTTATTGTCAATTTCTCCACATAATGCAACACAGAATCAAATAAAAAATATAAGCTTTCTTGAATACCTTTCTATAAATTTCTGGACCCCCCCCTAGCATATCTATACTGTCCTGCGCCAAACGGATAAATGTCATTTTTGGGCTGACACCTTACCTGCCAGATGATAAGGATTTTGGCTGTGGAAATGAAATGGTCTGTCCTCCCTTTGGGAAACACCAGAGAACTCCTCCATGTCATTTCTGGAGCTGTAAGGAAATCTACTTCCATTCATTCTTCACAGAGTGATGGGGCAGTATCAGAACCTAACAAAACAGCAGACTCAGGCAGCAGGTTTGGATCCTCGGGCCCTGGGGCTCTTGGCATTGTATGGCCTTGCGTAAGCTGAGTGTATGGTTAACACAAGGCTACACAGGCCCAGCTAGTGGCTTAGATTCCCAAAGGCTGTCTTTTCTTTTACAAATTTACAAAGATTCTCTTCCCATAACAGGGGCTTTAAAATGTACTATTAGCCTTACTGCGTGATTTGCAATAAGGCACAATATACATCACCACAGGTATTAATACAGTGTCTCATGATATGATCATGGTGTTGCTCTCTTTTAGCCTCACAGAAAAATCAAGTCTTCAAGGTAATTGATTCTGTTCTTAAATAAAAGTTAATGCTTTACATTATTTTACCAGATTTCATAAAAGATTTCATGATGGCTCAGTGGTTAGCACTGCTGCCTCACAGCACCAGGGTCCCAGCCTCAGGCAACTGTCTGTGTGGAGTTTGCACATTCTCCCAGTATCTGCATGGGTTTCCTCCGGGTGCTCCGGTTTCCTCCCACAGTCCAAAGACATGCAGGTCAGGTGAACTGGCCATGCTAAATTGCCCATAGTGTTAGGTGTATTAGTCAGACGGAAGTGGGTTTTGGTGGGTTGCTCTTCGGAGGATTAGTGTGGACTTGTTGGGACGAAGGGCCTGTTTCCACATTGTAGGGAATCTAATCTAATCTAATCATTCTGTAGTAATACAATTAGACCGAGAATGTTATATGGTTGCAACAACTGAAAATGCTCTATCAAGGAACATGTGAGAAAAGAGGCACACAACACACACACACCTGTCATGAGATGCACCTGAAATAATGTTTCCACAAAGCTACTTTGTGCATTAAAAAGTATTCTTCCACTGGCCTCAAATCATCAGTAAGACTCGTGTTAGAGAATACAGTTAAACGTGTCCATTCAATAACTGATATAATTGAGAATTTCAAGCCTTTATTCAAAGAACCTATATTGCGTGTCAATGCTATCCAGTCACCTCAGCCAAAAGATGTTGGGCTGCAATGACAGTTGAGATAAGACGATACCTCCTACAGATAAATAGTCAGTAGTTAGACTTAAACATTAGGAATAGCCATTTGACTGCTGTAGCTGGGAGTTGCTGGCATTTAGGGAAATGCTTTTAAGTACCAGGAAGAACCCCTCCTTTTGACAGGTAAAAACTGTTTGGAATAATTTGCCAAAAGAAGTTGTCAAAAACATTCAAGGTGTTCAAAATAGACCTGAATTTTAAAATGAGAAAATTAGGCTAACAATTAGGCTAATCTGTAGCTTGTTTGAACCTCCGCATGAAGCAGCAACTTATGGAGCTGAAGAGAAATGAGAAAAAATGCACATCTTTGGACTACCTTAAAATAAGGAACTTTAATACAACTTCCATTTTCAATTGTCGGCTCCTGGAGCGAGATTGCTGCAGTCTCCATCCTGCAGCATCAGACATGGTCATTTCCCTGGCAGAATATGGAAACAGTCTACTGAAATCTGAATAGTGAATATTGGATCAGAATAGGTGAAACAGTGCCTGGAGGCATTGTGAAGCAGCCCTAACAACAGAGCTCTTCTCTATAGCTTTGATAGTCTTAACAAATCATTATAAGAGCTCTCTAGTGTATAAGAGCATTCAGCATTGCGCATAGACTGCTGTAAATCAAATATTATAAATTAATAACCAGTTTATCGAGACATGTTATGCTTGTGTATGATATTCAGAGATTGCTTATTTGATTAAATAAACCTCTAGTGAACCAACATAAATGCATTACCTCCTTGGTACCACGTCCATTAAAGGTCCCAGCTTCCACTGTCCATTTGTGCTGAGTTCACATATCTTCTCCAGAATGCTGGGCCAGGGGTTAGATTGGGCCTCAGTATTTCTAAGCAGGAAGCAAAGGAAGCAGCAGCAGCTTCTTTTCCTGATTGCTGCGGCCTCGTTCAGTTGAAACATACTTGTGAACATTGAGCTGAAGACAGAATCAGCTTCGGTTAGAACATTCTTGCTGTCCAGTTTCTAAAATGAAGATTTATATTTTGCGCGTGGGGCTAAAGGTTGGATGAAAACATATCCCAGCAAAGCTCAGTACAATGGGGATGAGGTGGGAGAAATGTAAAGTGGTAAAGCAGACGATCAGTTTATGATATTGTATTTGGGATGATTCAAAGCTTCACATTAAAAGTGAATATTATTGATGGCACTTCTGACAAAGGAAACTGAAATAAGACAGTTCTTTTCTCTGTTTGGTCTCTACAGATATTGTCTCAACATTCGCTACATTTTCTATTTTTATTTCAGATTTTTAGTGTCGATATTTTTCTGCTCTTTTAGTGAATCTAAAAGAGCTGCTGTTATTTTAGACAACAAGAGATTGTTCAGTTCTGAAAGACATCTGGCATACGCTGATTTGACAAAAAGGAAGGCGCTGAGAAATGACAAGCCAACACATTCAGGGCAGTTTTGCTTGAGTCAGGTCAATACATTTAACGGTTAGAAAGGAATCACAAATTGAATTTAAAGGAAAGTGATGTGATACATTGAGGACTCTGCTAGACAAGGGCAATTATTGTTTATTGAGAAACTAAATAAAGGAGCAAAAATCATAGAGGGAAAAATATCAATATCTTAGGGATTATATCTGTTATTCCTTTAAAATATTTGTGTTGCCACTTTGATCTTCCAGGTTATCATACATCTGTCTGCCCACACCACTTAGAGCTCATCATTGACCAGATACTCAGTCAGTCAAACCATTAAATGCCATGTCAATGATGCAAATCAGAGGGTAGGTATGCTTCACCAAGTAACTCACATCTTGATTCCCAAAGCCAAGATACAATTGGGAATGTGATGGAATATTCTCGACATGCCTAAATAGGTGCAGCTGCATTAAAACCAGGGAGGCTCAATGCTGTTCAAGGGAAAGCAAGACTGCAGGCCTATCCACCAGCTTAAACATCCAGACCAGCAACTGCCTATACACTTTGCTTGCAATGGGTATCATTCACAGAATGCACAGCAACAATTCACTAAAATCTTAGACCAAACTCAGGTCCTCTAACACATCGAAAACAAGGGCAGACGATACTCCAAGTTATTCATCATTCTGATTTTTGCAAATATTGCTGTGTTTTATTTATTTCAGTCAAACTCCTAGAACACACTGCATAACTGTCTTTGAAGAGGAAGTTTCCAGAATGGTATCAGGGAGAAGGAGCTTCAATGAAATGGAGACAAAACAATTCTCCCCAGTACAGAGGAGGTTACTGGGAATTTAATGCTGATGATACGATCACTAATTATGAGGGTTTTCTTTTTCTTAGAATCCCCACAGTGTGAAAGCAGGCCATTCAGCCCATAGAATCCACACTGACCCTCTGAAGGGCGTCCATCCCAGACCCAATCCCCTACCGTACCCTTTATTTCCCATCGATAACCCACCTAGCGTGCACATCCCTGGACACTATAACATGACCAATCCACCTAAATTGCGTACTTTTGGACTGTGGGAAGAAACCAGTTCATCCAGAGGAAACCCACACAGACATAGGGAGAACTTGTAAACTCCACACAGACAGTCATTTAAGAGTGGAATTGAACCAGGATCAATGGCATTGTGAGGCAGCAGTGCGAACCACTGAGCCACCATTTTAGTAGAGTTGATGTGAGGAAATATTTCAAAATTCATGTCACCACAGTAAAAAGATCCAACTGGCATAAAAATCCAGAGGAGATGCGACAATATTTTATGGCAATTCAGTATGCAATGCGTGACAAAGGTATCTGAGCTTAGAAGCGAATGTGTAAAATGTGGAAGGCCATGTGGCCAATTATCTAGGTAAGAACAATGACTGCAGATGCTGGAAACCAGAGTCTAGATTAGAGTGGTGCTGGAAAAGCACAGCAATTCAGGCAGCATCCGAGGAGCAGGAAAATTGACGTTTCGGGCAAAAGTCTGATGAAGGGCTTTTGCCCGAAACGTCGATTTTACTGCTCCTCGGATGCTGCCTGAACTGCTGTGCTTTTCCAGCACCACTCTAATCTAGGCCAATTATCTAGGTATGCCACACCCACAAAAACCAGGTCAAATCCAACCAGGCCAATGAACTCCCATTTAATCTACTCTCAATCATCAGCAAAGTGTAGGCAGTAACCCTAAATTAGTTGGGTTAGCCAAAATGAGAGAAATAAGACTTGCCAAGTTTGTCTTATTGAGAAAGATCAATTTGTCAGATGGTGATCAAGATAAGAAGGTTACTAGGCCATCTTAAGTGTTTCTGTGCTTTCTGAAGTGATATGTCATAACTGGTGACAGAGTGTCTGTCTGAAGTTCTGTTTAAAATAGGTGTGGTGCACAAGATGTGTGATGTGCCATTTATCACAAAGAATAGTGTGATTAAACAGTGTTGTGCTGTGTAAATATCATACTGTTGCCATAAAAGCTGCAAGGAAATGGCTTACATGAGCAGCAGGAACAAATTGGCCTAAGGTCAACGTTCATTAAAGCCAAGACACCAGCCTCCTTGCATTAAAAACAAGTATTTATTCAAATGAATGAAAGATTACCTGAACCATGGAAGAGCGTACACACTTGTGAGGTTTAGCAATGGTCAGACTGGAGAATTACTGAAGATTAAATAGTGCCAAAGCTTGGTCACACAGGCTGCTTGCATGGAAATGGAGTAGAAGAGAAAATGTTCCTCAGGGCAATTATTAGCCAGATCAGAAACAGGAATCATCTGATCAATGACTGAAGGTTGGAACACAATAGACTAATGGACTGAAAATGTGTTGCTGGAAAAATGTAGCAGGTCAGGCAGCATCCAAGGAGCAGGAGAATTCCTGAAGAAGGGCTCATGCCCGAAACGTCGATTCTCCTGCTCCTTGGATGCTGCCCGACCTGCTGAGCTTTTCCAGGAACACATTTTCAGTCCTGATCTCCAGCATCTGCAGTCTTCACTTTCTACACAATAGACGAATCGCCTGTTTTAGGCTGATCCATCGATAAGTCCAAATAAATGGGTCACTTGCAATTATAAGCATTCTATGAGTCCAAGCAGTGTATCCCATTGCTCCAACACAAATCACACAGTGTGTCTCTCTCCACCACCCTGTGCCTTTCCAACCTTACCATGGAACCTCTCAGGAGCCTATGACAGTGCAGGGCAAGGGCAGTCAGCACAATTTCACCTAGCCTCAGGACAGTTTGGACTGGAGTCAAAGAGAATCAAAGAGCAAATTCTTCATTGGTTGGAGTCACACCTATCAGAAGGGGAGATGTTTTTGGTTGTTGGAGGTCAACCCTTTCAGCACCAGGACATCTCGGCGGGTTTTCCTCAGAGTAATGTCCTAGATCCAAGCATCAATGACCTTACCTCTGTCATAAGGTCAGAGGTGACATAGTCATTGATGATGGCACAATGTTCAGTTGCGTTACAACTCCACAGATACTGAAGCAATCAATGTCAAGATTTGCACAACATTCAGGGTTGATACGTAGTAAGTAACATTTGTGTCATCCAAGCACCAGGCACTGAGCATTTCTAACAAGCCAGAATATAACCATAATTCAGTAGCATTACTGCCACTGAAACACCTACAGCCAACACTTTTGAGTGTTTCTATTGATCATAAACGGAACCCGAACAGACATATAAATACAAAGGTGACAAGAGCAGGTCAAAGGTTGGGAATTCTGTGATCATTAACTTACCTCCTGACTCCTCAAAGCCTGTCTACTGTCCACTAGGCATAAGTCAGCAGTATGATGGAATACTCTCTCTGAATGTGTACAGTTTTCATAACACTCAATAAACTTGACACCGTCAATGACAAAACAGCTCATTTGATTAAAATCTGTCTGATGCTTTAACATTCATTCCCTGCATCACCAATACACAGTGGTTTTTGTATGTACCATTCACAAAATGCATTGCAGCAACTCACCAAGATTCCTGAGACAGCACATTCCAAGCCAATGGCATCTAGCTTCTGGATTGACAAGATTGGCTGGTAAATAGCAACATGAATATTTACAAGTTCCTCCTTAAGCCACACAGAATCATGATATGGGAGAAAGTGAGGACTGCAGATGCTGGAGATCAGGGTTGAGAGTGTGGTGCTGGGAAAGCACAGCCGTTCAGGCAGCATTTGAGGAGTAGGAGAGTTGACATTTTGGGCACAAGCCCTGATTTCCTCTCTCTGTGTTCTCTGCAGAAAAAGCTAATTTAAATGTGAGAAAAACATCATATGTTTCCTCCAGTAATTGTTGTAATTCCCACACTTTCAAAGAAAATGTCCGAGACCTTTTAAAAGTGTGAACGGGTCCTTGTACCAGCTGCAAATTGATGAAAGACTCCAGAGAAGGAAGACTGAGAAACAGCACTCTGTCCAGTACAAGCAACCCTATGTGTAGGAACACATATTGCCTGGCCCTATAAAATGTGAATGGTTAGAGTTGAATTACTTGTAATAAATAATCATTTTTGTTGAGTACAGAATCCTGTTCCTTGCTTTCTATTTTGATTTTGAATACACAACCCCAGTGAATAATGTCAGTATACCTACACCAGATGGACTGCAGCAGGTCAGGAATGCAGCTGAACATACCTTCCCAAAAGCAAGGAGCAATGGGCAATAAATGCTCGCCCAGCCAGCAACACCCATGAATTAATTTTAAATTGGGCCATTTATTTGAAGTGGAGAATCTGGCTTGGCTATTGGGAATAAGCAGGTGCAAGGAATCAGTATAGTTACGGTGGGCCGAACATACTGAATGATTGGCATTCTTCTTTGTCATAAGAGTCTTGAGTTAACAGCACGATGGGTGTGCCTTCTCCACATGAACTATATTTCATGGATGCAGCTCACCATCACCTTCACAAGGACAAGTTTCTATCAATGAGACATCAGGAGAATGAACACAAAGCAAAACAATACCAATGGTCAGTAGGATTGGTGAGACACTAAGATGTACCAGAGAAGTTTTCAGGTAATGCTAAATGTTTTGGGAAGCATGTAGTTTTTACAATGGGGCAACTGAAAAAGGGAAGGAATTTTGAAATCATGGAATAACGTGAATTGTGAATAAGGAATGTATTTGTAAAACATTTTAGTTTTGTTCTTCACTTTGTTTTGTGTGGTTTTTTTAAACATTAACAAAAATATTTCTGCTGTTTTGAGTACATGGTTTCACTCAGTGTTCTGGTAATAAAGCAGCAATAAAGCTGATTGGTTCAACTGAGCCAGTTTCCTGAAAGCTGCTGTCAGGTTGAATGAGCAGGTTCACCTGCTTTGCGTCCCTACCATCTGATTTGGTCTCTCTATTGTGTTCACCTTCAGCAAATTGTAATTGCATTAGAATTCTTCAAAGGATGCAATATCTTTACAGCTGTCCCCTGCCCAATAAACTCTACTAGAAAGAAGAAATAGAACACCATAATTACAAAAACTTACATTTATTTTTATTTATTTTATGCATTCACATGGGATGCAGACATTCCTATTATAGACAATATTTATTGCTCCTCCATGACTGGCAAGATGTAGTTAAAAGTCTATCCCAATGAGTCAAATGTAGGCCAGATCAGGCAAGGCCAGCAGATTTCCTTCCGAAAAGATATTAATGATCCAGGGATCTGACAACAATTCCCAGTGGTTACATACACATCATTAGGCTAGTTTTTTAATTCCACATTTTTATTGTTTTCAAATTTCACCAACTGCCATAGTGAGATTTGAACTCATGTCCCCAGAGCATTAGCCTGGTGTTCTGGACTACTAGTCTCGTGGCACTACCACTTTGCTGCCACATTTAATAGAGTGAAACATTCCAAAGCACTTCGCAGGAACATTATAAAACAAAAAGTGGCACCAAGCCAAATAAGGAGAAATTAGTACTGATGATCTAATGGAAAACCTTTGGGATATCATTAGCTTAAGTTCTCATCCAAATCACATACTCCGATTTGGACATACAGTGAGGACTGCATACAGGAAAGTGAGGACTGCAGGTGCTGGAGAGTCAGTGTTGATAAAGTGCGGTGCTGGAAAGGCACAGCAGGTCAGGCAGCATCTGAAGAGCAGGAGAGTTGACATTTCAGGCAGGGCCCCTCTTCAGACTGGGGAGGGGGAATGGAACTGATAGATAAATGGGAGGGGTGGGGCCAGAGGAAAGGTAGGTGATGGGTGGGTGAAGGTAAGAGGTGATAGTGATAGGTCAGAGGGAAGCGAGGAGCAGATAGGTGGGAAGAAAGATGGACAGGTAGGTCAGGTCAAGCGGGCAGATCAGTGTCTTGGGTGGGGGGGGGGGGGGAGGGTGAGGGAAGATATGGAAACTGGTCAATTCAGTGCTCATGTCGTGTGGTTGTAGGCTCCCGAGACGGAAGATGGGGTGTTTCTCCTTCAGTTTGCAGGTGTAGGCAATGGAGGAGGCCCAGAATGGATGTATCTTCGGGGAAGTGAGATGGAGTGAGTTGAAGTGGATGGCCACAGGAAAATAGAGTTGGTTGATGCCTATGGACCAGAGATATTCCATGACCCGCTCCGTGAGTTTGCACTTGGACTCTTCGATGTAGAGGAGACCACATTGAGGGCATTGGATGCAGTAAAAGAGATTGGAGGATGTACAGGTAAATCTTTGCTGGATTTGGAATGACCCTTTGGGGCCTTGGACTGAGGTGAGAGGGGAGGTGTGATTGCAGGTTTTGCACTTTTTTATAGCAGCAGGGGAAGGTGCCAGGTGTGGAAAGGGGGTGGGTGGGGAGAGTGCACCCAACAATGGAGTTGCAGATAGAATGGTCCCTGTGGAATGCAGATAGGAGTGGGAAGGGACATATATAAAGACAAAATTCCACTGGTACTGGGAATCTGAAACAAATACAGATCAACTGATCTTAATAGTATCTGTGAAGAGAGAGACAGATTTAAATGTTTCAAATCTGATGTGATCCTTTTCAGAATCTTGATTGAGACATTTATTGCTCTGCATTGATACAGGCTCAATATCCAGAAATTCCCTATCAATATTAGTGTGGAGCCACCAGTATAGCAGGGATTATAAACATTTCAAGCAGACCCACTATCAGTTTCTGAAACCAACTCAGACAGACAATAATGGTGACCTGGTCAACATCATCCACAACAAGTCATCAAATAAAACATATCTGGATAATCCAATCTGTATCTAAAATGCTAGGTTTTAAAATGTGGTCTATGTTGAAATGCCCAGTGCTTTTTCTGCAAACTTGCTGTGATGTCAGGGCTACTGAATAACTTCCAGTCCCTCACTCAAGTGGCAACTCCTTTTGGGTGCCCCTAGAAATGGGGGTGTTAACAGACAATTCATCACACAGATAAATCTGATTTTGTTCTCACTTGAAGTTCAGGCATGCAAAAATACTCCAATACCTTGCATTTATATAGCACCCAAAAAATAATTAAGTGTTCCAGGATTTTTTTGTAGCGTTATAAAGCACCATTTGCCCACTACCTACAAGTTAAAGCCTCTGAGCCACACACTATCCTGACCCTTTCTTCGCCGATGCTGGTTCAAAGTCCTGGACCTCCCTTCCTATCCTTGTACTCCCTGAAACCTCTATGGTCTGACACCCACAGTACTCCCATCCCCAGAATGCTGAATAATTGATAGCAGCATGAAGACTGTATCATGGCCCAAGCAGCTAAAATTTAACTGTCCTGGAAAGAGATCATCCAATATTCTCTAAAATGACTGCTTTTCATCTCATTTTATATTGCACAGGGCATTTTAAATTTGTTTAAAATTCCACTTCCAACTCTGATTGAAGACATCCATGATTTCTCAAAATCTCCAGGCCAGCAGAAGCAGACGTCCCAAGGCTGCCACAATACAAAGACATAACCTATACCAAAACAGCCAATAGAATACACTAAACCATGAGGGAGCATGCCAAGCTAATAAAGAAGGTTTAAAAAGTGTATTTTAAAACAACAGTTGCTCCTACCCTTCCCTTTCCTTCGAATTAAAATAGTTATGAGTGGTATGGTGGCTCAGTGTTTACCACTGCTGCCTCACGGCACCATGGACCCTGGTTTGATTCTAACATTGGGTGACTGCCTGTGTAGAGTTTGCAATTCCTCCTTGTGTCTGTGTGGTTTTCCTCCGTGCTCCAGTTTCCTCCCACAGTTCAAAGATGTGCAGGTCAGGTGGATTGGCCATGCTAAATTCCAATGGGGTGCGCATGGATATGCAGACTAGGTAGGTTAGCCATGGAGAATACAGGGTTATAGAATGGGAGTGTGGGTCTAGGTGGGACGCTCTTCAGAGGGGCAGTATGGACTCAATGGACCAAATCTGAAAATGTGTTGCTGGAAAAGCGCAGCAGGTCAGGCAGCATCCAAGGAACAGGAAATTCGACATTTCGGGCATAAGCCCTTCTTCAGGAATGAGGAAAGTGTGTCCAGCAGGCTAAGATAAAAGGTAGGGAGGGGGGACTTGGGGGAGGGGCGATGGAGATGTGATAGGTGGAAGGAGGTCAAGGTGAGGGTGATAGGCTGGAGTGGGGTGGGGGCGAAGAGGTCAGGAAGAAGATTGCAAGTTAGGAAGGCGGTGCTGAGTTCGAGGGATTTGACTGAGACAAGGTGGGGGGAGGGGAAATGAGGAAACTGGAGAAATCTGAGTTCATCCCTTATGGTTGGAGGGTTCATATCCTACGAAGAGGCAGACATAGCTGGGGCCCATGCAGGTGCCCATGGCAACTCCTTTGGTTTGGAGGAAGTGGGATGATTGGAAAGAGAAGTTGTTCAGGGTGAGGACCAGTTCAGTCAGTTGAAGGAGGGTGTCAGTGGAAGGGTACTGGTTGGTATGGCGGGAAAGGAAGAAGCGGAGGGCTTTGAGTCCTTCGTGATGGGGGATGGAGGTGTACAGGGACTGGATGTCCATGGTGAAGATAAGGCGTTGGGGACCGGGGAAGCGAAAATCGTGGAAGAGGTGGAGGGTATGGGTGGTGCCCCGAACGTAGGTGGGGAGTTCTTCGATTAAGACATGATCGACGATGCCCTCCACCGCATCTCCTTCACTTCCCGCTCCTCCGCCGTTGAGCCCCACCCCTCCAACCGCCACCAGGACAGAACCCCACTGTTCTCACCTACCACCCCACCAACCTCCATATACAGCGTATCATCCACCGTCATTTCCGCCACCTCCAAACGGACCCCACCTCCCCTCCCCTATCAGCGTTCCGAAAAGACCACTCCCTCTGTGACTCCCTTGTCAGGTCCACACCCCCACCAACCCAACCTCCACTCCCGGCACCTTCTTCTGCAACCGCAAGAAATGCAAAACTTGCGCCCACACCTCCTCCCTTACTTCTCGCCAAGACCCCAAGGGATCCTTCCATATCTGCCACAAATTCACCTGCACCTCTACACACATCATCTATTGCATCCGCTGCACCCAATGTGGCCTCCTCTATATTGGGGAGACAGGCTACCTATTTGCGGAACGTTTCAGAGAACACTTCTGAGACACCCGGACCAACCAACCCAACCACCCCGTGGCTCAACACTTTACCTCCCACTCCACCAAGGACATACAGGTCCTTGGACTCCTCCATCGCCAGACCATAACAACACGACGGTTGGAGGAAGAGCGCCACATCATCCGCCTGGGAACCCTCCAACCACAAGGGATGAACTCAGATTTCTCCAGTTTCCTCATTTCCCCTCCCCCCACCTTGTCTCAGTCAAATCCCTCAAACTCAGCACCGCCTTCCTAACCTGCAATCTTCTTCCTGACCTCTCCGCCCCCACCCCACTCCGGCCTATCATCCTCACCTTGACCTCCTTCCCCTATCACATCTCCATCGCCCCTCCCCCAAGTCCATCCTCCCTACATTTTATCTTAGCTTGCTGGACACACTTTCCTCATTCCTGAAGAAGGGCTTATGTCCAAAACGTTGAATTTCCTGTTCCTTGGATGCTGCCTGACCTGCTACGCTTGTCCAGCAACACATTTTCAGCTCTGATCTCCAGCATCTGCAGACCTCAGTTTCTCCTCAATGGACCAAATGTCTTGCTTTCACACTGTAGGGACTTTATGAACAGCTTGGTCTTCTTAAATGACAATTTCTTAGCTGCTCTTTCATATTTCATAGCTCGTTCCAAAAAATCCATGTTGCAACGAATGTGTAGTGAACTCACTACTGAATGTAGTAGATCAGCACGATCAGCGCATGGTGGTACTCAGTGTTGCAAAGACTACTGCCTCGTTGAGAGGGATTTCTCCCCATGCTGTCAGAGGGACTGTTGTAAAAGTACATGGACTTTAATGCCAACACTGAACACCAATTCTCGAGCTGAGAGCAGCTCACCTACCCAATCCCCATTCTGCATTTTACTCACAGTGCTTTTAGGTGCATATTAATCCCTGGAAATGGACAGTCACCCAATCGCATGTCCAGTAACCATGAATGTTCAATTGCTTCCTTCCTGTTGCTGGTCGTACAGAGTTGCCCACAATAAAGTCAACATTGAGGGAGCAAGGTCCTGCTGTTGACCTATTTCAATCAAACTGACCAAGGAATTGCAATATTTGTTCAAATGTTTGAGCAGGTTTGTCCAGTAATTCTGACGTTAAATGCAGATGTGATTATTCAATGAAATCTTTCCAAGTAATAACCAAACTGCTGTCATGTCCTTAAAATCTCTTTAACAGACTCTTTCATTGACAAAGCCTCCATTCACCTTTCTGTTTTTGCACCAGTTTCTTACCAAAAAATGAAATCTCTTACTTTGCGATGGAAGCACCAGGTAAATGCAGCTTTCTTTTTTCCAGTACGACTTTACTGATGTACTCATGGGATGTGGCTATGATCAGCAATGATCACCCACCCAAAACTTCCCAGAGCACAGTTAAGAGTCAACCACATTACTGTGGGCCTGGAAGCCAGACCATGTGAGGATGGCAGATTTCCGAAAGGGCATTTGTGAACTAGATATTTTTCGATAGTGGTTACACCGTTACTAGTGGGCTAGCTTTTTATTTCAGATTTTTCTTAAAAATTTAACTTAAAATTCACTTCCCACAGTGGAACCTCAACCCATGTTTGCTGAATTATTACATCGCGTCATACGGCACAGAAACAGACCAGTCCGTGCTGACCATATTCCCACCTAAACTAGTCCCAGCTGCCTGAGCTTTGATCATATCCCTCCAAACATTTCTTATTTATGTACTTATCTAAATGTCTTTTCAACATTTTAATTGGACCCACACCCACCACTTGCTCTGGAAGTTCATTCCCCATACAAACCACTCTCTGTGTAAAGAAATTGCCCCAAATGTGCAGAAAGATGCCATTTGGTCCATCGAGTCTGCACTGACCCTCAAAAAGCACCCCTCCCAGACCCCATAACCCTGCATTTTCCATGGCTAATCCACCTAACCTGCCTTGGGATTGTGGGAGGAAACCAGAGCGCTTGGTGAAATCCCCACGCAGACACAGGGGGAACATGCAAACTCCACACAGACAGTCACCCATGGCTAAGATTGAACACAGGCCCCTTGTGCTGGAAGGTAGCAGTGCTAACCATTGAGCTACCATGCTGCCTCAAATTAGTTTGGACCTCTAGATTCTAGCGTAGAACATCTCCGAAAGCTGTGTACTTGCAGTCTTTGTGGGTAATTCAAAAGAAACAAGTTTATCTTTCTCTATTTAACATCTGGAGCAGGCTGGGAAATTCATTTCTGGAAATGGCCACTTCCACTGAGTTATAGTAAGTTGGCAGTTGATAGGCTGTTTATGCACCAACTGCAGCCTGACCTACATATTCAATCTCAAAGCTGTAAAGGTTTTTGGGACAAAAATTGAAATATTTGTCTTTCAGTTTCTATAATTTTAAACAAATAAGATTGAAAATGGAGATGTTTTTTCCAGGAGAAGCAAAAGGATGATAGCTGACAGGGAGGGAACAGTGAAATTCTTTTTGATCTGGAATCAGTCATGATAAGGTGCTTTGATGTTTGGAAGCATGTTGAAAATGTTAATGAGTGCAGCATTTTTTCATACTAAAATGCCTCTTCCAATTAAAGTCAAGTATTAAAACAAGAGGGCTGATGGTGAACTGACAGTTGCAAGTGATTACCTATCAAGGTGTGAAGACTAGCAAGGTTTGAGTTGCCTGACTGTTTCAAATAATTCGCTTGAACTTCAAAGGAAAATAAAAGCTTATAACTTACCTCTATCCTCCAGTCTGTACTTATCTCTGACACTGCTATGCATGAAAGATGGGGTGGGGGGGGGGAGGTGGGGGGAACCTGTGGATTTGAATCTGTCAAGATGGGTAACTTTCTGCACTGGCAGCAAGTTAAAGCACTTGCAACATGTTGGGAAGTCAGAAGAGTATGCTGACTATAACTCAGTTGCATGTGTGTGTGTGTCTGCTTTTGTATGTGTCTATTTTGTGTGTGTATATCTGTTTTGTTCTGTCATGTGTGTGTGTTTCATATGTGTTTTGTATGTGTGTGTGTTTTGTGTCAATTTTGTGTGTGTATGTTTTGTGTCTATTTTGTGTGTGTGTTTTGTATCTATTTTGTGTGTGTGTATTTTGTGCCAATTTTGCATGTGTATGCTTCGTGTCTATTTTGTGTGTGTGTGTTTTGTGTCTATTTTGTGTGAATGTTTTGTGTCTATTTTGTGTGTGTGTGTGTTTTGTGTCTATTTTGTGTGTGTGTATTTTGTGCTAATTTTGTGTGTGTGTGTTTTGTGCCTATTTTGTGTGTGTGTGTTTTGTGTCTATTTTGTGTGTGTGTTTTGTGCCTAGTTTTTGTGTCTGTTTTGTGTCTATTTTGTGTGTGTGTGTTTTTAGTCTATTTTGTGTGAATGTTTTGTGTCTATTTTGTGTGTGTGTTTTGTGTCTATTTTGTGTGAATGTTTTGTGTCTATTTTGTGTGTGTGTGTGTGTGTGTGTTTTGTGTCTATTTTGTGTGAATGTTTTGTGTTTATTTTATGCGTGTGTGTTTTGTGCCAGTTTTGTGTGTGTGTTTTGTGTCTATTTTGTGTGTGTGCGTTTTGTGTCTATTTTGTGTGTGTGTTTCGTATCTATTTTGTGTGTGTGTGTTTTGTGCGTGTGTTTCGTACCTATTTTGTGTGTGTATATTTCGTGTCTATTTTGTGTGTGTGTGTTTTGTATCTATTTTGTGTGTATGTGTGTTTTGTGTATGTGTTGTGAATCTATTTTGTGTGTGTTTCATATCTATTTTGTGCGTATTTGTGTTTGTATGTGTTCTGAGTGTGGTATGTTTTGTGCATGAGTGTTTTGTGCATGAGTGTGCATGTGTGATGCGTGTATAGTGTTTTGTATGTGTGTGGTGTGTGTATGAAAGAGAAATCTCTGGAGGGCACCTATTTAAAGCTGCAGAATGGTTGTTAGCATTAGGTTTAATTCTGGATTGTGACTAAGGTTTCCTGGACTTCAGGGAACTCACCAGTAAAAGAAACAAACTAAGGGGACAAGTTGAGAGGACAACAAAGATCTAAGAAATGAATAGGTTAGGAATTTTTTTATTTTGAGATGTGACATTGGCTTCCTTGCTTAAATGGAAAGGGATTTTAAAATCTCACAGGACTTGTTCTGAGAGTGTACTTTTCTCTTTGGTGTTGCCAATCATGTGAAATGCCATATTTCTTGCCATTGATTCCTAGCTATCAACATTCGCAACAGAAGGGCCATTTTGCAGATTGATTTTGGATATCACAGGAGGACCAAGAAGATCAGCAGCCATAGCAGTAACAGCAGCAGCAATGTTCTCCTCAGTTACCTGTGAGCCCCACAGTCAAAGGAGACAGGTAGTTCAGAGCCTGTAGTTCAGAGGGGACATGCCCTGAATACACGGTGCACAGGCAGAGGATCATCTTCTTGGAAGTAACTCACTCCATTACCTTGGGAGGATGTGGGCTGGGTGATGTTTAGACTTACCCATTAGCTGATTGCTGGCATTCACAGCCTAATAGAACATGATCTCCTTCTCAGTAAACAAAGACCTTTGCCATTTTGTCAGTGCTAGCCAAGATCACCACAGCAACAAAAGCAGACGGTGATTGGAAAACTCAGCAGATCTGGCAGCATCTGTGCAGAGACAGCAAAGCCAGTGTTTCAGTTCCAGTGACCCTTCTTCAGAATGGGTCATCCCAGCTCTCAGTTTCTTTGTGTCTGCCTTCCTACAGGGATATTCCCATCATAACATCTGCCTAGTGGCAGATAAATCCCAGACCTGCTCGTCACATTCATTCTCACTATGAATGAATCCTGTTGTGATGGGAAAGCATGTGGATGCATTCCCAGAGCTTATACTCTTCTGAACCTTCTCCAACACAGTAATATTCCTCCTACCACAGGGAGACAAGAACTGGGTACAGTACTCCAGAAGAGGCCTTACTAATGTCTTGGGAGACCTTCAACATGACATCCCAACTCTTATACTCAAAAGCCTGAATTGTGCTATTTTGTGCTAAATGCTTTCTTAAACACTCCATCTATAGGTGATGCAAACTTCAAAGGATTATGTACTTGAACCCCTAGGTCTTCTGTGCTACTGTCCAAGGACTTATTTTTAATTGTATAAGTCCTGTCCTTGTCTTTTTTTTAACTGAAGTGAAATACGTCCCATTTTTCCAAATTAACTTCTATCTCTTCAGCCCATTGACCTAATTGATCAAGATCTTTGTCATCTTCACTGTCCCAATATCACAAATCTTGGTGCTTTCTGCAAACTTACTAACCACGCTTTCTATATTCTCACCTAAATAAAAGTGGACCCAATTCTTGTGGAATACCGTTGGTCACAGGCCTATATTCTGAAAAACAGCCTTCTCTGTTTCCCACCATTAAGCCAATCCAATTGGCAAGCTCATCCTATATCCTATGTGACCTAACTTGACTAATCAGTCTACCATGTGGAATCTTGTTAAATGCCTTACTAAAGTCCAAGTAAACAATATCTACCACTCTGCCCTCATCAACCTTCTTGGCTGTTGCCTCAAAAAACTCAATCAAGTTTGTGAGACACGATTTCTCTTGCACAAAACCATGCTGACTATCCCTAATTATTCCTTGCCTCTCCAAATGCACATAAATGCTATCTTTCGGAATCACTTCCAACAACTTACCCACTCACTGGTCTATAGATTCAATTAAAAGCTAGCCTGTAGCAACCATGTGACCATTGCTAATTGTGGTAAAAGCCCATTTGCTTCACTCACATCCTTTATGGAAAGATAGCTGGCTACATGTAACTCCACACCCACAGCAATGCTGTTGGCTTTTAACTGCTGTCTGAAAGGGCCTAGACAGGCAAACATTTCAAGGCCATCTAGGGTTCGGGAACAAAGGCTGGCCTTGCCAGCAAAGCCCACATCCCATGCAGGAATAAAAGAACCTGTCCCTGAAATACACCTTTGCCAGGTATCCACACCGTCATTAGAACTGCCCACGTTCACCTCATAGACATTATTTAAATCCATCCTTACTTGAAATCCTCCTCTGTACATCTGAAACCTGTAGACCTGACTACTCCAATGCATTTCTAGATGGCCTCCCTCGTTCTACCCTCCACAAACTGAAGATGATCCAAATCTTTGCTATCGATGTCCCATAACACTACGTCCCTCTTATCCATCTCTCTTGTACTCACAACTTATGGTGATTCCATAAACAAATCCTGCCATGACCTTGACCTTCCCTACGTCTGTAATCTCCAACAGGCTAATCACCTTGGCACTATGGTAATCCTTGAACAATCCCATTTCAATTGTTTCAAGACTGGTCTAAAGTTTGTGAATTCCTTTCCTAACTGCCTCTGTCTCTCTACCTCTTTCTCCGTGAGACACTCCATAAAACCTAACTCTTTGACAAAGGGTTTGGTCACCCATCCTCATCTCTTCTTTTGTATGTCAGTGTCAAATTGTGTTTGTGTTTCTCCCCTTGTAAAGCCCCTTGGGGTGATTGATTGCATCAAAGCTGTTCACTTTCGGAGCCCTGCATTGAGAAGGAAATTGTGAGCCTCAGATAGGTTATTGAGCTACTGGCAGTGCCTCAACAGATTTCTCCACCATGGTTATTAGTATGGAGGATTGCAGTGAATTTTACATGAGATCAACACTTTGCAGTTACCTCTATGAGTGCAGCCTCCAGGGATGCTCCAGGGAAATCATGGTGTTTTCAAATGCTGACCTGGTCATGATTAATTCGTTCACTACATGACAGGCACAATCCCAGGGACTTCTTAACCACTTAACTCTGTACCAAACTGAGTGCTGCCTTTAAGTACAATCCAACAGGACAGCTTCTCCTAGTCTTTAAACTTCATCCCTCATTGAATGCATCAGTATTTACCATTCATAAATGTTGGGAAAAACATCTAAAGTTTATTCTCCTTTACAAGGAGCTTCAGGCCTCGGGTTTCCTGCTCAAGGCTGAAAGCTAGAGGTGGGGGCAGGTGCTGGGGGTGGGGGTGGGGGGTTGGGGATTGGAGCCAGGAGGGACGTTTGACATCATCAGCCAAATACATCAACCTGTTGGCATTTGTAAAGCCTGGAATATGAGCTGGATTATGAGCCAGGGTCGTCAGAATGTCTGTAGCTCTCTGGTTACACATTGCTGATGCTGGATAACTCCCAGAATCAAACACCAAAGGGAGTGTTACATTTCCACTCCTAAATACCAAGTTGTCAAGTTTTTATGCCCCCTTCTATCTGCGCAACCACTTGAAGCCTTTCTCCATTACTCTGTGGTCGCTGTTTTAGATCACTGACATCATTGCCTGAATAAAGTAGAATTTATGAGTTGATTTTCAGCCTACTTAATAAAACAGGGATCGAGTGCCATCAGACATGGCTATTCACTTATCACAGGTCGGATGTTGCGATAACATTTTTGTTACATTAATTATAGTTATGAATGATAAAGTACAGAGCCATTTCTTGTTGGAGCATTTAATATTATTAACAAAACCAGCAAATATTCCCTGATATGCTCACACAGAGTAAGATAAGATGCTGTTTCATAACAATTAGGATGTTGTTTCAACTGGACATAACCTCAGGGCTGTTGATTTATGATGGCCAGATAAGTCAAATGCTATCTTTTTTAATTAAAAAAGGATTCATAAAATTGACAAAAGAATGCACTGTCCAACAATTCAAATACATTGCACGAAGTGCAGTATAATTTCATTCCCTTCAATCAAATGTAGTATGCTGTTCTGAAGAAGTAATTTCAAACTCAAAACATAAAATCTATTTCTGTCTCCACAGACACTGCCAGATTGCTGAGCTAATCCAACACTTTCTGTTCTTATTTCAGATTTTGAGCATCTACTTTATTGAGCTTTTATGGTATGCTGTGGTGTCCAACTTAAAATTATGACTAAAATTACAGGTACAATTACAATTTACCTTGACAATGCATGTTAAACATTCTCTGGAGCATATCATCTGAAGGTGGCTTACATGGCTATGTAAGGTGGCTTCAGCTCCCTGGTCTCAGCTCTGACTCTGTTTGGTGCAATCCAGCTGAATTTTACCACGTATCATTCCTGATGAAGCTGAAAATGTGTTGCTGGAAAAGCGCAGCAGGTCAGGCAGCATCCAAGGAACAGGAAGTTTGACATTTCGGGCATAAGCCCTTCATCCTGATGAAGGGCTTATGCCCGAAACATCGAATTTCCTGTTCCTCGGATGCTGCCTGACCTGCTGCGCTTTTCCAGCAACACATTTTCAGCTCTGATCTCCAGCATCTGCAGACCTCACTTTTTCCTCATTCCTGATGAAGGGTTTTTGCCCGAAACATCAATTTTCCTGCTCCTCAGATGCTGCCTGACTTGCTGTGTTTTTCCAGCAACACATTCTCAACTCTAATCTCCAGCATCTGAAAGATGCCTTTTATCGGATATCAGCCAAGTGCCATTTCCATTGGGCTTCATGGAGGTTTCTCCTCTTGAGGTCTGGCTCCTTGAGGCCCATCTCATGCTATCATCCCTTACACTCCTCATTATCTAGGTGCCATGCCTCGATGGTGGCCCTCTCATCTGATGCTACCCTGGTTTGCTGCCCCATGATTGTCCTTTGCTGCTGTCATGGAACTCTAGCTATGCACCCAGTCAAATGTTGGCATCCTGGAGGTGCTCTTCACCACTAATTCAGTGGCATAGCAGCTGCAAATTAGGTGGCACAGCTGACAACTCCTTGCAAATACAACTGCATGTTCTTACGTCTATTGCTGTTTAATCCACACAGTTTAGTTGTCCTTATCCTGAGCCACATCCCATCTTACAAACCTCTCTGAGTCACTGCCACCATGACCCCAATGCCCACCATAACCCACCATCTAATTATTGTTCAATGTGGCATTACGCATGGAGTTCAACCATTTCAAAATGTTCACCAATACCAAAAGCGAACAGAAGTCAAACAATCAAAGGCTGCATTTGCCTTTTGGAATATAAACATTCATCCATGTGACTGTGAAAAAGCTAAGCAAGCCACTCAGACTAAGGGGCAATAAGGAGTGGGTAAAAAATGCAAAGCTCACATTCCATGAAAGAATAAACGATAAAAATAATTCTCTTCCCAAGTCACCATATTTTTCCCATTTGAATTTGTTCCCTCCATCCCCAGGTGGCATGGTAGCTCAGTGGTTAGCATGACTGCCTCACAGCACCAGGGACACTGGTTTGATGCCACTCTTGAGCGACTGACTGTGTGGAGTTTGCACAATCTCCCCACGTCTGTGTGTGTTTCCACCAGGTGCTCTGGTTTCCTCCCATAATCCAGTGATGTGCAGATTAGGTGGATTGGCCATGCTAAACTATCCTATTTCTGGATAGGAATAATGTGATCAAGGATAGTCAGCATGGTTTTGTAAAGGGCAGGTCGTGCCTCACAAACCTTATTGAGTTCTTTGAGAAGGTGACCAAGGAAGTGGATGAGGGTAAAGCAGTAGATGTGGTGTACATGGATTTTAGCAAGGCGTTCGATAAGGTACCCCATGGTAGGCGAATGCATAAACTACGGAGGTATGGCATTGAGGGAGCATTAGAGGTTTGAATTAGGAATTGGCTGGCTGGAAGGAGACAGAGGGTAGTAGTTGATGGTATAGGTTCATCTTGGAGTGCAGTTACTAGCGGTGTTCCACAAGGATCTGTTTTGGGACCATTGCTGTTTGTCATTTTTATAAATGACCTAGAGGAGGGGCTTGAAAGCTGGGTGAGCAAGTTTGCGGATGACACGAAGGTCGGTGGAGTTGTGGACAGCGAAGAAGGATGTGGCAGGTTACAGCGGGATATAGATAAGTTGCAGAGCTGGGCAGAAAGGTGGCAAATAGAGTTCAATGTAGCTAAGTGTGAAGTCATTCACTTTGGTAGGAGTAACAAGAAGATGGATTACTGGGCTAATGGTAGGCTACTTGGTAGTGTGGATGAGCAGAGGGATCTTGGTGTCCATGTACACAGATCTCTGAAAGTTGCCACCCAGATAAATAGTGCTGTGAAGAAGGCATATGGTGTACTGGGCTTTATTGGTAGAGGAATTGAGTTCTGGAGTCCTGAGGTCATGTTGCAGTTGTATAAGACTCTGGTGCGGCCTCATCTGGAGTATTGTGTGCAGTTTTGGTCGCCATACTATAGGAAGGATGTGGAGGCATTGGAACGAGTGCAGAGGAGGTTTACCAGGATGTTGCCTGGCATGGTAGGAAGATCGTATGAGGAAAGGCTGAGGCACTTGGGGCTGTTCTCATTGGAGAAAAGAAGGTTTAGGGGAGATTTGATAGAGGTGTACAAGATGATTAGGGGTTTAGATAGGGTTGACAGTGAGAACCTTTTTCCGCTAATGGAGTCAGCTGTTACTAGGGGACACAGCTTTAAATTAAGGGGTGGTAGGTATAGGACAGATGTTAGGGGTAGATTCTTTACTCAGCGGGTTGTGAGTTCATGGAATGCCCTGCCAGTAGCAGTGGTGGACTCTCCCTCTTTATGGTCATTTAAGCGGGCATTGGATAAGCATATGGAGGTTATTGGGCTAGTGTAGGTTAGGTAGGCTTTGGTCGGTGCAACATTGAGGGCCGAAGGGCCTGTACTGTGCTGCATTTTTCTATGTTCTATGTTCTAAACTGCCCATAGTATCCAGGGATATGCAGGCTAGGTGGATTAGCCATGAGAAATGCAGGGATGCAGGGATAGGGTAAGGTGGTGAGATACTCTTCAGAAGGTTGGTGTGGACTTGATGGGCCAAATGGCTTGCTTCCAAACTGTAGGGACTCTATGATCTTGTGCTATGTAAGTATTCAGATGTTACTTTATATACATCCACTTTTAGGGCGGCACGGTGGCACAGTGGTTAGCACTGCTGCCTCACAGCGCCTGTAGACCCGGGTTCAATTCCCGACTCAGGCGACTGACTGTGTGGAGTTTGCACGTTCTCCCCGTGTCTGCGTGGGTTTCCTCCGGGTGCTCCGGTTTCCTCCCACAGTCACAAAGATGTGCGGGTCAGGTGAATTGGCCAAGCTAAATTGCCCGTAGTGTTAGGTAAGGGGTAAATGTAGGGGTATGGGTGGGTTGCGCTTCGGCGGGTCGGTGTGGACTTGTTGGGCCGAAGGGCCTGTTTCCACACTGTAAGTCTAATCTAATCTAGAGTATGCTGATGCAAATGATATTGGTTGAATTCTCAGAGAGTCAAGTTAATTTTGATGATTGCATCTCATTGAGATTCACCCGAGTTCTGTGTAGGTTGTGTGACATTGTTTAGATTCTTGAAAACTCATTAAAGCACTGCAGTTTTTTTGAGATACTTCAACAAAAGGTCAAAACCTGCAACCATAGAGTCTGAGAGGAGTAGGGAAGAAGAAATTAAGTAAATTAAGAAGCTATACAAAGATAAAGCAAAACTTTGACTAGTAAAGGCTGATTTCGTTCTTCTTTGTGTTGAGGGCATGCTATTTTCTCACATACAAAACAAAGGGAAAATGGAACACACTGCAAACAGAATTACAGGTTGTTTTTATACTGAATACATTCTGCTATGACAGATAGAACCAAGCCGTTTCTCTAAGTCATGTGACAGGGCATGGCATCACAACTCCCCCTGCTGATGTTTACCGATTGATATTTAATATACCCCAAAATATTCGACTGGCTGGCTGCGGCGTTGCACAATGCTATTTCCCCCTCTCAGCAAAACATTTGAACAAAGCATTCAGTCTGTCATTATCTGTGTTTTCACTGTTCTAAACAGCAGTGAAGATACTGACTTCTAATCATATCAATTTATGCACATTGTTTTTTCACACTCAAATGATAAAAATGAAGGCGAAAATCAACAATGTCCTAGATAGTTTCAGACCTGTGATTCTACTTCCAGTTTATTCTCCTTATTACTCTGTTATTACAGTCATGTGTCACCATAGTCTTACCAGACCATAGGGGCAGCTCTCATTTTGAGAGAAAATACTGGTGCTGACTTAATCTGAGGGCTACCAGACGTCAGGCAAAGGGAGAGTTTGAGAAGGAGAGTCCTTCATGGTAACCTCAAGCTAGTGATGGGAATTGAACTCACACTGTTGGCATCATACTGTTCTGCAAAGCAACAATCCAGCCAACTGAGATAACCAACTCCTGGATGTTTGGTAAGGCATAAGACAGATTTCTTGTGTTTAATGTTACAATCTACTCAACATTCTTTGAATTAAGAATACTCATTTCCTAGCATGAGGTCTACACAATAACGTCTCTCCTCATAGGTTCCCTATCACTTAGTCTCTGTCATTACTACTGATGTAGCTTACTATTTTACGTTTTTGAATATTAACCCCATACTCGACACCTCCCAGCTCTCTGAATTGCTGTCTCCTTACATTATTTACATTATCCTACATCATCCACTCCTCTTTCATCCAAGCGTCTGTCATTATCTCTGCCTCACAGAGGCAAACAATGTGGCAGCTTCACCCATCTCCATAATTTTGTTCTCATTTCCCTGGGAGGGAGCTGAGGATCTCTATTCTCCAAGATTTCATTTGCACTCGGTGAATTACTGATTGAGTTGTCAGAACTGCCAGCTCTTTATTCGGGTTGTGACTCGACTTTTGAAAAATTGGTTCATCCCATTGAGGCTTCCATCTCATCCACAACAGTGTGCTTTAAATTGGATACATCATACCATTATCACTCTCTACAAGCTACCATCTTGGAACTAGCTTTTCTCCACAAAGTTGCCAACCTGATTTTGATCTTGGATCGATGCTATGCACCATTCAGAGCTCTGGCAAGCCATGTTGGGCTCCATGGATTAAAAGCAAAAACGTTTGCCAAAGATCCTCAGACAGCACCTTCCAAACCCACAATCACTTCCGTCTAGAAGGACAAAGGCAGCAAATACATGGCAACAGCACCACCTGCAAGATCCCACCCCCCCCCCCCCAAGCCATTCATCATCCTGACTTGGAATAATACTGATTAGATTAGACTTACAGTGTGGAAACAGGCCCTTCGGCCCAACAAGTCCACACCGACCCGCCAAAGCGCAACCCACCCATACCCCTACATTTACCCCTTACCTAACACTATGGGCAATTTAGCTTGGCCAATTCACCTGACCCGCACATCTTTGTGACTGTGGGAGGAAACCGGAGCACCCGGAGGAAACCCACGCAGACACGGGGAGAACGTGCAAACTCCACACAGTCAGTCGCCTGAGTCGGGAATTGAACCCGGGTCTACAGGCGCTGTGAGGCAGCAGTGCTAACCACTGTGCCACCGTGCCGCCCACTGCCATTCCTTTAATGTAACTGGGTCAAAATCCTAGAATTTCCTCCATAAAGGTCTATCCCATAGGTCTATCTCCAGCACATGGTCTGGAGCAGCTCAAGAAGGTAGTTTGTCACCTTCTCAAGGGCAGCTAGGGATGGTCAATAAATTCTGGCCCAGCCAGCGATACCTATGTAACACAAGGTAAGAATAGCAATAGCTCAAGGTCTACACAATTGCATCTCTCTTCAGAATCTCTCTGTCGTGTGATCTTTTACATCACAATTGACGTATCTTATTATTTACCTACTTAAGTATGAACTTTTTACTTTACAAATCCCAGCCTCAAAAGCCTTTTCTATGTTACGGGCAGAAGTTTCAGTGAAATATTTCATTTTTCATCCCTTAGCTACTGCTCATTGTGCAATAATCAATAAATTACAGCACTCATAAACTCAAAAACCCCTCATTGGGGAGGAACACCTGATGAGGTATGGATGTTAATACAGTGGATTCAGTGGGGAATGGTAATGCACATCTGATGCTGAGCTGTGTAAATACTTTCCCTGTCAGCTCTCTGGATGAGCAAGACTCTGGTCAAGCCAAACAGTACTTTGGTGGAGCAATAGCAAAGTATGGGGGGTTTTAATATGTTTCCCAGAGAAACTGACTGCCTAAATGCCTGTCTTGTCACCAGAGGCAATGATTTATATTCGATACCACCTTTGCTCCTTGCAAAAGCTTCTTGGAACCACAACTCATGCGATAAAGACTTTGGGCTTTGGGCATTGCTGGGAAGGCCAGCACTTGTTGCCTGCCCATTTTTGCCCTTGAGAGTAGTTAAGAGTCAAGCTCTTTTCAAGTCGTAGGATCATAGAGATGTACAGTACAGAAACAGACCCTTTGGTTTGATATGTCCATGACGTCCAGATCCTAACCTAATCTAGTCCCATTTGCCAGTGCTTGGTCCGTAGCCCTCTAAACCATTCCTATACTCATCCAGATGCTTTTTACATGCTGTAATTGTACCAGCCTCCACTACTCAGAACTGGGATCATATTGGTCAGATCAGCAAAAGGTGGCAGATTTCCTTAACTAATGGAATGAGATGGGTTTTTACAACAATCACCAAAATTGAGACTTAATTTCAATTCCAGATTTTGTTTGAATTAACTGAATTTATTAACTGCTTGAGTTCAGGTTCCACCAGTTGCTGTGGTAAGTTTCAAAGTCATGAACACAGGGCATTAGCTTTGTCCTCAGGATTGCCAGTCCCAGTGATATTATCATTAATCCAATGGCAATATCAATAATCCAGTGACATTATTGCCATAAAATCCAGTAAACTTTGGTAACATGATGTATTGGCAGTTTGTGAAAGTGGTACTGTACTGGCATAAAGGCAGAAAACGAACAGCCTGGAGGTTTCTTATTACCTCAACACACAGAAGCACATTATACAGGCAAGTGGGAAGGCGATACTTAGTTCCAAACCTTCATTTCTCTTCCCACTTCAATATGGCCTTTAGTTAGATATTCAATCATGGGGATGCCATAGATTAGCCCAATCATGTATTTATCTCATGAGTTGTGTTTCCAAGAAGCTTTTTCAAGGAGCAAAGGTGGTATCAAATATAAATCATTGCCTCTGGTGACAAGACAGGCATTTAGGCAGTCAGTTTCTCTGGGAAATAAGTACCTCTGGTCCCCACTTTCCCAGATATCACCAAAGTCTGTGGTCAAAAACTCTTGAACATGTGTATTTTCCTTATTATTTGAATCTAACTCTGTTCTGTAAACAATGAATTCACAAATAGTCGCACCATTATTACATATCAGATTCGTAACACATTTTGTGTTTCCTACAAAGTTTTTACATAATACATGGACTAAAGTAATGAAAATAAATACCTAATATACCTGATTTGCAAATGTCAAATCACTGCTGGACTTTGTTCAATGCAAACACTGCAGAAGTAAACTTGACACTGTAAGTCCTTCCCACTAATATCATGCCAGGATCATCCTGATATTGGGTTCAAAGCCAGAGGATAACTGATACAAGCACAGCACAGAGACAGGCTCCATTCAGTGGTAGAGTGAGCTTCATCTACTTTGTGTGCCTGTGAGTCATTGGACTGGCATTCTTTGCTAGTGTGAGTTTTTCATACGGTGCTTGTATTTCTAAATTCCAGACAAATGTAAAATCTGGGAGCAGAAATTAAGTAGCTTCTACCTATAACACAGATAAATTTTTCAGGAGCTTATAATATGATTCACAGCAGCTCCTTTTCCTGCTTTAGCTAAAATCATGGGTAAAGAATACATCCAGCCCTTATGTTAGTTCTGGCTATGGTTCTGATCGTTGTGATGGCCAGAGCAATGGTTTTGAGAGCTGTCTCTTTATTCTCTCCTTGACTTGCAATAATATGATCTTTTGTTGCTCCTCAAACCTTGTTGCAGTAGAAAACCTGGCAACAGAGCAAACCCCAAGTGTCATAAACAACAGGCCCATATAGCATCTGTCTCCAGTTTACTGGTTCATCCCTTGCTAGCTGCCTGATTCCAGTTGCTGCCAATGACTAGGATCACAGACTGCGATTTAAGTGTTGAGTGCCTTTTGAACCTGTTCCCTGTTAACCTTAATAAATTATTGAGTCATTTAGTAGTGCAGAACTTAAGGATTGTTGTAAAGAAAACATTTTATTGAGGTTTTTTTGTCTTGCACTCATCAGGACAATTTACAAGAATGCTAATGTAAAGGTACAAAGATAAAAATCACACAACACCAGGGTATAGTCCAACAGGTTTATTTGGAAGCACTATTCTCTTGAAGGGCTTTTTCTTCATCACGAATCAGCACTCTGAAAGCTAGTGCTTCCAAATCTAACCTGGGGTCATGTGATTTTTAAGTTTGTCTACCCCAGTCCAACACCAGCACTTCCACATCATGTAAAGGGAAAACGACATTTATACAAGCAATGTAGTAAAAGCAACATGAAAAGGAGAAGGCTGACATTTTGGAAAATAGACTCTGATTGGTAGTGGACAGTGAACCAATTAGGTGATGACTGACAGTTAATTGCCAAGCTTTGTTTAATTTTAAACCATGCAGCTTGACTCTGTCAAGGCATTGTCCTGAGAAAGGAACTGGAGAATGTTTGTAGCCAATTTTGTTGAATTAAAACAGGCACAGTGTATGTCAGTTCGGTTCACAGTATTCCACACATCCCCATATTGGAAGCCACTTGTATTAATATCCAGACTTAAAATCTATGAAATCTATAGGGTTCCATTCTTTGCAATCAGAAATAACATACATGCGCATGTGTACACTCTCTCACACACATGCATGCATGCCACCTAAATGTTTAGTTAATGAATAATTGGGCAACAATAGCATTTTATTGATAATTCTGCCTAATTTAGTTCAACAGTGTTGTTGGAAGAGGCCATTCTTGTCAGCTTGGTCTTATGGCAGTTTTAGAGATGTAGAAGTGGCTTGGATAACGATTGTCCATTGCTAATTGAAACTATAAATGCTTAAATCTGATGTTTTATATTGATGGACTTGTATAAGATGCAACTTCAGAGACCAAGGAAGCTGAAAACAATAAGAGAAGGCAAAAGTAGAACAATTGTTAATTGTTGGACAATTTAAGGCTTGATTCGTAAACTCAAATGGAGGGAAGAGAGATTTGGGGAGAAAAGGAATTCTACGTTTTCAAGTCACTGACAAAGAATGAGTCAAAAATTAAAGAATGATGGACTGAGTTTTCATTTCAACTATTTAGAGATGGAGGAATATGTAGGATAGTAGATTTTGAGCTGAAATAGGATGGAAAATTGTGAGGAGCTGTAAGCATACCAGAGTAGATAAAAATCAATGGAAACAAGAACAATTGAGCAGATTAAAATAAGGGAGAAGTGTTCCAGTCCCCATGACAGACATTCTTAATCAGTGGAAAAATATCTACATTTGAAGCACATGCAAATTCTTGAAAATTCAATTTCAAAAGCACACAAAGATCCTTGATGTGTCGTAAACAACCTTTTAATCAAGAAGATTCAAATCCAGTTTTGAAAATTATCCAACACTTCAGACCCGTTCTTGACAAACAGCTCTTCCTCAAAAAAAACCTAATCTAATTAATTATGCAGATTTCCATCTGGTAAATAGCAGTGTCTGGGGCAGATTCTAATCCAAATATGAAAACAACATCAATATTTAAGCTTGTATTGAAAGTAATTGTAAACTCCCATATTATTGCTGCAAAAGTATTTCTGGAATTGTGTTTGAAATCATTCCTCTTTTGTCAATGTCAAATTCTTTAACACCGGGTAATACGCACATGAGTACAGTAAAGCTTCTTTATTTCTCACTCAAACACTGTACCCAACTTCAGAACAACATCAAAACCTGCACCAGCAAAGCAATTCTCCATTTCTCATCAGTCATCTCAACTTGGAATCAATTTTGTGCTATGGGTAAGCCACATCATAGATTAGATGGAGACTATCCAGCCTCATTACACAGGCAACAAGACAGGATTTCATCCCATTAATTTGAATGGCTCTGAAACAATTTCGGCAGTTTGAGTGACAGTGTTCAACCAACCTTAGTCCCTCTTCTTTCAAAGCATTAATACATTTGAATGGAAGGAAGCAGTTCCATTTTCATTACGAGGTCGCATCCAAGATCAAGGCATAAAAAAACCAATTTGTATTACATTTTAGCAGGGTAGATATATTTAGAACCATCAAACGTAGTTTTAATAATCTAACCTATTGTATGATTACAACAAATACAGTGAATAAAAACATTTAATTTTATAAATTAATGTTTTGGATAGCATATATTAAATTGTAATTCCTCGCACAAAGATATCCAATACTGTCCAGGTATGGCCCGGATTATTATCCAGATAAAGTCCACATGAGTGAATACTGGATAATTACCAAAACGGGGAAAAAAACAATAAAACTCGTGACTGACATGTACTGGTCTGACTTGTCTTGATTGTTATCAAAATGTGGCTCCAGTATAATCCAATATTAACTTTTTTTTTCACAATTTCTTTTCTGTCTGGGTAGCGACGCCCTTGCAAATATACTGCAAACACACTTTACCTTTTCACAAGAGCTGTGGGCATTTTACACAGGGCACTGAACAATAACTGAGTCTGGAATCAGGTTCTGGGAAAACCGAGGCCTTCAGGTAAGGAAAAACGCTAAGGAAATCGAAACTACAGCATGTTACAGCAAAACTTGTTCTACACATCAACAGATCTGAGAGAAACATCTTCAAGAAGCCATAGGGGAAGGCATCCTCATTACACCGTATCTAATAATGTTCACCAAGGAATGTTTTGTTTACCTGATATACAGGCAATCACTCCCCATATCTTTTGTGAGCTGTGTATCAATTGTTGGCAGTGCCCTCTGGTGGTTTAGAAAGAGTCAGCGTGATACATTAAGCTTTCCATCAAATAGATATTAATGTATAAAATCAAATGTAATTAAACTCATATCTAAAATTAAACAGAAAGAAACTGCTGGTCATAAAATCCCTGACCATTGTGTTTGATGTATTTCTTCCATTTGCGAAAAAAATACTAATCATATTTTTTTGTCAATTATATTTTGGAGATGAATTATATGATTACAACGAGTACAGTGAATAAATAAAGGCTGACAATATAAATGTTGTGGGATGGATGTTATAAATTGTGTTGACCAAAACCTAATTAAATATATGTTTATTATATATTTTATAAAATTTTCAGGAATTAAATAACAAAGGAAATGCATATTTGACTTTAAAATGTTTCATTTGAAATGTTAAACAACTTGTGGGAAATTTTCTTCAATTAATTAAATCTATCTTGTTATTTTCCTCCTTTTGACTCATTATTTTTATTTTTGACAGAAAACTTTCAGGAATCTTTGATTCAAACTTTTCAATTTTATGGATATTTTAGAGATTGATTCACTTGCATTATTAGGGATGAAAGCAAGGACAGAACGGTGAAACAGGAGCATGAAAGATAAGAGTGAAGAGGTGTAGTATGTCATGAGAGATTTTGCATGATCATTTCCAATAGTCAACTATGCAGTAGCTGGAGGATATGAATTCAAGGAAACCTAACTATATAGAGAGCTGGAGGATATTGTATGCATAAAATTGATAGGATATGGTAAGTCCCACAAAGAACGGTGATGGAAGGAGAATCTTTAATCTCTCAATAACAGAGGTGGATATTTGTAAAACTGGAAGTAAAGCAATGATGGACTAGGATTAAATGGGGAACTCTCTCAGACATAGTGTGATGCTTTAAAATTTGATGATTTGAGTCATGTGAAGTAGTAATCCAACTCAGTCGCAGAAAATCAGCAGTGATAGATGCTCCACTAGTTACACTCCATTGCTTATTACAGAACTGAATACTGGGTGATATTTCCATGTGACATCTTGTTTTTTGCTCTACTACAGGGATGTATTTCTCATTCATTGACTCCTTATTGACCATGAAAGCCCGATGACCCAACTGCTCAATCATCGTACCCAGTAAGAAACTGCAAGTTACTTGGGTATATTGTAACTAAATTTTTCCAACTCTTACTTGATGTCTTTATACTGAGAAAATTTCCAGAAACAATTCCTAGTACATGTGTCTATTGATGGCTGGTATTTAATCAGGCTGTAGGATGGTAACTAGGTATTCCTCAGCCCTCTTGCCATTGACCAATTAAGTCCATTCTGGAAGGGCATACATAGAGCACTGAGACCGTTAAATATTCTGGCATTCACACTAACATGTACAGGAGCCACCATGACAGAAGCCTGGTAGGGGAAAGTGAGTGCCTGATTCAAGAGCACTCAGTGTTCAATCAATGGACCAACATCAGCAAGGTGATGTGACTGAGAGATACACTTGCTCTTGTTGTGTGTCCCCTCCACTGAGACACCACCCCACTAACCCATCATTACATGGGACTCTCAGTGACCTTGGGCCTTGAACGGGTGTAGTACCAGGTGCAGCAACTGCCTTCCTCTTGGCCATACTGAGCAATAAAGAGATGCTAACCTCTGATTAATTAAGTGGCAGCTCCTATTGCACTTTTGCTCCAGGGCTCCTTGTTCCCAAGGAAGGCCCACCATTGCCCAGTTAAATAGCACTAATATGGAGAATATTCCCAATGAAAGGTGCTACAGGGTTTTCATTGGCTACCAGTCAGCAGGTGAGACACCAACCCCAAACCCCCACACACACGTCCATTAAATACTAGCCAATCGGTAATCATTTAATAACACCTGGTGAAGTCAGTTTTGATGCCCAAAACTAACAACCCATCATAGGCCAAGAGTCATCCTGAGGATGTGTATTTCCTTACTGCTGTACTGAATGATTATTTTACACATTCTAGGTCACCAATGGATCTTAGTGTATCTTCTCCAACACAGTAAAAATGTCAGGTTGTTTGGAATGATTTCCCAAATTGGATTTGTCAGTACAGTCATAGAGGTGTACAGCATAGAAACAGACCCTTTGGTCCATGCTGATTAGATATCCTAAATTAATCGAGTCCCATTTGCCAGCACTTCGCCCATATCCTTCTAAACCCTTCATATTCATACTGTCATCCAGATGCATTTTAAATGTTGTAATTGTACCAGCCTCCACCACTGCCTCTGCAGCTCATTCCATACACGCATCACCGTCTGCTTAAAGAAATTGTCCCTTCAGTCCCTTTTAAATCTTTTCCCTCTCATCTTAAACCTATGCCCTCTAGTTTTGGACTCCCCTATCCTGGTAAAACGACCTTGGCTCTCCACTGTATTCATGCTCCTCATGATTTTGTAAACTTCTAAAAGGTCACTCCTCAGCCTCTGACCCTCCAGGGAAAATAACACTTTAAATGTTGATTGGTGGTAACCTAAGACAACTTAATCTGAAATAAGTCTTATTCTTGTAAAAGACTCGTGGAAGAGTGTTTGCACAATATCTGGTGTTTAAGCGTTCAATGTACCATTTCACATTGGTGCAGTTCAGAGACTTATATTCATTACAAGGCCATAAAAGAGCTTTGATCATCAGTAATACATGTTATATATATTTGTTTTTTCCTCAGAGGCAATGTAGATGTAGCAGTGGTTTTCTCAGGTTTTATTTGTGTTGCTTTAAGATATTCTGTATTCAAAAAATATTTATACTCATGGTTACAGCTCAGGTTCAAGGAACATCCATGGTACTTGTTTACCTTTCTCTGAATCAAACCAAATCAAACACTGTGCGTATAGGTCAGTTCCTGGACTCAATCAAACACAGGACAATTAAACCATTGAGCACTATAATCCATATCTGCTGCAGGTTGGGGAATGGACAATGTGCTCTGAGGTTTAATAGGAACACTGATGCCAGAACCTATACTGGTTTCTAGTTTTCTAAGATGTGAAAGTAAGAGTTCACACACCAATAGGAATGAGCACAAGAAGCTTTTAATCTAAAACCTGTCAGTGTCTGATCAGTAAACGTTTGGTAGAGATCACAAAGTTTGGATTTTGCCCTGGATAGCCTTGTCGGTTTGATTTCACCTGTCACTCCTATTAGCAAAGTTCAAATCCTGTACATTCACGTGTGATAGGGTTCGGTGAACTCATGTAATTGGGTGGCATGGTGGCTTAGTGGTTAGCACTGCAGCCTCATAGCATCACGGTCCCAGGTTCAATCCCAGCCCTGGGGGACTGTCTGTGTGGAGTTTGCACATTCTCCCCATGTCTGCATGGGCTTCCTCCCACAATCCAAAGACATGCAGGTCAGGTGAATTGGCCATGCTAAATTGCCCATAGTGTTAGGTGCATTAGTCAGAGGGAATTGGGTCTGGGTGGGTTTCTCTGTGGAGGGTCAGTGTGGACTGGTTGGGCCGAAGGACCTGTTTCCACACTGTAATTAAAAAAAAAATTAGACCATGTGCAGAATAAAGTGATAGCATGGGTTCGATCTCTCTATTGATGGTGGCAGTTTATACAGGCCTGCTTCCTTAGCTTGCCCCGGACAACTGTATATCTCTTTCATGGAAAGAGATGCCTATTGTCCTTCGTGGACTATGTCTTTTGTTCTTACACACAATGCAAAACTTACCTCTTCTTGCAAATATCCATTTAATCAGTAGCATGGCCAAGAGCTTGTGCACGGCTGTAATAATACCAATTCATTGCCAGATATGTTACTTCTCTTCACAGCTGATGCACGCAAAACTTCCAAACAGTAACTGTACAAAGGAACAAAATGGTTCATTTGAAATAAGGTACATGACTGAGCAGAATATAGATGTCACAGTAAGATCTGTCAGGTTCTCAAGCGCATGTTATGGAAAGCAACAAGATGGAAGGATGTGATGCCTCAAGCATTGGTTCACTTTCAAGCTCGGTTATTTGAAATCACACAGATCCTGTCTGTCTGTCAATAGTTACTAAAGGTCATTCAAACCTTTTGCCTTTGAAAAAAATGCTGACCGTTTACTTAAGTCTTTGTCCTTGAGCTCAGTCTAATAAGTTGCTATTTAAACATCACGTGCATGGTTCTGTGGATGTCTCTGGAAGCCAGCATGTATTGTCTAATCCGAAAGCTGATGATGGGAACTCTTGAATTGTTGCCAGCCATCTTTTTATTTAAAATGCTTTTGAACTAGTGATGAATTTCAGAGGCATATACATAAATGTCTAAGAAACTGTGCACATTGGATGGGAGTTTTGAGTTTCCCCTGTACCTACTGCACAGGTACTTTCAGCTGGAGGGGGTTTCTTTGATGTTGAGAGCCATTAATTTCACCTCATCATTGAAATTCAAGCTCCTGGATCCATGTTTGTCTGGAATAAGAACAACAATTTAGATTTGTATAGCATCTTTAATTTAATGTTCCAGTGTGCTGCATAGGAGCATCATGAAACAAGATATAAGACTTAACTACATTAGGAGATATTAGGTTAGATATGTTAGTGAGGTTAGTGATGCTATGTAAGTGAAGTTAGAGAGGCAGAGATGTTTAGATATAGAGATGTGTGGTCTTGACAGAATTTACTTCCTGTAAGATAGTAGCGGGGCCTGGAGCTCATCTGCTTCACTCGCTTTTCTTTTCATTTCCTTTCTTTTCTCTTTTTTCTCATTTTTTTTTCCTTTTCTTTTGACTTACCTCTTGTTAGTCTTGATCTTAGCAGGGATGGCGAGTGGGCCTATTCTAGCCTGGAGCAGAACCCGTGGTGCAAACTCATGGCTGCTGCGGCAGAGGTGGGTTTGGGCCTAGTATGAGACCCTGTGGCATCAGCAGCGACTGCGAGGCGGGCCTGAAGTAGAATCATGGCGGCAGAGGAATTGAATTTGTGCCACTGTGGCACCCAGCAGCATCAGGGTGATATGTTGGCTCAGCAGTTAGCATTGCTGCCTCACAGTGCCAGGGAGTCAGGTTTGATTCCCGCCTTGAGCGTCTATCTGTGTGGAGTTTGCATGTTCTCCCTGTGTCTGTGTGGATTTCCTTTCGTCATTTATATAAATGACTAGGATGTGAACTTAAGAGGTACAGTTCGTAAGTTTGCAGATGACACCAAAATTGGAGGTGTAGTGGACAGCAAAAAAGGTTACCTCAGATTACAACAGAATCTGGACCAGATGGGCCAATGAGCTGAGAAGTGGTAGGTGGAGTTTAATTCAGATAAATGCGAGGTGTTACATTTTGGGAAAGCAAATCTTAGCAGGACACATACACTTAATGGTAAGGTCCTAGGGAGTGTTGCTGAACAAAGAGACCTTGGAGTGCAGGCTCATAGCTCCTTGAAAGTGGAGTCACAGGTAGATAGGATAGTGAAGAAGGCGTTTGGTATGCTTTCCTCTATCAGTCAGAGTATTGAGTACAGGAGTTGGGAGGTCATGTTGCGGCTGTACAGGACATTGGTTAGGCCACTATTGGAATATTATGCGCAATTCTGGTCTCCTTCCTATCGGAAAGATGTTGTGAAACTTGAAAGGGTTCAGAAAATATTTACAAGGATGTTTCCAGGGTTAGAGAATTTGAGCTATAGGGAGAGGCTGAACAGGCTGGGGCTGTTTTCCCTGGAGTGTCGGAGGCAGAGCAGTGACCTTATAGAGGTTTACAAAATTATGAGAGGCATGGATTGGAAAACCGGACAAAGTTTTTTGCCTGGGTTGAGGGAGTCCATAGCTAGAGGGCATAGGTTTAGGATGAGAGGGGAAAGATATAAAAGGAACCTAAGGGGTAAGTTTTTCACGCAGAGGGTGGTAGGTGTATGGAATGAGCTGCCAGAGGAAGTGGTGGAGACTAGTACAATTGCAACATTTAAGAGGCATTTGGATGGGTATATGAATAGGAAGGGTTTGGAGGGATATGGTCCGGGTGCTGGCAGGTGGGACTAGATTGGGTTGGGATAACTGGTCGGCATGGACAGGTTGTATCGAAGGGTCTGTTTCCATGCTGTACATCTCTATGACTCTATGACTCTAATAAAAAGATGTACAGGTCAGGTGAATTGGCCATGCTTAAATTGCCCATTGTGTTAGGGACATTAATCAGGGGTAAATATAGGGTCTGGGTGGGTTACTCTTCGGAGGGTTGGTGTGGACTTGTTGGGCTGAAGGGCCTGTTTCCACACTGTAGGGAATTGAATCAGCATCAGTGGCATCTGTACTGGCAAGACCCAGTGAGGACTCGTATTGGTGGAAGCAAGATTGTATGAAGAGGGGCCACCTTTGTTCCAGCAGAGGCACTGCAAAGGGGACTCAAGCCTGGTCAGCAGGCCCATGGCCGAACACTTAACAAGAAGGACTGTAAAATACTTATTTCTTAATTTTTCTGCCTTTGTATCCTATGTTTTTGTTTATTGCTGTGTTTTAACATGGCACCAGAGTGTGGCATCACCTTACAACACATTCCATTGTAATTTGTAACTAAATACATGTGACAATAAATAAATAAAGTCAAATCAAGTGGGAATAGATTGATGGGGAAGCAGTTGGTTATGATTCACAGCTTAGATGGGACAGGTTTGCAGAACCTTGGTCTGACTCCTTGGTTGTAAGGGCTCCCGGCGGAAGCAACTTGAGGACTGTTAATTGACATTTCCCTCACCGTTTAATTAATCCAGAAGAGCTAACTATCATGACTAAATAAAACCAAACCTATTTGGCCATTTAAAATGACTGATCTCCTAGGATTTTTCCATTGCTTCACAACTATCGAACCATATCTAAGTAAGCAGTTTCCAAGTCAATGTGTCTCAGTAGCGACTCCTTATTTGAGTAGGTCATTAACAACAGGAACAACTTGCATTTAAATAGCATGTTTAGCATAGCAAAATGTCCCAACTTACCTCCTGGAGGTATAAAGGAAGAAATGGATGTTGGACCGAAAGAAGCAAACAATAGAACAAATGATTAAACGTTTGACTGAAGAGTTGAGTTTTTGACGGTGGAGGCTGATGTGAAGAGGTACAATAGTTGATGCTGGAAGATTATGAATGTGATGGTCAAATGCACAGTCATTCATGTTTAACTCAGCAATGAGAGTTTAATGGAGGGCTAGCTAGTTAAGGATTTGGAATGTTACATGATGTTTTGGTGATAGGGAAAGATGAAACAGAGATCAATTTAAATGAACAGATGATAAGTCAAAGGAATGGAGTAGATTCAGAATTGAAGGCATGTTTGCAAGGGAAATGCTAGTGGATGACAGGGAAAGGATTTCAGGTACCAAGTTTTGGATGAGCTCAACTCTTTGATGATGTGCTGTTGAAAAGAAGACCACAAGAACAGTTGCACCTGGAGATGATGTGTTGCCTGTGAAACATTCTTTATGGGCAATTCTGACCAATTCATTACTTGTGAAACACAGTTACCCAGGTGCATGAGACCATCAAAGCACTGTAGTGCAAATTTCCTTTTATTCAAAGACTTGCATGTTAGAGAAAACAAGTCTTAAATAGATTAAGTTACCTTTTCCCAAACTGGGCTAACTGCCCGAAAACCAAATATACTGCCCACTCCAGTGAACTTGATTGGATTGCTGGATTCAATTCATTGAGTTCTGTCAATGGGTGCACTCAGGGTCTTTTTGGTACAAAGACAGGTCTCACATGGACTCTTTGCTGCCAAGTCTTCACTGAGGGAATGGCAACCAGATGTCCCTTTTTATCCAGACGGAAGTGAATGGACATTACCAATCTTCCATTGTATTGTGGTGATTTTCCTTATCCAAACTAGGCTGAGTGATCGCAAAGGTTTTAAACACAGAACATTGCAATCAGCATGACCGCCACTCTTTATTTGGACAGGACTTTGTACTTTTGTGAAGTCTCATGTTATGTTTCCGCGTGTTTTTCAAAAATCGGTTGAAAGTTGGTTTGCAAAAATACCACCAGACAGCTATTGAACCAACATTTCATTTCTCTTCTATTTTATTATTTTCAACTGTCATTTCTCAATTTGAGAAGCAAAAGCTTTCACAAAGGTAATATTTTAAAATAAACCTCTTAGTTAAAAGCTATAATTATCCATAAGCAGACACATGAAAATAGTGGTTAAAGTGGGTTAGAATGCCTTGAGATGATGTCCTGACTGCATCAACTTAATTCTTACCTGTTACCCAACCCCCTACCTTCCTCCCGCCCCCCCCCACCTTTAAGTCCTGTGAGTAGAGGATATGATGAACTACTAACAGAGGCTCATTGTTATTAATATATCGCCAACAATTTACACAAATATTTTTTCTCCTGCTGCATATTGTTTGCTTAGCCACACAGAGTGTTAAACAAAGGAAACATTTCAAGGATTCTTACTATGTCTGAACAGTTGTGAACAGGCTGAACCACACCTTTCTCAGCACCTTCTTTTTCCTCAGGAGGCCAAGGAAGTCGACATGTCTATAAGGACTCTCACCACCTTTTACAGATGCACCATAGAAAGCACACTATCCAGGCTTATCATGGCTTTGTATGGCAACTGCTCTTCCCAGTACCATAAAAAACTACAGAGAGTTGTTAAGAGAGCCCAGTCCATCACGCAAGCCAACCTTCCATCCATTGACTCCATCGATACTACTCGTTGCCATGGAAAGGGCACTAAGACCCCTCCCATCCAGTTATAATCTATTCCAACCTCTTCTGTCAGGCAGAAGACACAAAAGCTTAAACATGCAACAAGTTCAAGAACAACTTCTTCCCCGCTGTTATTAGACTTTGGAATGGACCTCTCAAAGTTCAAATCTCATGTTGATCTTCCTTTTTATATACCTTCTTTGCAGCTGTAACTTTGCATTCCTCGATCGCAAAACAAACCAAAACTTTTCCCCACACCTAGGTACATGTGACAATAATAAATCAAATCAAATAAAAAGATCCTATTTTGCCTATGATTGAGCGCTGTTTTCCATCAGATATTATCAAAAAGACAGGAGTGGTAGTGCACCAACACCTACAAAGAATAACCATCGAGGCTTTTATTTTGGCTTTCGAATCAGGTATTGTTGTTTGTAACTAATTATGACTCTTGCATTAAGCAAAACTAATGAAATTCATTTAAGCAAGAGAAAGTTAATGGAGAAGATAATGACATTAAAAATAGTCAAATTGCCCAGACCTGGAGGTCTCCAATCAAGGGCATCAAAATAAATAGATAAGGAAATTGTTGGTTTGTTAATTATGATCCTCCAAAACTTTCTTAATTGCAGAATTAGTTCCTCAGATTGGAACAGTTCCAAATTCACTTAACTATTTATGTAAGACATAAAATGGGAATTAGGTGCGTAGTTTTAAAAGCCAGCAGTAGGGAAGTTTATAGATGCATAGAGTTATACAGCACAGAAGTGGACCCATCAGTCCAACACGCCCATGCTGACCAGACATCCCGATCTGATCTAGTCCCATTTGCCAGCACTTGGCCCATATCCCTCCAATGCCTTCCTAATCATTTATTCATCCAGATGCTTTTAAATGTTAGAATTATACTAGCCAGCACCACCTCGTCTGGTAGCTCATTCCATACATGCACCACCCTTTGCATGTAAAGGTTGCCCCTCAGATCACTTTTAACTCTTTCCCCTCTCACATTAAACCTATGCCCTATGGTTTTGGATTCCTCCACTCTAGGAAAAAGACCTTGGCTACTCATCCTATCGATTCCCTCATGATTTTATAAATCTTCATAAGGTCACCCCTCAGCCTCCGACCCTCCAGAGAAAATCGCCCCAGCCTACTCAGCCTCCCCCTTTCACACAAACCCTCCAATCCTGTCAACATCCGCGTAATTATTTTCTGAACTCTTTCAAGTTTAACAACATTTTTCCTACATCAGGAAGTCAGCATTGAATGGGATATTCTAAAAGTGGTGACATCAATGTACTGTACAACATTAAACATGACATCCCAATCCCTACACTCAATGCACTGACCAATTTGTTGCTTGGGATGATGGAGTAAAATTTGGACTAACGTGAGTTGATTGAAAAGAACCAGTATGGATTTGTAAACCATGTGAGAACATCTCCATGAACTTATGAAGCACTGTGGTAGATAAGAATGTATGTGTAGATCTTGTTTATATGTGCTTCAAGAAAGCCTTTGATAAGACTCCACATTAAAGACCGCGAAGAAGAATTAGATCACATGGAACTGCAGGTCGTAATTGAATAAGGAGGATTGGTAAATTTGTTTGTTATGATAGAGGATTGATGGGAAATAGAAGTCAGACATTGGAGGTAATGCAGCAACCCAAATTGGCAGGTGGTGCACCTCAGGAATCTATGATGAAAACTCAACTTCTCAGTAAATTTCTCAATGACTTGGGTGACTTTTGCTGATAACATGGAGTTAGGTTTCACATGGGCCATAGTAAATAGGCCAGCTAAAAGGAGAATATTGCAAAGGGACATTGATAGATTACTTGAGCTGACAATGCTTAGAGGATGGAGATGAATTTTGGACTGCATGAGGCCATTCATTTCAAACCCAAAATAAAGAATACTGTATTTCCTAAGTGATGGGAAAGTTGAATACACATTTGGATATGTCCCAAGTACAGACATCACCAAAAGCCAGTGGACAGGTACACAAGGAAGCGTAAATGACAAATGGAAATTGTACTTCATCTCAATAGGGTTGGAATACAAAAGGTAGAAATTACATTATAGCTGTACAGAACTTTGGCTAGACTCTGGTAGAGTTCTGCTTTCAACAGTGATCATTAAGCCTCTGCAAGAATACATTGCAGGGGGCTTGCAGAGCAGGCTACCAGAGTGTTACCAAATATGAAACAGGGGTTAAATTGTGGGAATACGTTATGAAGACTAGGCTTGTATTTCCTTGAGTAAGGAAAATTTCCTGGGAAACAGTGATCTTATTGAGAAGTGTCAGATTATCAAAGGAGGCGAGAGATGGATAAATGCAACTTCCTTTGGTTGGGGAGTCAGAATAAAAGGCACATCCTCAAAATTAGGGCCAGGTATTTTAACAGCAATGTCAGAAAACAGTTCTTCACATAAAAGCGAGTGGAAATCTGGATTTCGATTCCTCTAGAAAGCTGTCAAAGTTATATATTTCAAAGAAGTGATTGATAGCCAAGTACATTAAGGACTGTTAGTGATGGTAGCAGGAGTTCAGGTACACTTCCACCATGGTGGCACAGTGGTTAGCCTCACAACACCAGATACCCGGGTTCAATTCCCGCCTCAGGCGACTGACTATGTGGAGTTTGCATGTTCTCCCTGTGTCTGCGTGGGTTTCCTCCCACCGTCCAAAGATGTGCAGGCCAGGTGAATTGGCCATGCTAAATTGCCCATAATGTTAGATAAGGGATAAGGGTGGGTGGTGGGTCGGTGTGGACTTGTTGGGCCGAAGGGTCTGTTTCCACACTGTAAGTAATCTAATCTTAAAAAAAAGCTCTTATTGAATGTCAGAACAAGCTACAAGGGCTGCATGCCCCCATTCCTAAACTTATAATCTAACGACAAAAGAAAATCACCAAATTTGCAATCTTTAAAATGGTCGATGATGTATGCTATCCACTGAAACTTCTACAAGATGTTGCCGTGGCTAAAATTCTTCATTTAACTTTAGGCAGTGGAAGCTCAGATAGTGCCAAACTGAGTGCGTCACCATGGCAACAGCTTTGTGTCTTTCAGTCATTTTGTCAAACAACTATTCTTATCTCACAGTTTATTGATGTGATTATAGATATTGCTTCTTCAAACTTGCCCACTCTCTCAAAGCCTCCAATAGCCTCTCCGGCAGATCATTTTCAGCTGTGTAGCCTAGTTGTGTTGGTCAGAACTTGCTGCACGATCCTTTAACCTATCTATTGTGTTATCATCCCAGCTGATATTATTCCTGCACAAGTCAGACCCAGACCAGGGGGTAGCAGGAGTTCAGGTACACTTCCACCATGGTGGCACAGTGGTTAGCCTCACAACACCAGAGACCCGGGTTCAATTCCCGCCTCAGGCGACTGATTATGTGGCGTTTGCACGTTCTCCCTGTAAGGACCCTGGTTTGATAGATCATATTTTTATTTGTTTTGGGTTCAACAAAGTGGTCCTTCTTTGAAAGATAAATGTGCAAAACTGAATGATTTGTTTTAACAATGATATGGAAGTTTATTACAAAAATAACGGAGATAAAATAGAATAAACCAAACCATCTACTTAGAATACAAGCTCACAGATTTAAACACACAATAAAAGCATATTTTGATTAATCCCAAAACACTCCTTTATAAATTAAAAAGTAACAAAACAACTTTCCAATAGTGTGCAAAGCACCACTCAAATAATACTCAGCAGAATTCCATCATCAAACAGCTTGGCGGGTTTGTCACTTATGACTTTAAATTTTAACCTGGAATTGCAGATAGCTACTTCCTGTCAAGATCATATAATTGACCTTCAATGCACACAACTTAAGCAACAACTTCCACATATTACCCAGTCTGAGACTAATACTAACTAAGGATCTATCTGCTATATTCAGCTCAATTTCTAAACAGCTGTCCTATTCCAATGTCTTCACAGGACTAATCCTTTGTCTCTCTCTCTCTCTCTTACCTTAGGAATCAATTTACCCAGTTGAATGGATGGCTGGTTTGGAACACAGAATGATGCCAATATTGTGAGTTCACCAGCTGAAGTTATCATCAAGCACACTCCTTCACACCCTCTTCCCTTGCCTAAGGTGTAGTGACCCTTAGGTTAAACCAACAGAAGTCATCTCTTTCTCTCTAATGAGAGAGTGGAACTGTACTGACTTACTCTGAAGCATAAAAATCACAGATTCCAGAATAATCTGAAGAAACTTTTGAGACCTCAGTATTTACTATGCCAGGTTGCAACACTCTGCTATAAAGTCATGATTTGGAGATGCCGGTGTTGGACTGGGGTGTACAAAGTTAAAAATCACACAACACCAGGTTATAGTCCAACAGGTTTAATTGGAAGCACACTAGCTTTCGGAGATTGTGGTGAGGATAATTCATCAGGTGAGGATAATCATCACAATCACCTGATGAAGGAGCGTTGCTCCGAAAGCTAGTGTGCTTCCAATTAAACCTGTTGGACTATAATCTGGTGTTGTGTGATTTTTAACCTGATATAAAGTGCATTAGTGCAGAAAATGCATTCATACTACAAGCTAGACTTTAAAAATCTTTTTTTAAAGAACTTGTAAGCTAAAGAAAGACTTATAAGTTAATTGTTAACTTCAGTCACACAGAAAACCCAACAAATTATTAACTACAGGCCAGAAATCCAAACTTACAGCTAACATTAAAAATCATACACACAAACCAGTTTATATCAGGATAATGTTTCCAAAACTAAAGTGATAAAGGAGTTCCTCCATTTGGGAAATATACGTGCTGTATGTGAGCTGCGAGGGAAAGAGTTTCTTGAACCAGATGCTAGAGGAATGGTTGGGGGCGGGGGGGGGGAGCATTAAGGATTGCGTTAGCTTTAGAGCAACCCATGTAAAAATAAATGAACACTCTCCTTCAGACAGGCTAGAGCAGGCGGATGGCAGGCCTGAGGCACAAAGAAACCAAATCTCTCACCTTTCCTCAAACAAAACAATACCTGAGCTCAAAGTTCTTAGTGCTAGGTGCTAGAAATAGAAAATGTTTTGTTTTTAGCTCATGTTTGTATTCACAGACAAAAAAAGAAAAATAAACCTCTCCAATGGATTGCCAAATTATGTCTAACTGTGAAAATAAATTCCAGAAGGGAAGAAGATCATGTGAATGATAGACTCACGAATCCTAAACCATCAAACACACCAGGAATTATTCAGTGTACGAAGCATAACATTATCCTACATTACATAAGCTCACAACCAATGTCATTTCTGGAGTTATTGTGAATGAAGCTCAAGTGCTGACTGTCATAATCATAGCATTCTGGGTATCTGTAAAATCTTTGTTTTGTTTTGCTTCACCCCCTTGCCTTTGGAATGAATCCCATACTAATACCTAATTTGTACTCCAGTCTGGCTCTTAGAGGCAGTTCTGAAGCACAAATGGGACCAACGGCTGTCCTTGGAGCCAGGGAGCATCAGATCAGGAAGGGCTTTAGTTTTATGCCTTCAAAAGAAATAAAAATGCTCTATTACCAGTGACAATATTGTAATTACTTGGCATTGAGGCTTCAGCATTATTGGGTGTGGGAGTAGGCTGACTCTCAGGTCACATAAAGGGTCTTGCAATCGGCTTTTTAACAACACCAGTGTGCTGTCCTTCCCAGGTCTGCAAACAGAAGGTGCACATGTGACTGTTGTTTGTATGCAGTCAATGTATTAAACTAGCATGGAGCAAGGATGGGATGCAAATGGACCAGATTACATTGTAACACACTCCCTGTCGAGCTATTTCCATAATATTAAAGAACTATAAAGCATTATTGCTGGAGCTTTTTGGTCACTTCTCTTTTACGATCTTGCTGTAATAGAGCAATTCTTTTTATTTTGAGACTCAGACCTTGATATGCATGAGGAGAGGAGGAAGTGGGGTGGGGGGGAGGTGAGGGTGGAGTGTGCAGGAAACATTGTGAGTCATCAAAATCAGACAAAGAGTTTGGCAAATCGAGAGTTGTTCTTAGCAGTAAAGTGTTGCTAACATACTGAAGGCCTGTTGGGAATAGAGCATAAGACCATAAGACATAGAAGGGGAAGTAAGGCCATTCGGCCCATCGAGTCCACTCCGCCATTCAATCATGGCTGATGGGCATTTCAACTCCACTTACCCGCATTCTCCCCGTAGCCCTTAATTCCTCGAGACATCAAGAATCTATCAATCTCTGCCTTGAAGACATTTAGCATCCCGGCCTCCACTGCATTCTGTGGCAATGAATTCCACAGGCCCACCACTCTCTGGCTGAAGAAATGTCTCCGCATTTCTGTTCTGAATTGACCCCCTCTAATTTTAAGGCTGTGTCCACGGGTCCTAGTCTCCTCGCCTCACGGAAAAAATTTCCTAGCGTCCACCCTTTCCAATGCCATGTATTATCTTGTAAGTTTCTATTAAATCTCCCCTTAATCTTCTAAACTCCAATGAATACAATCCCAGGATCCTCAGCCGTTCCTCGTATGTTAGACCAACCATTCCGGGGATCATCCGTGTGAATCTCCGCTGAACACGTTCCAGTGCCAGTATGTCCTTCCTGAGGTGTGGGCAAAACTGGACACAGTACTCCAAATGGGGCCTAACCAGAGCCTTATAAAGTCTCAGTAGCACATGTCTTCTTTTATATTCCAACCCTCTTGAGATAAGTGACATTCGCTTTCTTAATCACGGACTCAACTTGCATGTTTACCTTTAGAGAATCCTCGACTAGCACTCCCAGATCCCTGGGTTTGGGTGTGAGGAGTCCCTGGATGATAGGAAGGGGCAGCAGGTGATGCGACATGATGTGGTAAATGGAGTGGTTTCTTTATCGACAGCTCAGCATTGCACACCCAGACTGAAAACAAAGAGTGCTGGAAATCACGGCAGGTCAGGCAGCATCGGTGAGAGACAACAAGCTAATGTGTCGAGTTTAGATGTCTCTTTGTCAGAGCTGGCATTTTGTGGAGGGGGCAGCATTTAGGTTATAGTTTGGGGGTGGAGTGCTGGGGGAGAAAAGGGTGCTGATAGTGCAGATTAAGTGATCAGGATGTGAGAAAGGCAGAACAATGATGTGTCCAACTACCAGACTGGAAAGAGCAGATGGTCCCACTGGAGTGGGGGAGGGGACAGAGGACAAAGTGACAGAGAATGCAACGAGTAAAGCGAAAAGAAAGGGAAGAAATGGGAGTAAGGCGTTGAACTCAGTGTTGATTCTAGAAGGTTGTAAGGTGACGAGTCTGAAGATGAGATTGAATTAAGTGAATTGAATTGAATTGAATTGATTGTCACGTGTACCGAGGCACAGTGAAAAGTTTGTCTTACGAGAAATGCAGGCAGATCACAGAGTTAAGTAACATAGATAGTAAATAATAGGTAAACAGCAGCAAAAACAAAAACACAGATGATGTTGTTCCTTCAGTTTTAGCAGTCATTCGCTGGAGGATCATAGCATGTCGAGGACAGAGATGTGGATCAGGAGTATCTGTCTTTACAATCTGCCTTAAGGGCAGGAATGGGCTGTTTAACCTTTGGTAGGGAGCTTGCAACGGATTGAGAGGGACATATGTTAGCTCCCGGAACATAGAAATGAGATGTGGAAATGTAGCTCTGAAGGATTCAATGATCATAGCTTCTGGTATCTGATATCTGTGACAATCACAGGCACTTGTGCATTTGGGATCAAGCTAAACAATTCAAAGTCAACTCTCGCGTATTTCCCTCAACACGTCATGCAGCAAGTGGACTCAGTAAGATGAAGATATTGTTATACCATCAGATCACCCACTATGGTATGGTGGGAAGATCATGAATTTGCCTTTTAATGGTATCTTGCATGGTAGATAGGAGATGAAACTCAAAATCATGCCCTGGATGTAGGGGTGGATATCAGTATTCCGTCACCAAGTCACCCTGTATTTACATGTGGAGAGGTATTGTGTTCCAGATGCAATTTGATTATTCCAACTATCAGTCTTGAAGCTAAATACACTGATCCAGCTCCCTCAGAACCAGCTCTTTGACTGAACAGGATGTCTGACACTCCTGTTAATGTCTGTCAGCCAGGGATCCCTGATTGGACCAAATTAACAGACTCAATCGGGAAACTCGTATTCTATGAGGTCCACCTGACTGACCTCATTACAATCACTATGGGAACCATCATCTGTTCTTTCAGTTATGCAAATGGAAGTCACATTAATCAGGTCTCCCTCATAGTTCCAGTCAAAATTAAACTGATATCATTAGACCGCAACTTAGAGACATTAATTTGACCATGTTCCAGCTTTTGGCACACTGAGTACCTGTGTGTAAACATTTAAAAAGCTGGGGAGAGGAGAAATGTTTGTAGCTAATTTGCCTAATCCTGACATTTTGCACCCATACCCAATGTCAACCCCAGCCACTGTAGTTGACCCACTCCTGCCCCCTGACAGGGAGGTTACCATTAAAGGCTCGTTGCCCTCGCTGACAGATGGGAAGTGGTTGCCTGACTGAGGATCTGGAATCCTGCTGACTTCTGACAATAGTATCCAGCAAACAAAACAAATCTTCCAGATGAAAGAAAATCTAAATTGAAAAGAAAATCTTAAATGAGAGAAAATAAATCAAATAATTTCATTGAGAATCCAATTGTTTTCTTTGTGTTATAAGTGCTTTTTACACCAATTTCTGACAGTTTTGGAACTGATAATATAAAGACTGCTGTAATGTTTAAATTTCAATCTCATGAATTGAAATGAAGTCACAGTTTCCCAAACCAAGCTCAAACATTAAACTGAACCATCCAGCTGTTCAATATAACACGCTCGTGATAATTTTACCAACATTGAGACAACCAGAGAGGACCAACTGTTACATTACAAATATGAGAATTGTTAGGAACACAGAAACATATTATAGCTCTACATTATACTTTCAAAACAGATGACAACTCCACCTTCTGTCTTGTCACCTGGGATAATTTGAAAGATTTTAGCCTTTTTTTTCCTTTGTGGACATAATTTGACAGTTATTCTTCGATACATTTTTATTACAGCGAGTTTGCGTAAATTTAAAAAGTGGTGGGGTACACCATTTTGAGCAGAGGATGTCTGGAATTGTATAAGATTAGTTAAGCATGACCTGCCCTTCATGGACCGACGCTGCATCTGCCCAACGGGACAGTATCTATCTAGATTCTTTACTGTTTCTTCCTTGATAATAGACTCAAGCATCACTGGTCTATAACTACTCATCTTTTGTCTACTACCCTTTTAAAATAGTGGTGCCATATTTGCTATTTTCCAATCTGTTGGAACTGCCCCAGGGCTCAGCGAATTTTGGAAAATTACCACAAGTGCACTTCTTATTTCTACCCCCATCTCTTTTAGTGCCATGAGATGCATTCCACCAGGGCCAGGAGACTTGTCTATCCTTAACTCCATTAGCTTGGAGTAAGTGAGGACTGCAGGTGTTGGAGATCAGAGCTGAAAAATGTGTTCTGGAATTCTGTTGCAGGATTCCTGAAGAAGGGCTTATGCCCGAAACGTCGATTCTCCTGCTCCTTGGATGCTGCCTGACCTGATGTGCTTTTCCAGCAACACATTTTTCAGCTCCATTAGCTTGCCCAATACTACTTCTTCTGTGATGATTGTTTCCAGGCCCTCAACTATCTTTGTCTCTTTGTCACTTACTGGCATGTTTTTAGTGTCCTCTACTGTCAAGACCGATACAAAATATCTGTTCAATGCCTCGGCCATTTCCTCATATCCCGTAAATAAATGCCCCTTTTCACCCTCTAAAGGACCAATGTTTACTTTAGCAATCATTTCTCGAAAACCCGCATACCTGCTGTCTTTCCAATTTTGGAATTTTACAGATAAAGAATTTAATGACATTTTCATAGTAAAATAAAAAAGTTACTGATCAGCAGACCCACTGAGTGCGAGCACTAAGACAGAATTGACTCCTACCAGTGCTTGGCCATGCCTCTACATCACATCTGAGTGACTTGGGTCGAATGGGTGTGGATTTGCATTAACTGTTTGTACGCCAAGCAACCTTGTTAATGAGAAAAAAACTTCAGGATAAATACTTCAGATTTTGGAGCTTTTCAGATTTCAGAATTTCGGATAAAGGATTGTCTGCATGTACTTTTACTCCAAGTTCTTAAAGAGGCAGACATTTGAACAGTCAGCTGAGCTAACAAATATTGTGGACGAGACCAAATTCCCTCAAAATATGTTATGGAGATTAGCCTAGGGCCTAGCTTTTTTCTTATTTTAAAGACAAGTGCCAGGCTGTGTTCCAGATGCAATTTGATTGATCAAGCTGCTAGCCTTGAAGCAAGACACACTTTATTTGTACACCGAAGTTAAAATACAACAAAAGAAAGAAGAAATTGGAATAACATAGCTCTCTTGGAAAACTTAACAGAATAATAGACTATTTAACTATAAAATAGTAACTGTTTCAATATATCAGCCCATCACATCAACACACCCTTGGCAAAGGCAAATTCAGTAAAATGGATTGGCCCACATGCAATTCTCCAGTCTGGGAGGAAAAACATCAAATTAAATCTCAGAGCGAGAGTGAGAGAGATAGAGAGAGAGAAGCAGGGAAAGATGACCTACAGCTTCTAATCCCAGCTTCAAGACCCTAGCAACTGCAGCTGAAAAACTAAAACTAAAAATCTTGATTTTGTGGGAGCTTGACTCCACCCATTCAGTCTGCTTCTATTTTTACAACTTTAAAAAAAACAAGGCCCCACAAGCTATTTACTTTTAGTGGCTTTGGAGCAGACACTCTGGGACCCCTGTCACAACCTTTCTTCACAAAAGAAATCTGGACAAAATACACCGCTTAAATCCATGGGGAGAGGATGCTCTTGGGAGAAGAATCCAAAGGTTTGCTCCACAGATTGCTGGTGAATCCTTGGACAGGGAAAGTGAGAAAAATAGTGTCCAATTGGGAGTACAATAAACAAAAAAGTTGGGGGAGGTGATGAGATATTCAGAGATGGTCATTATCCTGAGGCAGAAAGCTTAAGGAATTCAATTTTTGCCCTTATTATTTGAAGGAAAGGTAATGTCATCATAAATTATTCTTGCCAACAGGTTTATCAAACTGTTCTAATTTTCATGACAAGAAATGAGGTTAGTTGAATCTGGATTGGTTTCTCTGAAAGAGTTCCTGGCTTAGGTCAGAAAAAAGACAAATGGAGAAATGCAGATGAGTGCACACTGAAGAGAGAACATAGAATATCGAACAGTACAGCACAGTACAGGCCCTTCGACCCTTGATGTTGTGTCATCCTTTTATCTTTTCCTAAGATCAAACTAACCTACTCACCCTTCATTTTACGATTATCCATGTACCTATCCAAGAGTCGCTTAAATATCCCTAATATCTCTGACTCCACCACCACTGCTGGCAGTGCATTCCACATACTCACCACTCTCTGTGTAAAGAACCTACCTCTGACATCTCCCCTAAACCTTCTTCCAATCACCATAAAACTATGCCCCCTCGTGATAGACATTTCCACCCTGGGAAAAAGTCTCTGACTATCCACTCTATTTCTTTCATCATCTTTTACACCTCTATCAAATCACCCCTCATCCTTCTTTGCTCCAATGAGAAAAGCCCTAGCTCTCTCAACCTTTCTTCATAAGACATGCCCCCCAGTCCAGGCAGCATCCTGGTAAATCTCCTCTGCACCCTCTTTATTGCTTCCACATCCTTCCTATAATGAGGTGGCCAGAACTGAACACACTATTCAAAGTGTGGTCTAACCAGGGCTTCACAGAGCTACAGCATAATCTCACGGCTCTTAAACTCAATCCCCTGCTAAGGAAAGCCAACACACCATACACCTTCTTAACAACCTCATCAACTTGGGTGTCAACTTTGAGGGATGGACATGGACTCCAAGATCCCTCTGCTCCTCCATATTGCCAAGAATCTTACCTTTAAACTTGTATTCTGCATTCAAATTCAACCTTCCAAAATGAATCACTTCACGCTTTTCCAGGTTGAATTCCATCTGCCACCTACTATCCTAGCCCTGCATCCCGTCAATGTCCCAGTGCAACCTAAAACAGCCCTCCATACTAGCCACCAACCTTTGTGTCATCAGCAAATTTACTAAACCACCCTTCTACTTCCTCATACAAGTCACCTATAAAAATCACAAAGAGCAAAGGTCCCAGAGCAGATCCCTGCGGAACACGACTGGCCACCGAACCCCAGACTGAATACTTTTCATCTACTGTCACTTTCTGTCTTCTATGTGTCAGCCAATTCTGTATCCAGACAGCCAGATTTACCTGTACCCTATACCTGCTTACTTTCTGAATGAGCCTACCATGGAGAACCTTTTCAAACACCTTGCTGAAATCCATATACAACACATCCACTGCTCAACCTTTATCAATGTGATTTGTCACATTCTTAAGGAATTCAATAAAGTTTGTGAGGCATGACCTGCCCCTCACAAAGCCATGCTGACTATCTCTAATCAATCTATTTTTTTCCAAATAACCATAAATCCTGTCTGTCAGAATCATCTCCAATAATTTGCTCACCAGTGATTTAAGACTGACTGGTCTGTAATTCCCAGGATTATTCCTATTCTGTTTCTTGAACAAGGGAATAACATTTGCCACCCTCCAATCATCTGGCACTACTCCAGTAGATAGTGAGGGCACAAAGATCATCATCAAATGCATAGCAATTTCTTCCCTCTCTTCTCATAATAACCTTGGGTATATCCCATCTGGCCCAGGGGACTTATCTATCCTCATGCTTTTCAAAATTACTAGCACATCTCCTTTTTAATATCAAACTGTTCTAGTGTATCAGCCTGTGCATCACACTGTGTTCACAAACGAGAAGATCCCTCTCAATAATGAATACTGAAACAAAGTATTTATTAAGGACCTCCCCACCTCCTCCAACTCCAGGCACAAGTTCCCTCCACTATTCATGATTGGCCCTACCCTCACTCTGGCCATCCACTTGTTCTTCACACAAATGTAGAACACCTTGGGATTTTCCTTAATCCTACCCACCAAGGCTCTTTCATGCCCCCTTCTAGCTCTCCTAAATCCATTCTTCAGTTTCTTCCTGGCAACCTTGTAACTCTCTAACTTCCTTGCTTCCTCAACTGTGCTGACCTCGCTTCCTCAACTTTAAGTAAGCTTCCTTCTTCCTCTTTACTAGATATTCCACGTCCCTTGTCATCCACGATTCCTTCACCTTACCATCCCCTCCTTGCCTCAGTGGGACAAACCTATCCAACTCTTGCAGCAAATGTTCCCTAAACAACCTCCACATTTCTGACATACATTTCCCTGAGAATATCTGCTCCAAAGTTCCTGCCTAACAGCATTGTAATTCCCCCTCCCTCAATGAAATACTTTCCCATACTGTCTGCTCCTGTCTCTCTCCAAGACTATAGTAAAGGTCAGGGAGTTGTGATCACTATCAACAAAATGCTCTCCCACCAAGAGATCTGACACCTGGCATGGTTCCAATCCAATATGGCCTCCCCTCTAGTCGGCCTATCTACATATTGAGTCAGAAATCCTTCCTGGATAGACCTGACAAAATCTGCTCCATCCAAATTATTTGGACCAAGGAGGTTCCAATCATCTGGGAGTCATGTTCATGACCACAGAATCTCCTGTCTACAATATCCATTTGAATAATACAAATGCCTAACTGTGGTATGTCATTATTAGAGCAGGCATAGCAATGAGCTGAAGATGGATATGCTTGAATGACCATAATCACTCTATGTGCTTGGAGTCATACCAAACCAAAAAAGGTGGCTGTGATTATTGGGAGGAGATCACCTCAACTCCAGGAGGTCACTGCAGGAGTTCCTCAGGGTTGTGTCTACTGCCCAGCAATTCTCAGCTGCTTCACCAAAGACCTTCATTCCATTATTGGGTCAGAAGTTGGGATTTTCACTGATGATTGCACAGCACTCATTATCGTTCATAACTCCACTGGTAATGAAGCAAAACTTCTGGAAAAAGTTCAGGCTCGGGCTGCTCAGAAGCAGGTAATATTTATGCAGCACAACTGCCAGGCAATGAGCATCTACAGCAAAGAAAATAAACTTAACCATGCCCCCTTGACATTCAGTGGCATTGTCAACACCTTAGGAGTTATCATTTACCGGAAACTGAATGGGGCCAGGCATATAAATACAACAGGCGCAGGTCAGAGACTGGCAATCTTTGGTTAAGTAGTTCATCCACTTATTCCTCAAATCCTGTCCACCACTTACAAGGAACATGTTAGGAGTGTGATGGAATACTCCATACTTGCCTGGGTGGGTGCAGCTCCAACAAGACACAAGAAGCTCAATGTTGTTCAGGACAATGAAGTAGTTGGTTTAATGGCTGCCCATCCCTGAACATTTCCTCCCTCCCCTGGATGATGATGGCAGAAATCTGTGTCATGTACAAGAGACGCTATAGCAATATGTGAAGCCTCTTTTGTTCGAGCACTTTGCAAACATGTAACCTGCTCTAATAGTATAACCTCGAAATATAAGCAGTCTTGTGATTTCTACAGATATGGTGGCTTTACTGTGTCCTCACGTACCAACTAGGAGGACAAGGGCAGTAGATACATGAGAATACTACCATCTTACGTTGCTCTCCCGGCCACACATTGTCCTGACGTGGGACTGTATTGCTATTCCTCTCTTGTCACTGAATCAAAGTCCTGCAAGTCCCTTTGTAACAGTATTTGTAGATATACCTGCACAAGATGGACTTGCAGGAGATCCAGGAAATGGATCACTACTACCTTCTCAAGGCAACTAAGATAGGCAACAAATATTAGCCTTGCCAATGACACATATATCTCATGAAAAAATAAAATCAAACCACCTATGTATTATCTAAGATACATATTCATAAGTTGGATGAGGAAAGTGAATATACTGTGAGACAAGTTTGTGGGTGACACACAGTCAGTGGGAAGGCAAGATGTAGGTATATACAAAGAGCCTGGAGAGAGATATAGACAAATGAAGTGAATTAGCAGAAAACGTGGCAGATGAATATAATGTGGGAAACATGTGGTAGTACATTTTGAAAAGAGGAATAGAAGAACTAAAGGTTACCTAAGTGGGGAAAGACTAGAAATCTGCAGCACTGGGAATTTTTGAAGTTCTCATGCATGAGTCACAAGAACTAACATGCGCCATCAGTGGGTCCTAGTGAAGGCAACTGGACTGTTGGCCTTTTATTTCAAATTAAATACAGTGTAAAAATTAGGAGGTCATGCTGAAACTATACAAGATACTAGCTGGAACACAGAACAGTTTTGGGGTCCTTATTTAAGGAAAGAGATATTGGCATCGGAGGCAGTCCAGAGAATCATAGAATGGAATCCCTATAGTGTGAAACCCCAGGCCATTCAGCTTACACCAACTCTCTGAAGAACATCACATCCCCATAACTATCCCTGCATTTCCTATGGCTAATCCACCTAGCCTGCACAATACTGGACACTATGGGTAATTTAGCATAAGCAATCCACCTAACCTGTACATCTTCAGACTATGGGAAGAAACTGGAGCACCTGGAGGAAACCCGAACAGGTATGGGGAGAATGTGCAAGCTCTATAGACAGTGACCCAAAGGTGGAATCAAACCTCAGTTCCCTGGTGCTGTAAGATAGCAGAGCTAACCACTGAACCACTGTGCCAACACGGAGAAGATTCACCAGGTTGATTCCAGTTATAAAAGTCTTGTCTCATGAAAAGACATTGAGTAATGTGGGCTTGTATGCATTGAAGTTTAGAAGAATGACAGGTGACCTTCTCACAAACTTTGAAGACCTTATTGAATTGTGTAAGATCCTTAGGGGACTAGACAACAGAGATGTGGAGAATTTATTTCCCCCTGTGGGAGAGGATTGACCAGACGGCACAATCTCAAAATAAGAGGTGGTGAGTTTGTAGAATTATTTATTATAGAAGACTGTAGAAGCTGGATCATTGAGATCGACAGCTTTGTAATCAATAAGGAAGCAGCGGTTATGAAGAAAAGGCAGGAAAGTGCAGTTAAGTCTTATCAGATCAGTAAAAACAAATTAATCTTTGAAATATTATGCCCTTTGTTTCAATGGTAACCCATAATTCTCTTACCTTTTAGATCGCAAAGATTGTCCAGTTTCCAAACTGTTAACTTTTCTATTTGATTTGGAAGTTTTCACTGCAGCATACAATTTGGCAAATCCTTGTGTAGTCGAGAAAACTTTACTTCCTTCAGGGAATGAAAATATTTGATTTAAAAGGATTCATTCAAATCACACTCTACTCTTACAATACTGTTATTTCCGTAATAGCATATAATATCAATACTTGCCACATGGTGCTCAAGGGTACATGTATCTCTCAGAGTCATAGAGAAGAACAAAGAAATAGATAAACTATTCTATTCTTTCAGGTAACAGTTCCTTGCCATAAAACATTGTGTTCTGAATCTCGTGATGTTATTAAAATACATGAATGCACATCTGTGAATCTTTTTACAAATTCCCAGTAATTTATTAAGTATCAAAATGTTGTATTATCACAAAGAAGGCCACATTTGCTGTCTCCTCACAGTTTTATAATGTACAGCACTTAGTCTACAGCCTTTAAAAAACTTTTGAACACCCGCAGAAATTCATTCTTGCGTAAAGCTACATAATTATTCGAGGGCTATTGAATACAATTGTGAGATTTGAACACAGCAGTTCCTGGAATTATTTTTTTGAACCTGTACAGTCTCAGCTTTTCTCTCCAGGACCACCTAAGTTGCAAATGCACAGCTTGAGACAATCTTTCTGATCCACTTTTGAAAAGAACTCGCTTCCATACTCAGCTATCTGCACTTAAACTGGCAAACCCCTCACATCCATCAGCTTTACTTCCCAAGGAGGTTCAGGCTTTTAACACCTATGTATGACATTGGACAACCGCTGTGTCTTTATTCATCCTGTCTTCTGTGCTACTCGTAGTGTCACAGTCTGGGACTTGGTGCCCCATCAAGATGTCTGAATAAACTTGAATATTGTACATCAGCTAATTAATCCATTGCTGGGATTTTATTGAGCACAGCAGTTTTGCCATAAAGCTCTGCAAATCAGCTCCTTCTAATAATAAAGAGGATAAGGCTCTGATAATTTAACATTCAAAGAATGGAGTGGAAAAAAGCAGCCAGAATTGGCTTTCAAAAAACATTCCCTCATCAAAAGAGAAAGTGCTGGAGAAACTCAGCAGGTCTGGCAGCAACTGCGGGGGAGAGAATCAGAGGTAATGTTTCGAGATCGTATGATTCTTCCTTGGAACTGAAAAGTAGTACTCTTTATGCTCGGCGAAAGTGAGGACTGCAGATGCTGGAGATTAGAGTCAAGAGTGTAGCACTGGAAACGCACAGCAAGTCTGGTAGCATCCGAAGAGCAGGAAAATCGATGTTTCGGTCAAGAGCCCTTCATCAGGATGGAAACAGGAGGAGGAGTAAGTGGGTTAGATACTAAGGGTGCTCAAGCAGACTGGGTGACAGCATTGCGGACTCAGTCAGTAGAAATGAGCCTGGTCTTCCTGTTGCTTGCCATTTCAATTAGCCACCTTGCTCCCATGTTAACATTTCTGGCCATGACCACCCTGGTTATATTCTCATCCACCCTCTTCCATCAGGCAGAAGATACAAAAGTTTGTAAACACATGCCGACAGTTTCAAGAACAGCTTCTTCCCCGCTGTTATCAGACGTTTGAACAGACCTGTCATATATTAAAGTTGCTTTTTCTCTGCACCGTCTCTTGCTGTAACACTATATATTGCATTCTGTCCTATTAGGAGAAAGTGAGGACTGCAGATGCTGGAGATCAGAGTCAAAAAGCGTGGTGCTGGAAAAGCACAGCAGACCAGGCAGCATCTGTGGAACAGGAGAGTCAACTTTTCAGGCATAAGCCCTTCATCAGGAATGTGTGGGAGATGAAGGAGGCTGAGACATAAAAAGAAGGATAGAGATGGGGCAAGATAGCTGGGAAGGCATTAGGTCAATGCAGGTGAGAGGTGATAGTGGTTGGCTGGAGAGAAGGGTGGAGTGGATAAGTGGGAAGGAAGGTGGACAGGTAGAACACTTCAGTAGGGGTGAGGAGAGATGAAAACACTGATGAAGTTGACATTGATGCTATGTGGTTGGAGGCTCCCAAGGCGAAAGATGAGGGCTTCTTCCTCCAGGTGTCGGGTGGTGAGGATTTGGCAGTCGAGGAGGCCCAGGACTTGCAGATTCTTGGCGGGGTGGGAGGGGGAGTTGAAATGATCGGCCACAGGGCAGTGGGGTTGTATGGTGCATGTGTCTTGGGGATGTTCTCTGAAATATTTGTTGGTGTCCTGTCTCCCCAATGTCGAGGAGACCACATCGAGAGCAGCAGACACAGCAGATGAGTTGTTTGGATGTGCGGGAAAATCTCTGCCGGATGTGGAAGGATCCTTTCCCAGTGCCACACTTTTCAATTCTGTTCTATTACCCTGATGTACTTATATAAGGTGTGATTTGTCTGGTTAGAATGCAAAATGAATCTTTTCACTGTATTTCAGTACATGTGACAATAATAAATCAAATCAAATCAAATTAATCTCAATACAAACTGAAAGAACAACACCTGATTTCCTGCATAGGCATTTTATAGCCTGTAGGTTTCAGTAATGATTTCGACAATTTCTGCACTTTGTTTTTCTTACCTCCCCGTCCTCCCCTAGCCTTGATTTAATATGTTCTTGACTTTGCTCTCAGCAGAGCAGGCCCATTTTGTCCTTTTCAAATTAACCTTTCTGACCGTTTTACAAGAAAAAATACTGCAGATGCTGGGAACTGGAAAAACAAAAACAGAAATTGCTAGAAAAAATCAGCAAATCATCTGTGGAGAGAAAGCAGAGTTAATATTTTGAGTCCAGTCACTGTTATTCAGATTTTCTGTTCTATTTATCTATTGCTCTATTATTGCCGTTATCACCGTTATCACAGTTCATCATTGCCTTTTGTCTTTTGGTATGAACAATGTCAGACACTAACCCACTCACTCCTCCTCAGCCTCTACCTGCAGCACCAAACACAGCATTTTCCAGCTCCTTTCAGTTCCAAAGAAGAGTCATACTGGACATAAAATGTTATCTCTGTGTTTCTCTCTCCACAGGTGCTGCCAGACCTGTTGAGTTTCTCTAACATTCTCTGTGTTTCAGATTTCCAGCATTCACAGTATTCATTAACCTTTACTATTACCGATCCATTATGGAATTAATTGCCTTCACTGGGTTAAACAGGAATGCTTTCAGTGAGTTTTCTCAAAGAGCCAAACTGTTGGTTGAACTAATGGAAGGGGTGAGGGGGAGATTAGAGAGGTGGTCATGGTGAAGAAGGAGGTGGGAATGCTTGCTTTCCCAAAGTATCATTCTTTTATATGTTTTAACTGATTGAGGGAATCTTTCAGATCTGTATTTCTTCACAAATGATATTCTTCCACCATCTTGTAGAGACATACAAGATAATCACAAGATAATCAGAGGGTTAGATAGGGTGGAGAGGGAGAGCCCTTTTCCAAGTATGGGGATGGCAACCACGAGGGGACACAGCTTTAAAGTGAGGGGAGATAGGTATAAGACAGATGTCAGAGGTAGTTTCTTTACTCAGAGAGTAGTAAGGGTATGGAATGCTTTGCCTGCAACGGTAGTAGATTCACCAAGTTTAAGTGCATTTAAGTCGCCATTGGACAGGCATATGGACGTACATGGAATAGTAGGTGGGATGGGCTTCAGATTAGTATGACAGGGCGGCGCAACATCACGGGCCGAAGGGCCTGTACTGCGCTGTAATGTTCTATGTTATCTGTGGAATGTTTGCTTTTACTTATCAGAGTTTACAATGCTATAGACGTTGTGATCGCTCACTACACTGACAATGGGCTTTTCTGGGACAGCCTGTGTTTTCTGCAGGACCTTAAATCTTGCCCTCTACACAGGCGATATGGGCGGCATCTGAGCAGCTCAAACACTGCCAATCAACCCCCACCATAAGAGTGTTAACATTTAACTTTTAACTTTATTTCTTTATTTTTCTACTTTATACGAAGAAGAACTGCACTGTTGAACATTTCAACTTGTTTCTTTATTTTTCTACTTTTGAACCTAAGATGGTATTGGGAATGTTGACACTGTACACTGTTCACTGTACTCCTGGACTTCTGTACTTGAATACACATGACAATAAAATCTAAATCTAAAAATAACCAAAGCACCATGGATGCTGGAAATCAGAAACACAAACAGAAATTGCTGGAAAATCTCAGCAGGTCTGTTGGTATTTGTGGGTTGAAAGCAGGGTTAACTTAACCAATATCATTAAGGGCTCAATGTTGACTTCAATAATTTTAGGGCCTAACCATGTTCTCCCATGTCCTGACCCTAACCTCCACACACCAGATCTTGTCATCACATGGGCTTCTATCACAAACAGGAGACAGTGAGATCTGAAGATGCTGGAGATCAGAGTTGAGAGTTTGTTGCTGGAAAAACATAGCAGGCCAGGCAGCATCCGAGGAGCAGATAGCTCCCCACCCTGAGGCTCCCAGCCTCATTCCTGATTAAGGGCTCCAGCCCGAAACGTCAATTTTCCTGCTCCTCAGATGCTGCCTGACCTGCTGTGCTTTTCCAGCACCACACTCTCACTTCTACCACACACAGCCCATTGTCAGTCACCAATGGTCCCCACTGGCAGCAATTGGTTTCCCCAGGCTGACCTTTACCCTTTGTCTGCCCAGTTTCAGTTTTTTTTCTCTCTCTCTCTGGGCTCCATTTCCACCTATCATTTACTCCTCCCTCCCACCCCATCTTCAGCAGATATTCAGTTTTGAAGAAGGGTCACTGGGCCTGGAACATTAACTCTGCTTTCCCTCCACGGATGCTGCCAGCCCTGCTGAGCTTTTCCAACAATTTCTGTTTTTGTTTCAAACTCTATCATCTTAAGGTTGGAGGAGAAATAATCCTCCTTTCTGGAAGTTTAAAACAAAACTTAAACAATTGAGATTGCCTGTGGGGGGACCCTGTAATGAACAAAAATCAAACAGTCAACAGAAAACTATGTTTAAGTGAAAGATGGTGATTCAGGCTGCTGATGCACCCTAGTCCTGCAGTTCCCTTTGGTCTTTAAATGCCTCTATTGTGCTGGAGGACACCGCATTCTCTTTGTCAATGGACACCTGAGTGTAGATGTAACTGGGAAAGAGGGACACACAGTTGGGTACTACACCTCTCTCCAAGGCCCATTGTCTGTGCTTATTGACGGACACTTGACAAGATCCATGAGGATGAGGTTCTCTGATCTGCTCATCCCCTCTCTGCACAGAATGCCCATCGAGTAGGATCATGGGGTTAACATGCAACCAAAGATTTAAAAGCAGGCCCTTTAAGAAACTAAACAGGAGCTGCAAGCAATAGCATTCAGAAAAAAACATGAAATACCATTTCCCCCAGTCCACAAACACTATTTGTGGCCTGGCACATGGTGAAGCTATTTCACTTTCCATTGCATGTGATGCCTGAGTGCAAATGCTCTCAAACTCATGAATGGATGGAGGGAGGGAGGAGCACCTTATGGAGATCCTCCCACTGGTGTTCTTCACCACTCGCAAATTGGGTTGCTACACCAGGGTGTAGCTGAGCAGTGGAAAAAGGTGAGGAAGGGTAGCTGCAGCCCACACGGGAAGCACCTTCATGTCATATTGAAGGGCACGGATGGAAGTTCCTTAAGATGCTCAGATTGTGGGGCACCAGGTCCCATGGAGGGTTCAATATCTGGGGTCAAGGCCAAGCTTTGGACAGACTGGGATAATTTTGTGAGGAAGCCCACTGCCTCGATTCTTCGTGCAGCCTGGGCATTGGATACCATAGCCAGGGGTCTCTGGATAGCTCCAGCTATGTAGTCGTTCCTCAGGATATCCCAGAACGCCCTGTGGAAATCCTCAGTCAGCCCATCCTTCTTGGTCCTGGAGATTTGGTAGAGTCAGCTCCTCCAGGCTCAGATGAACAGCAAGTCCTTGTGCTTCTAAGCTCAACAATGGCAGCTCATTCCCACTGAACTTGGTGGGCTTCCTCATTTGATATTTGCTGAGAGAAAAGAGTGGAATAGCACTCCCTCATGTGGGCTCTGATGCCCTCTGGAGGCAAGACAAAAGATCCACCATCAATAAAAAGCACAAGGAGCTGCCTGATGGACCTCTCTTCCAGTGAGTAGAAGAAGCAGGAGCTGGATTCTCAATCTCAGGGACACAGCCAAGAAACAACAAGTTGCAAATCTCAGTGTGTGCCCTTCTATTCTACATATGCCTTCTGCTGGTCAAAATTGGGCTGACTGAGGCTTGTTGCTAAGTTGAACATCTTCTCCAATGCCCTTCATCAGGAATTCCTGATGAAGGGCTTTTGCCTGAAACGTTGATTTTTCTGCTCCTCAGATGCTGCCTGACCTGCTGAGCTTTTCCAGCACCACTTTAATCTTGACTCTAATCTCAGGCATCTGCAGTATCCATTTCTACCTATCTTCTCCAATGCCTCAGTCTTGGATTTCAACATCTTTGTTGACTAATTTCTCGGTGCCATACTTTAGGATGGATGTGAATATGATGGAGCAAAGCAGACGAGCTTTAGGAAAATAGTTCCAGGGTAGAGCAACTTCGGTTACAGGGAAGGATTGTTGCATTGGGATTATTTATCTTGGAGTGGAGAAGGCTAAGACAAGGTCAGATCACAGTTTTCAAGATCATGAAGGGCCTGGGCAGAATAGATCAGGAAAAACAGTTCCCACTTGGTCAAGGTTGCAGGTTTAAAGTGTTTTGCAAATGAAGCAAATGCAGGGTGAGTGTACTTTATCACAGAGTGACTAGTTAGGGTTTGGAAACTGTTGCCTGGAGGTGTAATGGATGCAGGTTCCATTGAGACATTCACAAGATCAGTCGGTGATTATTTAAATCTAAACAAAATGTAGAGTTACAGGCAAAAAGCAGGATGCTCCAAAGTCAAAATGCTCCAAAGGCTAGCTGAGGCAGGATGGACTGAACAGCCTCTTCTACTGTGCTGTGATTCTCTGGTTTCTGTACCCATACTGATGCCAATGATAGAGAAACATTATGAGGGAAAGGAGCAAAGATAACTGGGTAATACTGACAGAGCAGAAGAGGAAAGATTAGGTGAAGCTTGAGTTAGGCTGCGTGGGTTCCAAGTTCTATATTTTATGTCATTTTATGATGTCAAGTAATGCTAAATTTCCCAGAACACTCATTAGAGTACCCTCAAACATAAAAGCAGTAGGGGGATAATTCAGTGTAAGCGATTAAGCATGAAGTAGGTGTTAAACTCAGCATTTACTCTTTTCAATCTTGAGGTTTTAAATGTCAATTCATTTAACACTTCATGCACAAAAGGCACAGCATGTTTAAGGATTAGCAATTGACAAAGGGTTCAGTTTTTAAAGCACCTGCTGTAAAACAATTTTAAAAAAACAATCAAGTCAGCTGTAAATGAGAAATTTATTTTTTTTTAAATATTACAAAACTTTACAATAAGATGCCAAAAGAATGATTTACTTCCCCGTGCAACCTGAAAATTTGGATGTAATTTGAAAAGAGCTTCTTGTCATGATAATGGATCAGACTCCTGAAGTTCTGTGGACATTTTTAACTTCTAAATCCAACAAGTATTTTGTGAGGACTGATGGGGCCAAACACGTTAGCAGATTAAGCATCTGTCTGGAGTGAGAGAGTAAGTTAAGTGATTGAGGGAGAGATGCACGTGAAACATGTAACATATCTGAAGGAAAATTCATAAAACAACCCTTAAAAAGGGGGAAAGTTAAGGCCCAAAGTGACTGTGATCTGTTGTGACTAAAAAGTTAACAAGAGACTGATATGCTTGTAACAAAAAACTGAAAGAAATGTGGATGCTTTAAATCAGAAACAAAATCAGAAATTACTGGAAAAGCTCAGCAGGTCTGGCAGCATCTGTGGAGAGAAGTCAGAGTTCACATTTTGGGTCAAGTGACCCTTTCTCAGAACTGTTCTGAGGAAGGAACACTCAACCTAAAACATTAACTCTTTTTCTCCACAGATGCTGCCAAACCTGCTGAGCTTTTCCAGTAATTTCTGATTTTGTTTCTGATTTAAAGCATCCACAGTTCTTTTAGTTTTTTATTACAAGCATATCAGTCCCTTGTTAACATTTTAGTCACAACAGATCACAGTCACTGTTGGGCGTACCTCCACTCAACAGCAAGCTATTCCCTATGGATTATGTCCCAAACTGCAGATACATTTTATGTTTTTCCCTTTAGAGAATACATGAGGGCAGGGATTGAACAGTCGCACATACCAGCCTACTGAGATGGTCATAGTTGAAGAACATTCCTTGAGTCACTTCTGCATTGCAGGTAGAGGGGAATCTCCCACTGAAGACAGACAAAAGGAAGCAGGACAAAAGAAGGGACTCTGTCTCACGTTGAATGCTGGGATTTTGTCATGGTTGAAATGAAATAGAATAATAGAATCTCAACCAACCTGTCAAACTATGAATTGTGAGAATGATTGATATTTTTTTTTAACTTTCATCTTTTTGGACTCATCCCTCATTTTTAATCTGTGTACATATCTGTTGTATTGCCCGTTCTCCTCATGTTTAGCAATTAATAACCTCGCCCTTTGTTAATGCCAACAAAGCTGTGCTGAATTGCTTATTTTAAAAAAAGAATTTCACTTGGGTCTGAAGAAAGACATGAAGAAGGCAAGGGATCATTTTTTAAAATAAACCAATCGAGAGAACAGGGTAGTAGCAAAGAGGAAACAAAATATGTAGGTGAATCAGAAATAGATGAAAGAGTTTAAGAAAGAGTTGGATAGAGCTCTCAAGGATAGTGGAATCAAGGGTTATGGAAATAAGGCAGGAATAGGATACTGATTGAGGATGATCAGCCATGATCATAATGAATGGTGGTGCAGGCTCAAAGGGCAGAATGGCCGACTCCTGAACCTATTGTCTATTGAAAAGGCATGTACTGAGGATGACATATGAGTACAGACAGTTTAAATGAGAGAGCAAAAACTTAGAAGATGGAATATATAGTAAGAAATTGTGAAGTTGGCAGGAAATATAGAAGAGCTAAATAACACTTCAATGAAGAAAGACTAAAGAAAGCTGCAGTACAGAAGGATTTTTAAATTCTCGTGCATCAATCACAAAAGGCTAGCGTCCAGGTTGAGCACCAAATAAGGAAGGCAAATGAAAGGTTGATCTTGATTTCAAAGGGAATGAGTGTACTGGAATTGGAGGTAGCTCGGAGAAGATTCACTCGGCTGTTGTGGATTGATGGAGAGTTTGAATATGTTGGGGTCAATACTTACTGGAAACAAAAAGAGAAGTTACTGGAAAAGCTCAGCAGGTCTGGCAACATCTGTGAAGAAAAATCAAGGTTAACATTTCGGTCCAGTGACCCCTCATCAGTACTGGAGTTTAGATAAAAGAGAGGAGACTTTATTGAAACATATAAGATTCTTAGCAGGCTTGCCGGGCTTGAGAGGTTGTTTCTGCTTGTGAGAGAGTCTAGGAGCAGATGGCATAATCTCAGAATAAGGGGTCACCAAGATGGGACAGAGGTAAGGAAGAATTTCTTCACTGAGTATTGAATTTGTCACATTGCTTGCCACAGAGCTCTGTACTGATTGAGTTGTTAAATCAAGTAAAGGCAGAGATAGATTTTGATTCAGTAAGGGATTCAAGAGTTATGCAGAAAAGGCAGGAAAGTGGGGTTGTGGATTAGCCATGATCTCATTAAATGGTGAAGAAAACTTGATGGGTCGAGTGATGTCCTTCTGTTCTTATGGCCTGATAGTCTAAGCAGACCCAATTCTTCACTGCTTACCTAGGGACTTAAGCATTTGAGGTAACCTATCTGAAACAATCATAAATTGGGGAACTTTGTACCAGGGTCTGGGCGTAATGGTCTGAATTAACAAAAAATAATGGATATATGTTGAGGTGAAGGAATTGATAGATGGGCAAAAGGTCAAAATAATTATTTTCATCTGTAATTTAATTGCCCCTAAATTCCTACAGGTCTCAAAACTGATTTAACCCCTTTGAAGCTTTAATGCAAACATGCAGGACATTCAATGTTTATGAATAGCATTTGGGTCAAAGGGTCAGAAGGCGTGAGTAATGTTTGGATGTGTAGTTGTGACTCAGTGATCCACCCACCCTTGCAAACCTGTGCAAGGAATGAATCAGGCTTGCAAATAGGTTACATTTATACAGCACCTTTAATGCAGAAAAATATATAAAGGGTCAATACAAAAAGGGAATTTAACACCAGCTAGAACAATGACCTAGAGTTTAAAGATGGTCTTACACGATCATCTTAAAGGAGGAAAGAGAGGTGCAAAGACTTACACAAGGACTTCCAGCTCTCTGGACCCAAGCTACTGGAATTATGGTGAAACAACAGAATAATTCAAGTGTGGGATGTTCAGGGGGCCAGAACTGGGTGGAGCTGAGATATCCCAGAGAGCAGTGCAGCAGGTGAAAGGGACAAAGGATAGAGAGATCTTGGAATGCTTTCAAAACAAGTCTAAAAATTTTTTAAATTAACTACAAAGTTCTTTAACGTTGGCGCGGCATGGTGGCTCAGTGGTTAGCACTGCTGCTTCACAACACCAGGGTCCCAGGTTCAATTCCAGCCTTGGGCAACAGTCTTGTGTGGGTTTCCTCTGGTTTCCTCCCACAGTTCAAAGAAGTGCAGGTCAGGGGAACTGGCCATGCTAAATTGCCCATAGTGTTAGGTACATTAGTCAGAGGGAAAATGGGGCTGGGTGAGTTACTCTTCAGAGGAATGGTGTGGACTTGTTGGGCCAAAGGACCTGTTTCCACACTGTAGGGAATCTTAAATTACCCACCAACATTCGCTATCTAGACTTGGAGTGAAAAAGAAAACTACCTTCATGTTAGAAGGAGAGAAATTGAAAATTGTAATTATCAGAAACTCACGTATCTTGGTGAAACTTCAAATTATTTTCGTGAAGCAAGTGGAGCAATAAAGCGTTACAAATGTGTCTGCTCCACTGATGTTATAATCTTGAATGACTTTTCCACTGATGGATGCTTTATTGCAACCATTAAAGTCACAGGAGCTGGAGTTCTCCAATTTATAGTGAATGCCCTAAAAGTAAACTCAATATGTGAATACCATGAGGCATGAAATCTACACATAGTGTCAGGAATATTGTATCAAATTACAATGCACTAACTTTCATTTAGTAGAATCAAATGTGCACAATGCCAAATTGTTGCAGAGTTGAACCTGACTCCAAACATCTTTCAAAATTACAGATGGGACCCCAAACCAGAAGCTCCCACTTTCAGAAAATCCCGTTTTTGTTGACGGTGAAAGAGGACGGATTGTGAATCACAAGCTCAGGCTGAGCATGGCAGTTAGACATTTATTAGGCCAAAGTGGGTATTAAGTTCAAAAAGACCCTATTTTCATGTCCCAACCTGAGAATGGGAGTTAGGAACCAAAAGAGAAAATGCTGGAAAATCTCAGCAGGTCTGGCAGCATCTGTAAGGAGAGAAAAGAGCTGACATTTTGAGTCTAACTGACCCTTTGTCAAAGCTATAAAAAAGGGAGAAATATGGAGGTATTTTTACTAGACTGAGAGAAGGTGAGTCATGGCTCCAGAAGCAAAGGTAGCAATAAAGAGGTGATAATGACAGTGCATAGAGAGATTATAGGGAGATTAGGAGCTGTGAATGACCAAGGCTGACGCCAGTGCTGTGTGACAAAATATGTGGGGAAAGGGGGGGGATGGGTGAAGCAGAGGCAAAATGGAAAACAGGGGAGAAGAGTAGCAAAGAGGGAAGAGGAAAGAAAAAGGTGATGAGAGAGTGGGGAGCAAGAGAAAGAGAGACAATCAAGAAATGAGAGGTACAGAACAGTGAAAAAAAAATAAAAAAGGTAAATAAAATAAATGAAATAAAATTACAGAGCAGAATGTCAACAGTGGGGTCGAGATGGGATAATCATCTGAAGTTGTTGAATTCAATGTTGAGACCGGCAGGCTGTAACGTGCCTAGTCGGAAGATGAGATGCTGTTCCTCCAGTTTGCGTTGAGCTTCACCGGAACATTGCAGCAGGCCAAGGACAGACATGTGGGTATGGGAGCAGGGTTGGGTGTTGAAGTGTCAAGCCAAGGGAAGGTCGGGGAACTGACTGCATACAGACCGAAGGTGCTCAGCAAAGCAATCACCCAGTCGGCATTTTGTCTCTCTGATATAGAGGAGACCATATTGGGAGCAACGAATGCAATAGACCAAATTGAAAGAGGTACGAGTGAAACACTGCTTAATCTGAAACAATGGTGGCACGGTAGCAGTGGTTAGCACTGCTGCCTCACAGCGCCTGAGACCCGGGTTCAATTCCCGATTCAGGCGATTGACTGTGTGGAGTTTGCACGTTCTCCCGTGTCTGCGTGGGTTTCTTCCGGGTGCTCCGGTTTCCTCCCACAGTCCAAAGATGTGCGGGTCAGGTGAATTGGCCATGCTAAATTGCCCGTAGTGTTAGGTAAGGGGTTAATGTAGGGGGATGGGTGGGTTGCGCTTCGGCGGGTCGGTGTGGACTTGTTGGGCCGAAGGGTCTGTTTCCACACTGTAAGTCTAATCTAATCTAAGTGTTGGGGGCCTTGGATGGTGAGCATGGAAGAGGTAAAGGGGCAGGTGTTACACCTTCTGCGATTGCATGAGAAGGTGCCGTGTGTAATTGGAGAGGTGGTAGGTGTGATGGAGGAGAGGACTAGGTTGTCCTGGGGGGAACGATCTCTGTGGAATGCAGACAGGGGGAGGGAAGGGAAGATGTGTTTAGTGGTGGCATCGTGTTAGAGTTGGTGAAGGTGGCGGAGGATTATTCTTTGCATGTGAAGGCTGGTGTGGTGAAAGGTGAGAACAAGAGGGATCCTATTCTTGTTCTGGGAGGGGAGGGAGGGGGTGAGGGTTGTGGTGCGGGAGATGGACCGCATGCTGTCGAGAGCCCTGTCAACAACTGTAGGTGGGAATCCACGGTTGGAGAAGAAGGAGCACTTATTAAGAGCACCACTTTGGAAATTGGCCTCATCGGAACAAATGTGGTGGAAGCGAAGGAGCTGAGAGAAAGGGATAGAGTCCTTTTCGGAAGTAGGGTGAGAAGAGCTCTCGTCCAGATAGCTGTGGGAGTCAGTGGACCTGTAATGGATATTTCCTCTTCCATGCTCACCATTCAAGGCCCCAGACACTCATTTCAGATTAAGCAGCGTTTTACTTGTACCTCTTTCAATTTGGTCTGTTACATTTGTTGCTGCCAATGTGGTCTCCTCTATACCTCTCATTTCTTGATTGTCTCCCTTTCTCTCGCTCCCCACTCTCTCATCACCTTTTTCTCTCCTCTTCCCTCTTTGCTACCCTTCTCCCCTGTTTTCCATTTTGCTTCTGCTTCACCCATCCCCCCCATCCCCCACATATTTTGTCACATAGCACTGGCTTCAGCCTTGGCCATTCACTGCTCCTAATCTCCCTATAATCTCTCTATGCACTGTCATTATTACCTCTTTATTCTTACCTTTGCTTCTAGAGCCATGACATACCTTCTGTCAGGAGAAAGTGAGGACTGCAGATGCTGGAGATCAGAGCTGAAAATGTGTTGCTGGAAAAGTGCAGCAGGTCAAGCAGCATCCAAGGAGCAGGAGAATCGACGTTTCGGGCATGAGCCCTTCTTCAGGAATGAGGAGAGGGGAGGAAGAGAGCTTCTTCAAGGAAGGCATCCTTGCAAGAGGATTCGCAGTAGGTTAAAATCTTCGAGGAGAAAGTGAGGACTGCAGATGCTGGAGATCAGAGCTGAAAATGTGTTGCTGGAAAAGCGCAGCAGGTCAGGCAGCATCCAAGGAGCAGGAGAATTGATGTTTCGGACATGAGCCCTTCTTCAGGAATGAGGAGAATGGAGCACTCTCCTCATTCCTGAAGAATGGCTCATGCCCGAAACGTCGATTCTCCTGCTCCTTGGATGCTGTTTGACCTGCTGCGCTTTTCCAGCAACACATTTTCAGATCACCTTCTCTCAGCCTAGTATAAATACCTGTGTCTAGATTAGATTGGTGCTGGAAAAGCACAGCAGTTCAGGCAGCATCTGAGGAGTAGTGCCTGAACTGCTGTGCTTTTCCAGCACCACTCTAATCTAGACTCTGTTTTCCAGCATCTGCAGTCATTGTTTTTACCTAGTATAAATACCTCCCTATTTCTCCCTTTTTTGTCACTTTGACAAAGGATCAGTTGGACTTGAAACATCAGCTCTTTTCTCTCCTTACAGATGCTGCCAGACCTGCTGAGATTTTCCAGCATTTTCTCTTTTGGTTTTAGATTCCAGCATCCGCAGTAATTTGCTTCTATTTAATGGGAGTCAGGGACTTACAGAAGCAACACAAACCTAAACCGCTGAAGGGTAAATAGGATCTGTTTATGTTCCATGACATGAAGTTAGTTAAGTTTCCAGCCTTTAAAATATAATCTAGGCAGCTATCTGATTAAAATGCTGCTGGAATGCATGGATTGACAGACAATCTGATGCAGTTTAGAAGAAACCCCAATAATATCTAGACTTGGAATTAAAACTGGACTTTAATGCTAACATTGGGCTATTGTTATAACTGAGCACATTACAAATGTTTGCCTGAGTTCGTAAAGTTCAGAAACTATTTGTTGCAGTAGAGAGCTAAGTTAAAATTTGATTGACAGATGTGGTGCTCGTAAAGAATCAGCTGTCTTTGATGTGATTATTAAACGGAAATCTGCTTGTCTTCCAAGCAGATTGAAGGAATTGCAAATCATTAATTGAATTCATGAATAAATTTAGTTAGGCCACATTTGGAGCATTGTGGGCAGTTCTGGTCACCACATTATAGGAAAGATGTAGAGGCTTTGCAGGAGGTGCTGTTGCCTGGATAGTAGTGTATTAGCTGTAAGGAGAAATTGGACAAACCTGGGTTGTTTTTACTAGAGCGACGGCAGCTGAGGGGCAACCTGACTGAAGTATATAAAACAATGACAGGCATGGATAGGATGGATAGTAAGAGGCTTTATCCCAGGGTGGAAATGTTAAATACTTGAGCGCACCGGTTTACAGTGAGGGTGGGAAAGTTTAAAGGAGATGTGTTAGGAAAGTATTTTACACAGAGGGTGGTGAGTGCCTGCAACCTGCTGCCAGGGGAGGTGGTAAAAGCAGATGCATTACCGAAGTTTAAGAGGCATTTAAACAGACTCACAAACAAGCAGGGAATAGGGGGATATGGACCATGTGCAGACAGAAGGAATTAGTTTAGCATCATAGTTGGCAAGAATATGGTGACCAAAGTCTTGTTCCTGTGCTGTACTGTTCTGTTTTATATTCTAAATGAGAGTTTATTTTCTGTATGAGTGTAAGCTTTATTAGATTGTTCAAAGTCTTTTTTTCTGATCCCCACATTGCTCCTGATATGTACTCCTAGTGGAATCAGGGTTAGTGGGTATGAGGAGATATGGATGATGAGGTGACATGGAGAGACTTGAGGATGTGTGCAGTTGGGGACTGGAGGCTGAGATTTTGAGGGGCTAACAAATTTCATGGAACTATGTCAGAGTCTCCGTGAGTAACGGCTGCCGATTTGAATTGAGGCAAGTCTTTAGCTAGCCTGCCTCGGCACTCTCCCATCATGTGTGTTTCCATGGAAACAGTTTTGCTGTATTGGGAGATTTCTGGACTTGTGCTGTACACCTCCATAGTGTAAGTCTGGCTTTAAATGGCAGATGAATCGAAAAGAAATCCTCATCAAGATTTTATATCCTTTACTTGCTCCTCTTGCTTATCTTTTTCTTCCCAATCTCAGTTTCCACTTGCCACAGCTGGGACCTCCCTAGATTCCTTGGACTGATGTCATCTTGCAAGCCCAGCTGTGTTTACCTGGTCAAGCACTGGTAGCCTGCAGCTGCCCTGGATAGTTTCTATCGCCTTGCTCCAGACATGTCAGACCAAGGGTAATTGGCACCTGGCTTTGCTGAAGGGGAGCTGGATGGGGTTATGGTAGACTGCAGTGTCTATGGTCATTTCCCATGAGGCATGCCCTAAGACTTTAGTAGTGACTGATGGAGAGCCAGAGTACAATTGGTGAGCTGGTGTCACCCAGTAACCACCCTGCCTTTCATGTGGGAAATTGTCACCATCTAGTATCTGTTTGATGGGAAGTATGACGGGAAACTGCAAATCGAGGAGGTGAGATGATACAATAACATGGACACTGAAGCATGCAAATAGGCCTTTCATTGCTCTGTAGTGAGAATCTCATCTCGGCATTCAACACTTGCTTGAAAAATTAGACTTTTAGCTGAGTATATGGGAATCTTGTCACTGCTGATCTCACACAATCTTGCCAATGTCCTTACGTTGTCCACGACATTCAGTAGCTGGGAGGATTCCATCCAAATACTGTTTGTTTTGTTCAGTGCTTCCATAATTTAATTTTATTTTTACTTAAGTTGTTTTGTGAGTTTTTAAAAAAATGAAAGCTATGATCATTTTTAAAGCGGGAAAAGAATATTTAAAAACTTGGAATCTTTAACTTTGTTTTGTGTATACTAGCCCTTGGGAATAACTGAGAAATTCATTTGGCCTGCAACTTTCTTTTTAGCCTGGTGGAGAAAGAGGAACAGCAAGAAGGCAATTGAAGAGGTGCTAGGGACAATTGGCAAATCCTCGAGTCAGTTTACTCCCCAAATCCAAAGGAACAGCTGCCTCAGTGTGATTCCTCAGCAGGGTTTGAGATGATTGCATGGTCTGGACATTGAGTATCCTTCAAAAACAGCAAACCATGCAGCCAAAGGATGCTGCTTTAGTGCAGGCGTGACCCAGGCATTTTTCCAAATCTACAACATCATACTCAAGCCAACAATACAGAGAGCCGAGGTAAAACCAAAGATTGAGGAAGGCAGAATGGTAACACAACACTGCTGTCTTCACTGGAGACCTCATTAGAAGCATGGTTTTGGATTTTGCCCACTGCAAAACAGTAGCTGCACAACCCATCAAAAGATTTGCAGTTGATTGAGATCCAGTGTCTTCTGCTATGAGAAACGTCTATGGCAATAAATTACACAACTATCAGGTGCAGACATTGAGTTCCGTCTCCTTCAGAACTTACAAAGGTCACTTGTACTATTCCTTCACAATGCAAAACAGAAATGTCTTGCGACCAGACAAGGGAACTTGTCTCCCCAACTTGTGTTAAGTCATTCAGCCAATATCTAGCAATCTTTTAAAAATCCTCTATGGGATTCCAGTGCTAGCCTTTTATGGAGACAGTAGGTGTCTCACCCACAAGCTGGTGAGCTAGCAGGATACCCATGTCACCATTTTTTTTAGCATGAAGACCCATTGAATTAAATGCCAATTCCACTCTAAAATCATTTCTCTTTCGCTATTTCCTAGTGAAAGTACTGAGCTGGTTGCTTGATCATTTGAAGCAAGAATGTTTGGCTGTTAAGGTGGTCTTTCCTTGTCTGGTCGCAAGACATTTCTGTTTTAGAAATTTGGGCAAAATTTAATGCCATATGCCATGATGCAGTTGGTGCCAGATTTTAAAGAGGGAGCAAGGAGGCAGATGGGGCACCAATGCTGTGAGAGAGTCAGTCAAGCTTGAGGCTTCAACAGATAGTGTCTATTTTCTCTTGTGTCTTTAGTTACATAGGAGATAAAACACAACTGTTGGTCAGTTTAAAGGTTTGATTTGTGAGCATTATCTCCTTCCGTTTCGATTCCTTTTCCCATCTGCTACTAGAAAGTGAACCAGATAAGAAAATGATCCTAGAAGTTTTATTCCTTCCCATTCTAATACTATTCTGCATCTTGCAGCAATTCTTTTCTTGGGTATTACCATGCTTTCTGTTTAATGTTAAAAGCTCATCTGTTATTGTTCTTTATATTTGAGCTGAAAAGCATTTATAGATCATCCTGTATATCTGCTGGGAGTCTGGATAAAACATTGCCTTATCATGAGAAGGAGCACATACAAATGCGGGCAGCACGGTGGCACAGTGGTTAGCACTGCTGCCTCACAGCGCCTGAGACCCGGGTTCAATTCCCGACTCAGGCGACTGACTGTGTGGAGTTTGCACGTTCTCCCCGTGTCTGCGTGGGTTTCCTCCGGGTGCTCTGGTTTCCTCCCACAGTCACAAAGATGTACGGGTCAGGTGAATTGGCCATGCTAAATTGCCCGTAGTGTTAGGTAAGGGGTAAATGTAGGGGTATGGGTGGGTTGCGCTTCGGCAGGTCGGTGTGGACTTATTGGGCCGAAGGGCCTGTTTCCACACTGTAAGTAATCTAATCTAATCAAATATCAGGACCTATAGAAGGTGAGGACTGCAGATGCCAGAGATCAGAGTCAAGAGTATTGTGCTGAAAGACAACAGCTCAGGCAGCATCCAAGGAGCAGGAGAATCGAAATTTCAGACATAAGCCCTTCCTGAAGAAGGGCTTGTGCCCAAAGCATTTATTTGCCTGCTCCACAGATCCTGACCTACTGTGTCTTTCAGCACCACACTCTTGACACACTCCTGATTTTTCTCCTCAATGAGTGAATAGGCAAGAAATTAGATTACCACCATATTTTCAAGGACAACTACAAATGTCCTACAAATGCCAGTGAGGCCAACATTTGGTGAAATTATAATAAATAATTGACAAGTGATCCTCCAGTCACCATGTGCTCAATCCAGGTAATATTTAATTGAGCAGTGATTAAAAATAATACACCCTGCAGAATGGGCATCATTAAGTTAGTTGCTGTGGTCATCTAAAAGGAATTGATGCACAAATTAATTTATACTGGGGAAGATTTTCTATCTGTTTCTTGACTTCCTGCACCTAACTTCAATGGGAATAATTACTTGGAGATGAAGTTAGCTGTGGTGGATATACCCATCCCATAGCTTTTCTCATTCACATAGCTTTCTCATTTGGAAAATGAGTACACCAACAAAATATAGAAGTTGTGCGAGAGGAAGGACGATGAGTGTCACTCAAAGATATCTATCCAAGAGCTGCATCTTTCTTTGTTTAGCCTCAAAGCTGGGATAGTTACCTGCTGTCCCCATTGTACAGGTGACTTCTAAGAAACATAGCTCAAAATGATGGGCAGCGTTGGAGATCCAGAATGGGGTCCCATAAATAGGATGCAATTAAACTGCCTATTCCTAACTCTATCACATTAATCTGATCACTGAAGTACATGCTACAGAACGTAGGCTATCGAACCAATGGAATGAAGCCACAGAATAAATCATAGAATCCCTATGTTATAGAAGTAAACTATTCAGTCCATCGAGTCTACATTAACCCTCTAAGGAGTATCCCACCATGCCCACTCCCCTATCATATCTGGTAATCCACCTAGCTTACATCTCCTTGGACACTGTGGGCAATGTAGCACGGCCAGTCCACTGAACCTGAATATCTTTGGATTGTAGGAGGAAATCTACAGAGACATGAGAAGAATGTGCAAACTCCACACAGACAGTCACCAGAGGTTGGAATCGAATGACCTGTAAGGCAGCAGTGCTGACCACCGAGCCATCGTGCTGCCCCAGTGAGTCAATGTCTTCAGTGGAAAGGGGGTTGGGGTTGGGGAACAGATTGACAAAAGACACTGGCTGTTTCTGCTGCCTCAAAACCAAAGCCAAGTTTTTTTCTGTTTTGTTTAATCAAAATTTCAAACGCAAGGAAGACAAGTGCAATAATCTTTGTCAAGGGAATATGCAAATCCCAACATCTATAGAAGATTAGTTTTCAATTCTCTGTTACTTTAAAATCTAAAGAATTTGCATCTTGAAGAATTTGCATCGCCATTTTCATTTGTATGCAAATGCTTAATTTATTTCCTAACGTCCAGAAAAGATAATTAAAATCCTGTTGCATAATAAACATGAAAGCTGAAACTTGTTGCAGGCTTCTTTTGATCATGCATTGAGAGAGATGACTTAAAAATTGATTCAAATAGCTATGACACTTTAAGTGCCCAAAGAACAGAATGCTTTATAACTTAGTTAACCATTTGTTCGGTGGGTAAAGGTGCTGTTTTTGTGACGCATAGATTCAAAGAATTTATCTGAGTACCTTACTTAGCTAGTTGATGCCAATCAAGTTGAGGGTGGCACGGTGGCTCAGTGGTTTGCACTGCTGCCTCACAGCGCCAGGAACCCAGGTTCGATTCCAGCCTCGGGTGACTGTCTGCGTGGAGTTTGCACATTCTCCCGTGTCTGCGTGGGTTTCCTCCAGGTGCTCCGGTTTCCTCCCACAGTCCAAAGATGTGCAGGTTAGGTGAACTGATCATACTAAATTGCCTGTAGAGTTAGGTGCATTAGTTAGGGGGAGTGGGTCTGGGTGGGTTACTCTTCGGGGGGTCGGTGTGGACTAATTGGGCTGAAGGACCTGTTTCCACACTGTAGGGAAGCTAATCAAGTTAGCAACTTGTAGCACTAATGCCTGAATTCAGCAAAGAAGATGAAAATCAGCTCAGATACCTGTTATTGTAATGATGACACTGGAAAGTGTAGCTTACAGCTCAGAGAAGATCAATCACAGCAAAAGCAAAATAATGCGAATGCTTGAAATTTGTGGTAAAAATAGAAAAATGCTGGAAATAATCAGCAGACAGTATTCTGGTACGACCAGGAAGAGGAACTGGACTGACACCCCTCTGTTCGACCTCCTCAGTTTGTCACCACAAAGATTTTTTTTTAAGAGCCTATAACTCTAATTTAAAATATAATTAGCTATTTTGCTGTGAGGATGTTTTCATGAGTCAAAATAGAACAAATTTATCAACTGTTCAACCTTGAGCAAAATAATTTGAAAATGCAACATCAACCATACTACCTTTGTCCTCTGACTTGGGTCAATATTTAAATATCAAGTTAAAAGGCATAGTGTCCAACACAAAGGAAGGTAAAAGAATATACAGTTTGGAATATTTGACGTCAAACATTTTAACATAGAGTCATACAACATGACAACTGATCCTTTGGTCCAACCAATCCATGCTGAACATAATCCAAAATTAAACTCGTCCCACCCGCCTGCTCCTGGTCCAAATCCCTCCAAACCTTTCCGATTCATGTACTTAGCAAAACGCCTTTTAAACATTGTAATTGTAACCACATCCACCATTTGTTTAGTACGTTCATTCCACACGCGAACCATCTTCATGCCTTTTTTGTAAACCTTCATCCTCTCACTTTATAAACATGCCTCTGAGCTTAAAATCCCCCATCCTTAGGGAAAAGACAACTACCATTAACCCTTCATTATTTTATAAACTTCTTTAAGTCACCTCTCAACCTCCTACACTCCAGTGAAAACATTCCCAGCCTCTCCTTATAACTCAAACCTTCCATGCCTGGTAACATCCTAGTAAATCTTTTCTGAACCCTCTCCAGCTTAATAATATCCTTCCTACCTTGGATGCAGTCACTGGTACCAACTATTGAAAATGATTAGTTTCTTGATGACTTTCTCCAACTCATTGTGTGGAAATTAGGTAACAACTACTTCTGATAGATAAAAGGGAGAGATGGTAGTTGCTCTTCAATTACTTCTGAGAATGCTCTCAGAAACTCTCTTTAAGGTTATTGTACGCATTTCCAAAAGGTTCCTTGGCTGAGTCTGTGACAGACATTGGATTACATATCTAGTACTTCACAATTGTTAAGGTCTTCCTGAGTCCTATACAGGTTTCAATGGTCGGTTGTCAGAGTTCCTCTGTTATCCTTTGATATAGACAGAGGCCTTGCAATTCTCCTCTTTGTACAATGAGTTTTGGATTTAAGTCTTCATCCCAGCAATACCTGTAGTTGAGAAATCTTGTCCCTGAGACAAAGGTCTCATTGTGAGTTTTACATTCCAGATGATAAATTTAAGTGGTAAGTAGTTACCTTTGGATAACCTTTTTGGGTGTGAGAGTAAGTGTCAGCCATTAGACATTCCTGTGAGTTTGACAGGTCAGGTGACTTTGGTGGCCAATTTAAATTGTCCCAGCTGATTTTACCTATTTTTCTATGACCCCCAAATTTCAAGGCCTTTAAATTAGTCAATAAGGTATTTGAGCTGAATAGTCTATATTTTGTACCATCAACACTGAGAAAAATAGAGTTAATGTTCCAGGTTCATCACTTTCCATCCAAACTGGGAAAAGTTTGAAACAGTTTAAGTTTTAAGCAGGTCAACTTGGCAAGGTGGAAGGGAAAACAAAGAAAAGGTCTGTGATAGGGTGGAAGGTGGGAGACATTATTTGATAAAACAGTTGGAGAGGCAGAGTCAAAGAGAGTGGTAATGGGGTAAGTAAAGAAAACAAACAAAAAAAACTTCCAGCGAGGTGAAGACTGACGGAATGGTGAACAGCTCCCACCCAAAAGCAAAGGCCAGTAAAAAATAAGATTAAGACTTAAGCATACAGGAGGCTGAAGGACAGAAACATCAATTTGAGAGCAAGGTGGAGAGTTAATATGGCAGGCCATTAAAAGGTTGGAGTCATGATCGCAGATTGAATGGGGGTGGCTGTACAAAGTGGTCATGTAATCCATCACATTCAGCTGGGCTGTGATGAACATTATAGTTAAAAAGCCTTTGTTGTTTTACAGCTTTCACATCTTGAGGATATCATACCTTTAATGGAAAGCGTGCAAATAATCAGAGATTAAACTTTCATAGATATTTAAACCAGTTATTAATTGTCTTTTTCAATGGATTGATCAAAGGAACTTTACTACAAGTTTTGACTTTCATGATTATTAAGCAATAGGAAATTAATTATCTTTTCTGAAAGTTGTGAAATAAATATTTGCATGTAAATGACAAACTGTTTTTAAGTTTTTCATGGAAATTATTGAAAACTCATCTTCAAAAGATGATGGGATTTCTATATTCCCTTCACAGAGGAATAAGTGCACTTGTTTTGATCAAATTATTTCTGGAAGCTTGATTTAAAAGAAAATACAACGGAAATATAGCTTTGCTTTCAAGGCAGAAGAGGGAGTATACATGATTAAAGGGATCATAATAAATTTATGCACGCAAAGGGCTACAGCTTGAGTCACATATGTGGTTCTGGGTATTCAGTTCCAGAAAGGGTTTTAACACTATAGAGAAGATATGTGTGCAGATTTACCAACATTTTATCAAATATTAAAAAATAAGCTGCAAAGAGAGACCCAGCATTCAGGGACAATTTCCACAGAAAGGCTGAAGTGAGATTTCATTAAATTTTTTAAATGACGTATGCCTCTGAAAGACATCATGATTATTTCTTCCAGTTTAGAAGTCAATATAAGGATTGATGATGGAGGTATTGGCTTTCTACAGACTCTTATTAGAGCAAGGAACAATGGGTAATTTAACCATCCCAATTTATAAGGGAAATGTGCTGAAACACTGAACCATCAGGTGATACAAATTTTGGGAAAGTAAAGTTCTTGAATTAGTTTTGAATGACAGAAGCAGAGAGCTAGCACAGATGTTAGGGGCCAAATGGTTTCCTTCTGCAATCTAAAATTTTATTGTTCTATAGAGCAACCTATTCATACATTCTCAGTAAATTGCAAGGGAGATGGGAATTAAAATTGTGTTTCGAAAACACAAGAATCCATGCCAATGGAAATTAAGAGTGAATTGTGTGTGAAGAGTAATGAATTTTGAGTTGTGATCCTCAGTGTAAAAATGAGCAAGGTAAACTGTTTGATTGTACAATTGTTTAGACAGAGTGAACAAAAATACCTGCTAATCTTAGCGGGGAGCTTAGAAACATTCAGTGAACTTAAAGCCTGGTTCAAAGTTCAGTCGATGAATCCTCAATGTCTCTCCGTAGATGCATGAATAAAATTGTGAATTTAAGAGGCATGAGTTAGTATCAGTACATGTTTTGACTGCTGCTCTTGATGGAACTGTTGCGAAGTCAGTGAAAAACTAATCATTGTTATCATTGAAGAATAGATAACAAGATACATAAGTTGTGCTCTAATTAAGTTGAAGCAAGTTTCTGTTCAAAAATTGAGCAATTCTTGCAATTTTGCCATTCACATCCAGGCTCAGATGTCTTGAGGTCAGGTACAATGTGTGTGTGTGTGTGTGTGTGTGTGTGTGTGTGTGTGTGTGTGTGTGTGTGTGTGTGTGTCTCAGAGTGATGGTGCTGACTATTGCACAAATAGACCTCACTGTTTCACTCGGCTCATCGAGTCATAGAGTCATAGAGATGTACAGCACGGAAACAGACCCTTTGGTCCAACCCGTCCATGCCGACCAGATATCTCAACCCAATCTAGTCCCACCTGCCAGCACCTGGCCCATATCCCTCCAAATCCTTCCTATTCATTTACCCATTCAAATGCCTTTTAAATGTTAATTGTACCAGCCTCCACCACTTCCTCTGGCAGCTCATATTTAAGGGTGGTATGGTAGCTCAGTGGTCAGCATTACTGCCTCACAGCTCTTGGGATCCAGGTTTGATTCCACCCTCAGGTCACTGCCTGTGTGGAGTTTGAACATTCTCTCTATGTCTGTGCAGATTTCCTCCGGGTGCTCTGGTTTTCTCCCATAGTCGAAAGACATACAGGGATTTGCCCACAGTGTCCAGGGATGTGCAGGCTGCGGGGGGCGGGGGGGCTTAGCCATGGGAAATGCAGGGTTACAGGGATGAGTCTGAGTGGGATGCTGGTTGAACGGTTGGTTTGGACTTGGTGGGCCAAATGGTCTACTCCCACAATGTAAGGGATTCTATGCTATGATTTTATGACACCAATTAAGAAGTGAATTGAGACTTTACATCTTTTCTGCATTCAGGTTGACAGAGATCACTTTCATTCCATCAGTCCAGTTCAGAGATGTAACTAAACCCAAATATAACTAGAACTAGAAGGCATAGGTTTAGGGTGAGAGGGGAAAGATATAAAAGAGACCTAAGGGGCAACCTTTTCACGCAGAGGGTGGTATGGGTATGGAATGAGCTGCCAGAGGATGTGGTGGAGGCTGATACAATTGCAATATTTAAAAGGCATTTGGAATGGTATATGAATAGGAAGGTTTGGAGGGATATGGGCCGGGTGCTGGCAGGTGGGACTAGATTGGGTTGGAATACCTGGTCGGCATGGACGGGTTGGACCAAAGGGTCTGTTTCCATGCTGTACACCTCTATGACTCTCTGACTCTATAACAGGTCAGTGAGTTATAGGAACAGGAGTAGGCCATTCAGCCTATCAAACTTATACCTCCAGTTTATCGATTATGTCACCCAATACTCCCTTATAATACTGTCAACAGTGGTCAGTTTACAATTCTAAATTACTCAAATTTGTTTGTGATTCTTCTGAAAATCTTTGAATGTAATCCTCTTCCATTGACTGCTGTCGTCCTGTTCCTGATGCTTTCTTCCGATGTCATTGAACACATGCAGAAAACAGATAGAAGAAAGAACTTACATTTCTATCACACTTCTCACAATGTCTGGAAATCTCAAAGCACTTTCCAGTTTAGCATCTTCAAATGAAATGTGATTACTGTTGTATTGCCTGCAAGTTGCAGGCAATTAGTACACAGCAAGGTCCCACAGATAGCAGTGAGTGTAATAACCAAATAAGCTGGTGTAGTTGTTTTGACTGGAAGACAAATTGTGGTCACGAGACAAGGGGAACGCTGGTCTTTTGTCAAGAGAGCTTGGTTTAATAGTTCATTCAATGAATTACCCAAGGAGTTCACTCATTGCAGTACGAATACAGCACTACCTTTTTACTCCATTGAAGTCTCAGGGGCCAGATTACATAGGCAAGTCTAGAGTGGGGCTCAACCACCATTATTCACAGACAAAATTGTTATCACTGAGCCAAAGGCTGACATTTTATGATATAAGCTATTTGACTCCTGATAAAATAGAAGATATTGCTTTCATTGAGATCTAAGAAAGGAAGGGATATTATCTGTGCAGTAAGAGCACAATCAGCACAGTAATTGAGGGAATTGCAAAGTCAATTTATGTATGAGATTTGCGATTAGTTGCCAAGACACTTTGTTGTTCTCTTACTTTACCAGGTAATCTCTTGCTTATCATTTCAGTATCTTTGCAGTCGTAGTAATACTTTGAAGTTATTTCCATCAGTTCAATACATTGACAGCAGCTCTGACCAGGAATTCAATAATCACTTTGCATTTATCTTTCTCCTCATGTAATTCTGCACCAGCTGTTGTTGATTACCTGTAACACGTGCTTAACAAGCAAAAAGCTGTTTTGTGAACGTTGTTTTCGCCAGCTTTTCAGAAGCCACTCCAGGATAGAAGCAATTTTCAAAAAGGCACATATTCTCGTTAATACTCAAGATTGTTTACTCACATTTACTTTGTTGTGAAATTTAAATCAGCAGGGGAAAATGCAATTCTTAGAGTGAGATATAGCGTAATCGTGCTATCCTTCGCCGGTACAACTCTCTAGCTCTTAGTAGAGATTAAGCCTGTTCTCATTGTCTAATTATGGACATAAATCTAATCCATGGGATGCATTTCAACTGGACCGAAGCCATTTTCTGGAAAATTGGGCAATTTCAGCAGCCCAATAATCTGATAAAACTGTGATGACTTTACCTGACTACCTCAATTTCACCAGTTTCCTAATCTCTCCTCCCCGCCACCTCATCCCAGATCCAACCCTCTAACTCAGTACCGCCCTCCTGAACTGCCCTATCTGTCCATCTTCCTAACCCACCTACCTGTTCTACCCTACCCTCCGACCTATCACCATCACCACCCCTACCTTCATCTACTTATCTCATTCCCAGCTACCTCCCCTCCAGTGTTGTCCCCCTCCCAGTTATCTCTCAGCCCCCTTGCACTCCCCCTCCCAACCCTCCCAAATTCATGATGAAGAGCTTATGCTTGAAACATCGACTCTCCTACTCCTTGGATGCTGCCTGACCTGCTGTGCTTTTCCATACTTTTTGACTCTAATCTCCGGCCTCAGTAGTCCTCACTTTCACCTGTATTCTATATTCTTAACAGTAAAGTTATAAGGGAGCAATTCTACATGTTAAGTATGGAGAGGTGCAAAACTGTCAGGGAAGTGTCACAGTGCGCAAGGTAGCTGTTCAGTCCCTTGTGTCTGCACCAAATCTTCAAATGAGTATTATTACCGATTTCAAATGCTCTGCTTTCTCCCACGATTATCTATTTGAGCATCCATATACTCATCCAATGCCCTCTTGACTGTCTGAATTGAACCAGCCTCCACCACCTTTTCAGACAGTGTGTTCCATTCTATAACAACTCACTGTGTAAAAAAGACAGCAAGTTATAAGGGGATGTACATAGCAGATGTCAGGTTGATACTATAATTGAGAACCAGGCCACGTGAAGCATGTTCAGAAGGACAGTGAAAGAAAGAATTATGAGTGACAAAAAGGGAGTATGAGAAAAGATTTGCAGGCTCTGCTCACATAAAAAGGGTAGCAAAACATCATTTGTAGGCATACAAATTGTTAAAAAGATGATAGGAGGATCAATACTGAATAACAACAAAAAGAAAACAATGAGTGGATGGAGATAGAGGTTGTGACTGAAGTACTAAATGCAAGTTTTGCATCTGTGTTTACCAAGGAAGAATATGCTGCCAAATGCCTAGTGAAAAAAAAGATAGTTAAAGCACTGGATGGGCTAAAATTCATAAAGAAGAGGTTACAAAGCTGGTGACATTCATATAATAAATTGAAATGTCCACAAATATTATAAGCACCCATTTCCAACTGGCATTCATGTATGTAGTGCAAGTGAAGCCAAGTGCAGTATTTGTGGAAATGTTAGGCTTTCTAACAATTCCATCATTATCCCAAGAATTCCACAGGTTAGCAGTCTTTACACAGTGCTGTTTATACCTGTCCCCTATTCCTTTTGGTAAATCCAACATGGAACTCCAACCCTGTAGAAGAAGTCCACAATTTTTTGCGATCTCTGTGTGTACTGTATTGGGAATCCAAAATCGAGTCTGTTGTTTGTTTCAGATACCATCTTTAAGTTAGTTTCATAAGTCAGTGTTACTTTCTAGTACTGCTATGCTACAGCGTTGAAGTAAAACATCAAGATTCAGTTGACTTTATGAACTTAGGAAACTCAATCCCACCCTTAGGCAAATGGAATTTACTAAAGCAGATCAGGAGCGAAAGGTTGAGGACAATTCCTGTCATCATTCAAATAAAGATTAGCTGTAATGAGCAGTACAGATACAAATTCAGAGGGAAACATAAAGGTAAAGTTTCAGTTAGAAATATCACAACGATAATAGAAGATAAGATCAATATTCCATGAGGTATTTGTAGGAACATGATGCTTTCATTCAAGAATTAGAAAGGGACACGTCAGTACTCCCATAATCTGACAATTTACTGATTCTGGCCCATCAATTCGACTCTGCAGGAAATAAGTTTCCCTGTGGGTCTTTTTCATGCTACTTTTTGCTTCTACAATCTTACAAGTATCTTTTCTGGTACTGAGCTAAATTCAATCATTTTCATCCAAAGAGAACAATTCAGAAAGGCAGCACCCCATTGGCTGGTGACCTTTCTCACAATGTAGCATTTACCACAGGTTGAATGTTTCACAAACACCTAGTTTCGAAAATTTAAGTATGTGCTTGCCCAACTAAAGAAAGAACTTAATTAAAAACACAAAAGGGCAAAATGTTAACATGTGTGACTTCCTTTAGTAAATTATAGAACATGTCCACGTTCATCAGATAAGATCTTGTTCAACTTCCCTTAGGATACCAGCTATTCTGCAAATTGATAGCTGAACAATTTTTTTTCGTCTTGACATCTCCTTCTTATTCCTATGTTTTGTTTCCTCATTGTGGCTGGGATATTGAGAATATTAAATCATTGATCAACACCTTTGGCAGTCTCTTTTATTGCAAAGAGGTATAAGTGTAAGACCATAAGACCGTAAGAAATAGGAGTGGAAGTAAGGCCATTTGGCCCATCGAGTCCACTCAGCCATTCAATCATGGCTGATGGGCATTTCAACTCCACTTACCAGCATTTTCCCTGTAGCCCTTAATTCCTTGTGACATCAAGAACCTATCAATCTCTGCCTTGAAGACATTTAGCGTCCCACCCTCCACTGCACTCTGTGGCAATGAATTCCATAGGCCCATCTCTCTCTGGCTGAAGAAATGTCTCCGCATTTCTGTTCTGAATTGACCCCCTCTAATTCTAAGGCTGTGTCCACGGGTCCTCGCCTAACAGAAACAATTTCCTAGCGTCCACCCTTTCCAAGTCATGTCTGAAAGGGTTAATACTGAGGAGTGCCTTAAGCACTAAGATTATATATATGGACCTAGTGGGAGAATAGCAGAGGATTTTGAAGAATGATTTACTATCAAGGTTCTAATAGTGTCTATCACTTCTGTGCAACTTGTGCCTGATTGCTATCATATAATACATTCCATCTTGATGTAGAAACTCAATGACATGCTGGCCTTCATAGCAAGAGGATTTGAGTATTGGAGTAAGGAGAAAGTGAGGACTGCCGATGTTGGAGATGAGAATCACGATTGTGTGTTGCTGGAAAAGTACAGCAGGTCAGGCAGCATCCAAGGAGCAGGAGAATCGACATTTCAGGCATAAGCCGTTCATCAGGAATTGAAGGGCCAATGTCTGAAATGTTATTCTCCTGCTCCTCGGATGCTGCCTGACCTGCTGTGCCTTTTGAGCACCACACACTTGACTACTGGAGTAAAGACATCTTGCTGCAGTTATACAGGGCCTTGGTGAGGTCATACATTGAGTATTGTGTGCAGGTTTGGTCTCCTAGTCTGAGGAAAGATGTTCTTGCTAATGAGGGAGCCCATCAAAGGTTCACCAGACGGATTCCTGGGATGGCTGATTCCTGGGATGGCTGGTCCAACATGTGAGGAAAGATTGGATAAACAGAGCTTGCACTCACTGGAATTTATAAGAATGAGGAGGTATCTTATAACATATAAAATCCTGATGGGGGTGGACAGGCTAGCTGCTTGTAGAATGTTACTGATGTTGGAGAACTACAGAACCAGGGGTCACAGTCTAAGAAAAAGGGGTAAACCATTCAGGGTTGATATGAGGAAACATTTCTTCAGCCTGAGAGTTGCGAACCTATGGAAATCTCTCCCTCAGGAAGCTGTTGGTACCAGTTCATTAGTTCATCCAAGAGGGAGCTGGACATGGCCCTTGCGGTTAAAGGGATCAAGAGTTATGGAAAGAAAGCAGGAATGGGAATCTGAAGTTCCATGATCAGCAATGATCATACTGAATGGTGGTGCAGGCTTGAAGGGTTGAATGGCCTACTCCTGCACCGATTTGCCATATTTCTATGTTTAAATCAAGAGTCACTTCACATTTGAAGAGCAAGTATTTTTCCTCAACCACGCTGGACCAAGCAGATCCTGTAATTCCCAGTGTGAAAGAAGATGGAAGCAGCATACCTACCTTATATACTGAGTAATATCCTGGAGAGCTTCTGCAAGATGATGAACAGCAGCACAGATTGTTCCTACAACATCCTAAACCATAAACCGCCAGATCTTTGCTTTGCATTGCAAAAGCTACATGAATGCCCATTCATGTAGAACACCATTAAGATTGACATGACATCACATGGGAGTATAAGTTAGAAAGCACTGTCAATGGTGATTTTCTTTTCTTTTACATTTTACAAGTATCTCTGGGAAAAGTAATTACTTTTAAGGTTGTTTGAAAAATATGAAAATAGTTTGTTGGGCAAGCATATAGAATGGATATAAAAGGATGAATAATGACTTTGGCAGTACAGACAAAACAAAGGAAACTGAGCAAGGTCATGATGAACACAGAGTTTGAAAGCTGGAGATAAGGGAATTTCATGGCAATTGCTTTCTTACATGTTACTTTGGAGTTGTTAAAAGGTTATTTGTTCTTCTGTATAAACACGATTATTGCTCTAAATGTTGATTAACAACTTAAGAATTGATGGATTAACATAAAATTTACCCAGGAAAAGCAGCATTGAATTACTGGCATTTATTTTCAAGCAGAATGAGATTATGATTAGGCACAAAATAAATTGCTTGGAACAGAACCTAGAAAAATATGGAAAAGAAAGTCTTGCATCTACATAGCACCTTTCGTGATGTCAGAACATCCCAAGGCATGCAACAGTCAATCAAACACTTTTTGAAGTGTGGTTACCGTTCTCACGTAGGAAACAGGTCAGCTAGTTTACGCACATAAACCATGCACGGCATTGTGATGATGACCAAGCCATCTGTGTTAGTGATATTGATTGAGGGATAAATGTTGGCCAGATCACTCAAATCGATTCCCTTTCTCACCTTCAAATTAATAACATGGGATCCTTTACACCCAAACTAAGCAAACAATCAGGGTCTCATTTTAACCTCTCCTCTGAATGACAGTACCTCCATTCATATAACATTCTCTCAGAACTGCAGTAGAATCTCTAGATGAGAGTTACGAATGTAACATTCTGACTCTGACCGAATAGATCTGACACTCAGCCTTAGCCAATCCAACTGGGGCAATTAAACAAATCTCACTACCTCCATCAGTCACATTTTCCCCACTGATCCTGCCAAATCTATCCACAGAAATCTCAAGTTTTGACGTAATTATTTTGGTCCTTTCTTTTTCAGATGCCACACCCTGACTGATGCCTGGGATTTCATGCAGTTGTAATCTCAAGATGTAAATGACTTAGACCTGGGGATAAGCAGCTAGACACCAAACTTTGATTGGAGATCTAGCAAAAAAAAACAAAAGAGATCAGAGGCAGTAATGAAGCTGATAGATAATTGAACCCATCACTGGCTTGCTCCACTTCCATTGGTTTGCCTGTTCTCGAGGGGCTCTGCATTACACACTGCAGATGGTGTCAACAATGATAGTGGTCTGCTGTGCATTACAAAATCTGACTGTCAGTTATAACATGGTGAGTAAGAAGATCATAAACTCTCCTTCGATGAGGATGAATTGTATGGGTTTAATGTGATTATGAAATTGAATATCACTCATTTGGAGATTAGGACCATGAGAATATATTTGAGGACAATGCAACAAGGATCAGCATGGTGGCACAGTGGTTAGCACTGCTGCCTCACAGCGCCAGAGGCCTGGGTTCAATTCCCGCCTCAAGCAACTGTCTGTGTGGAGTTTGCACATTCTCCCCGTGTCTGCGTGGGCTTCCTCTGGGTGCTCCAGTTTCCTCCCACTGTCCAAAAATGTGCAGGTCAGGTGAATTGGCCATGCTAAATTGCCCATAGTGTTAGGTGGAGGGGAATAGGTCTGGGTGGGTTGCTCTTCGGAGGGTCTGTGTGGACTTGTTGGGTCGAAGGGCCTGTTTCCATACTGTAAGTAATCTAAAAAAAATCTAATTACATTAAATGAGAACCAGCTACAGTAGCGATCCAGGGCAGTTCTCATCCTGCCTTGATAGAATATCAACTCATCGTGCAGAATTAAATATTGTATGAAATCTTTAAGCTGAACAATCTTAAGTAACAACAAGAATGAACATGGACTTGGATTTACAAAGCACTTGTAATTCACAGAACGCGCCTTGCCTCTGAAAGCTGTCGTGATTTGGGGCAGATGGTCTGAGAGACACATGTGAACAAGTGATTAGTCCCAGAACAACCAGAAATCTTGCAATCTGATTGAACACATGTCTGCCCTGCTGTTGCTGCTGGGCTCTGTCTGTAGTATACAAATTGAGTGACCTGTTATTTTGGCAAGAAGTAGCTGTCACTTGAGACTCAGAATATCAAATGAATTGTTAGCAGACAATAGAAATTCCCCTCTCTCTTACAGATGTCTCAGAGGCATAAGAAGCCTGAAAATTGGACTCCATGCTATGGGCTATATAGAACCTCTGGAATTCCTTGACTCAACCTCATACACCACCAAATCATGTGAAAGATAAAAGTAAAATGACATGCCTTTGTATCGCCTTCCATCTTGCTTGTTAGTTAAGATTGGATTTCTCCATTGGGAATGCACCAACGTCAAAATAAGTGTGGGTTTCAGAGTGCGCTGAGGTAATTACAGAGTCTGGAGGCTGATCCAATTCCATGTGATGGAACTTAATATTTTTACGGTTCTGCAGAGGACTGGTGAATTCAGTCTGCACATTGATTACATGGATCCCATCCCAAAAAAATGCGAATAATCGAGCTCCATTAAAAATTTACAACAGAGGGACCTCTTCCACTCTGGCAGGCTCTGCAAACAAAACAGAAAAAAAATACAAATCCTGGTGAAACATAAAAACTGTCAGTTGGTGACTTAATCATCACTGCTATTGACAACTACTTTTATTTCTCATGTGGCTTTCTGTGTTGACCTTATGCAATGCCAGAAGCTAATTGCAACCCAGCTTCCCTTCTTCTACAGCGTTAGGGCCTCTATTTGTGGACTTCTATAGACAGCATAAGAGGTTGAACCTCAGCTGCTACATTGCAGTGTTGTACAATTCTACCTATCCACAGCCACTTATTCTCATCACAGAATCCCTTCAGGGTGGTAACAGCCCATTCACCTTTCGAGTCCACACTGACCCTCCAAAGACCAACTCCCAACCCGATCCCTGCATTCCCATGGCTAATCTAGGTAGCCTGCAAATGTTTAGACTATGGGAAGAAACCAGAGCACCCAGAGGAGACCCACACAGATATGGGGAAAACGTTTAAACTCCACACGGACAGTTACCCGAGGTTGGAATCAAACCCAGGTCCCTGGTGCTGTAAGGCAGCAGTGCTAACCACTGAGCCACGGTACCCTTAAATATGCCAACCAAAATTATCATGTAAAACACAACAAAATGAAAACTGTTTGGGGAAGGTGGTGAGCCTGCAAGTGAGGGAAACTTGGTGAGTGAGGTGACTGAATTAGGCAGGTGTTAAAAATTTTAATATCCAAACAGTAGTTGAAATGTCAAGATGAAGGCAGCAACATGTTTGAAGTGTGTTGAGACTCAGCCTGTGCTGAGTTGAAATCTTTTCTTATATGTTCATAGGATATGGACATCAGAAGGCTATGGAGGCCAAGCCATTAAAAACAGATATAGGTTCTTCATTAGTAAGAGGATCAAGGGTTGTGGGAAGAATGGGGTTGAGAAACATATCAGCTTCGATCGAATGGTGAAACAGACTTGATGGGCTGAACAGTCTAATTCTGCTCCTGTATCTTATGGTCTTATCTTATCACTGGCTGGACAGCATTAATTGCTCATCACAGTATCTGTAATATGCTTGTATGTCATGAATACTCATTAACGGGAAACATTTTATGATCACGTCTACCTTCAAGATAACAGCAGGGGCCTACAAGAATTTAAAGATACCAGGTTCACAAGTCGGGGGTGTGAAGTGTTTGTGTGAAGTGGGGTTGGGAGAACTTGAGGAGTCGCAGATGGAGAGTGGTGAATTGAGTTTGATTGTGGATAATAGAAGGGGCTGAAAATCCCACTGCCCATAAACTCTGTGAGTGAAAACATGGACACACATGTTCTCACAGCACTGTCCCTCTTCCAAGTTTCATATGTTGGAATACTGATAGGTCTGACACAGGCAATATTTCTGAAAGCTCAGAAGGAGGAGAAGAAGATTGAGAAAGGAGGACTCTTGATGGTCAAGTACACCACCAGTAGGCAGAGCCAGAGTGAGAAGGCTGGTCATGATGCAGCCATCCAGGGAAGTCATGATAAAAGACAGACGCTGGCAATGACAGCCAAGTAGTGACCATGATATAGAGCCTCTCTTTCTATCTAGATAGCATGCTAGTCACTGTCAGCTGAAGGCAATTTTCACCAGTGAAAGTGTTTTCCCCATTGCAAAATCACATGTGTTTCTCATGAATGCTGCTGGCATATTGTGTTCAATTTAGAATCGCGTGGGAAAAACGGGCAAGAGCAGTAGTGACACACAGTCGATTATACCATCAAGAACTGAGCACATCAGTTACCTTTCCACCACTGACTACCTTCCTTCTCCACCTTCCTTGAAGGTCTTGTTCATTTTGTGAGTGAAGCCATTAGAATGGCACTGATAAATGTTCATTTTCCAAATCTTGACATTGAAGTTACTCCAAAGTAATGTATGAACTGGGTTAACTAGTCAATTAGATTACAGCCCCCAGTGAAAGGAGGAACTCTTCGCTATTTCCATTTCTTTTAACCAGAATGGTCACTACTTTAGACTGTGATTAATTGGAGTGACTAATTATGCTATATCATAAGCAACAGGCTATTAAGAATCTCACAGGCGACAAAGGCAGTTTTAGTTTCCAAGGTGGTTCATGGCCAATCTTTGATAGTGTAATCCATCTTGTTAACATGAGTAGTTAGCAGAGGACCTGGTTCATAAGGGATATGTCATGAACAGTCCTACAGTCAGAAGAAGTATTTATTTTTGCCCACAAAATCATTGTAAATTGGATCTGATAGTGAGGAAAAAAATTGTTACAAAGTCTTTTAACTTCTTCAAAAGAGAGGCTTGAGTGATGAGCCCAAGATTATAAGTCACAGGAGGTGACAACAATGGTGTGATTTTCCTCTGAGTATGGTGAGGATGAGTGTGTCAAGTGGCAACTAAAAGTGGAGATTACTCATTCGACAGTGTTCCGAATAGCAGGTTAGGTGTTGATGGGTAAGTCTATTAGCCAATAGTTAGCATTGACACAGGTATCCCAGGCTGCAGAAGCTGCCAGCCAATCAGAGGCCTCTTCTTGGTAGGAGTTGCTGTGAGAGGATGGTTAAAGAGGTCAGAGGAAATGATAGAGTTGGCCTCCAGATACCAGCACCTCATCTCTCCCCCCATCCCCCCCATCCATACCTCTAACTTTCTCTCCATCAGAGCTATCCCCCCGCCGAAGTTCAGCAAACAGGTCACTCTGGTTTCCCAATCAGGAATCTATACACCTTTTTTGATCTCTGAGAAGACAGTTAATTAGGTAGGGGGCAAGTGAAAGCTTTAATTGACCATTAAGGCCCTTTATTGGTGGTGAGTCAATAAAATCTTGAATGGACCTTCTCATCCAGATTCTAATTGGTGTGGTAACAAGAAGAAGGAAAGTAACCTGCCTGGGTCAACCACCCAATAATTACCCTCATCTCACCCTCTCTCCCACCATATCGGGAGTGGGGGGCGTGAGAATTCTGCCAGGCTATGATGATCAGAGAGGCCATCAAGGTGAGAAGATTGGTGACAAAATTAGTTAATTAAAAGAAAAGATGGAAAGTTATGCAAATTTTGATATATGCTAATGGGAAGGGAACGCAAGGTACCAAGGTTTAAATGGACTAGACATGCAGACTGCTGGTGGTTACAGATTCATAGTTCATCAAAATAGCAGCTGAAGGAGAGAAAGCTGTAAAACAAATGAATGAAGTCTCTGCTGCCAAATGAGGAGGCAAAGCATGAAATTTCTTGCACTGTATTAGCCCTCGATCAACTGGATACTGGTGGAGAATAGGAGAGGTTATGTGTAGAGATTAATCACTGCATCCCCAATCCAAAACTCAGACAATAAATGGCAGGTGAGAGAGAGAGAAGGTTGAATAGGTTCCAGCTTCACCATCTCAGATAGATCCTCGGTGACACAGTCACCAAGTCGGAGGACTTGGAACATGCTAATTCCTTCTGCATACACCCATGACTAAGACAACAACATTGGTGTTGAATGAAGACTGCATAGTCAAACATCTTCTATGTGGTGTCTGGTCACTGGGTCATGACTTGCTGGATGTCCAGACAAGGATGCCTGGAAGTGAGAGATAACATTTCCAGGTGGTAAGGTTGGAAACAGTCATTGACAACTGTGACCTCAGGAATGTTTGGAAGGTATCAGAAGAAGGTGAGGAGAAACAAAAAGGTCAGCCAGTTCAGACGAAGATGCAAGAAAAATACAAACCAATGAAGAATGCATCTTAGCTCAGTGTCTTCACCTACAGCAGGCATGGCTTGAGACTACAATACCAGACTGGGGCTTCTGTGCAACACCAGCTGATCTCTAACACTGTGTTGACGATGAAGGCTTTCACAAGATAAGCCAACAACCCAAGGTCCTCCAACACTTTCCTCCATCCATTTTAGCCTTTTATCTTGCATTGGATCATCTAAATGTGCCTCAAGAACATAGGCATCAATGGAACTTATGAAACAGTTTGGAGAATTAAAAATTATTATTCACAAAATGGAAGAATGCCAGAGGTCTGGGATTAAACTGGATGACTCAGTTGAAAAGTAACATTGGAACAGAATTGGTGGGTCAAATGTCTTGTCTTTTTACTTTGTGCAGTCATAAATTTTAATTCAATGAAATGGTCAAAGAGATCTTTTGGTGTCTAGGTTCCTGCAACATGCTTGGATGATCTCGAGCAGGATATAAAAAAAAATGGAGGAAAATAACTGAGGACCTTGGGTTGTTGGCTGAGATGTGAAGATCAATGCAAGTTCAGATGTTATGCTTCAATATCTTAATGAGTGCAATTAATAAATATTTATGAAAACTGTTACCTGATATACCATACAGTCCATGTTTGGGAATTCATGCTGAATTTCTGACTCAGTGTCTTTTTACAATGAAGGTAGGACCCAATTCCCTGATGCCTGACCAAATTTCCATTTCCAGCAATTTTCATTGGTACATGGTAAACATGCTTATACTCCTCACTTATTCGGAATTTCCTTTCTTACCAGTTCCGTTGTGGGCATGAGCCATTTAAACCATTTCACAAATTTTGTGGAGTCCGTTCTGTAAGAAACCATCACACATAGCACTTCAGATGAGTGGTGCTAGGGAAGGAGATGAAGGATATTGTCCAGTGATTGTGACAGAACAATAATATGGTTCCAAGTCAGAATGATATGTGGCTTGGATGAGAACCTACATGTTCCCATATATCTACAGTCCCTATCCTTCTAAGTGACAGATAATACAAGTTTTAAAGCTGTTATTGAAGGAGTTTTGCTGAGCTGCTACTCTATAGCTTGCATATATATTGCCCATTGTGCATTTGTAGCCGAAAGAATGCTGCTTAGTTTGGGGGATGGTGGTCAATCAATTAGACTGTTTTGTCTGGAATCATGTCCAAGCTTCTGGTGTGGTATTGAAGCTGCACTCATCCAGGAAAGTGGAGAGTATTCCACCTCACTCCTGACTTGTTCCTAAGAGATAGCTTTGAAGAGTCAGGAGATGAGTTACTCACCTCAGAATTCCCAATTTTTGTACTTATACACTTAACCACAATATTTATAAAACAGGTTCAATTTAATTTCATGTCAATTGTAACCAAGGTATTTTGAGTTAAAAATCACACAACCCCAGGTTATAGTCAAACAGGTTTATTTGGAAGTTTAGTTGGACTATAACCTGAGGTTGTGTGATTTTTAACTTTGTACACCCCAGTCCAATGCCAGCATTTCCAAATCAAGGTATTTTGACTGTAGCATATTCATTGATGCCATGAAAGTCAAGGCAAGATGGTTCAATTTTCTTTTGTTATCTTGGCAAGAGTCTCTGCTTATCTTTTGGTTGAAAGTTCAAGAGGTTTTTAAAGGATTATCTGTCATTGAAGTAGTTAGAGAAATAGACATTAGCTTATACCAGAGACTGATCCCTTGAGGGTATTTGTGAATCTTGAACGGGTTTTCTCTACAAGCATTGTTTTAATGTGAAGTGTGTGTGAGTGCAGAACTGTTGGAAGTTTTTTTTCATCTCTATTTCAATGACATGGTTCTTTGACCTTCCTATAATGAATACTGGGTGAGTGGCTATCAATAATATATAGTTCCCACATCTGTATGATGCCATAATCTGTATAATCAGGAACCCATGATTTAAATATTGCACTCTCCCTCTCAATACGTTCTGAACAAGCTTTTAAACAAATTTTATTTCTCTTAATCAGGAGAGTGGGATTCTAGTCCATTTTGCCTTCCCCCTTTTTGGTGACCATTTCCATCACCAGCAACACATCACATAACTTTCATAACATTCAGCAACGGTATTTTCATACCCCATGCTGTGACTGTTCCTACGAGATTGAATTCTTTGCATGTGGTTGTAGAAATGGAACAAAAGGTCTTTTTTTGTCCTATATTTCACTTTGATGTTATAATGACATACCACTTACTTTGTTGAAGAATGATTGTTTGAGCTGCAGCCCTTTATTGCACTTCCTCACAATCTATGTTCCTTTCTATATTTTATCTCCATTATTTTCTTTATCAAGTTAATTCGTAAAATGGTGTTGCAAGAAGTTAGGCGTGCACTTGTGTACAAACTCAAGATATATAAATTACTCTGTCTGCTGATTTAAATATTCTCACTGACAAGTTAGCCAATTAAAATTTATATCTGGAACATTTATCTGCATATCTAACATATTAGAAATTCATTCAAGGAAGTGCAAATTAATTTTCTCTTCAGTACTGTGCAATGTATCATATCTATGAACCATTTCTGATGTCTAATATTATTAAATGTTATATATGTGAAATATAATTATCAATATTCTCCACAAACCCAATTACATTTAATACAACCCTTTTATATTATTTATGATGTTGCTCTGCTTTATAATTATCCTTTTGAAATTTTAATTATAAAAAATACATCCTTTCAAAAGGATAAAAATAGGACACATTTAATTAGTTTCTTTTCAAACGAGTAAGTCTTGTGAAAGGTTAAGTCCAAAGAGTGCCCAATGGTACCAGAGTTAGAAAACATTATCTATATCATTCTGAGCATAGGTAGGCAACATAATGCCTACATGATAAAGGGATGACCATGGGACGAATGCAGTTTCAGAGTTAAGAGATCCTGAGAGTGTGAATGTATCCAACAAGAGATGGCTCAATGAATGTTGACTTCAAGAGACAAAAGAAATCATGGATCTGCTGGTATATTTGGTGTTTAACAGAATTGTTTGGAGTACTAATGATCAGGTTACTGTCACTAAACAGATAGCTTAATCACAACCGACGTTTTGACTGCATTGATAACATGGAGCCTGCCATGTGCGACTGGTAGCTGCCAGCCTGGGGAGTGGGCTGGGGTCATGTTGGATAGGGGCCCCTGTTAAAACTTTTGTTGCAGTTATGATATTAGTTATTACCCCGTTGTTTATTTCTCATCTTATTTTTCAAATAATATGTTTTGGACAAAAGGAGGAATTGGGTCAATTTAAATTATGATGGCTTTTCCACTTAAAGTCTGAGATAGCGCGATATTGTTTGATTTCCTTTTTACTCACTTCTCTTACTGAAGCCAGCTGAAAGGTGTTGCCCAAACTGAGGTTTTGGGATTTCTATTTTTTGAAAAAAACCCACAGCAAAATTGAAATCAGGGATAGAGTTTATTAACAAAACATTTAAAAAGGAGTGCGGTGAGGGAAAGTGTTTCACTACTCCATACACATACACACTCACACAAACACATACACATGCAAGGGCACACACACATATACACACATACACACACACGTACATACACATATACACACGCATGCATACACACAAGTGCACACACACACACACGCACACACACACACACACACACACACAGGAAACTAAGAAAGAGAGAGGGAATAAACTTCAAGTTTTTATAAATGAAAAAGTATTGAAAATTAGTTCACATGAGTTATAACTTCTTAGAGATAAGTGTCGAATAATAGTTTTCTCGATGAGCTTAACTGGGTAGTTTTCCTTCTTGTTGGTAAGATATAACTTTGCTTCAAACCAGCAGCTTGTGACAGAAATTGAAAGTCTGAGGCGGCTGCTAATTCAGCCTAGAGTTCTGCTCTCCCTCTGAATGTGAAAAAGCAACTGACTTAGAATCATTGAATTGTATATTTTAGCAGTTCAACACATTCAGATTTGAGTCATGTGCCAAAGACAGGCATTTCAAATGTTGAGGGTCCATTTTGATGGATAAGTTGGAATGTAGTTAAGCTGCTGATGTAACTTTACCTCATCCATCCGTCTTTCCACTTGTTGGTGAAGAGTTTACTGTAAGAGCATTTACACCCATTTTTAGGTTTTCTTTAACCTAGAGCTGGCTGAATGTGGGCAGCTCAGCTCCAAATCTTTCATGCCGGCTTTAGCTATAATATTGATAAAATACAGATGGTTCAGAAACTTCTGAATGATCATAAGATCAGCCTCCGTCATTTTGAGTCGAGCAAAGTTGTCTGTTTTTAAATGGAACAGAAGTTAAGTGTGGAAGTACAGAACCTTTGACCATGACAAATAAGACTTCAGAAACATTGAGTGTTGATTATGGTGGAGGCAGAATATGTGATGTTGCTCACTATAAATAATCTTAATTTGAAAAGAATTAATCTTAATTTGAAAAGAACTAAAGTTAAATTCATCACAAATCAGCAAACACAGGTATACACTGATCAAGATATATTTATTCTATGTTCAGTGACCTGAGCTGCAAGGTGGATGGAAAGTAACTTTGAATAAAAATGCAAACCTAGATAACATCAGTGAAATAATCATGCAGAGGCTGGTATCCCATCACCAATTCATCCTTTATTTACAACTGCACAGTATATAGGCTCTGACCAGCCAGCTCAAAGCAAGTCCCTGGGCTGAGGAGATTCTCTGAACCTCCTCTTTTGTATCTGTCAACCAGGGTTCCCTAATTGGCCCATGTTAACAGCTTCAGTCAAGGATCTCATAGCCAATGAGATTGGCCTTTGTTCCAATTTCTACAATCAGTAAAGATGGATTCATCGCACAAGTAAATAAAACAGGACAGACTTATGATAATATAATTAACTTATTGATCAGTGGAGCATTATCCATTTCAGCTTTGCTGTTCCCCCAGGGACAGAACCATTTTCTCCAGTGCAGCTCACTTATTTTGTATTCAGCATTTTGTTAATGTCTCGCAGAAAATATGCAATGTACTTTTAAGGACATGCTCCGAATGACATCATTATATCATGGCACGTGACTGAATGTCATAAAGCACTCAGTCTCCATTCTACTGAGCTCTGTCCTATTGAAGTATGGCATGGTCAGTGAAGCAGGCTACAATACATCCAGATTGTTAAGCTAAAGTCCAGATATAGAAGTGACTATGTTTGTAACGTACACATGTAAAATACTAGGCACCGCAATAAAAATGTGCATTCGTGTCACATTCATTTGATATGACAGCTAACATAAGTATCACAGGATAATAGTGGCAGATCATCAGTTTATGTCACATTATGGTGTCATATCATGTCAACTGGCACAGTTGTCTAAGGAGAGCTTAGTGGGGCTAGATGCAAAAACAATGACACCCCTCACTGGTTCCAGTAACATACCTTCCACAAACACTTGATATTGAGTCTAGGCTGAACTGAAAAAATTGTGAGGTAGCCACTATTATGATCATTTCTCAAAAAATAATTATTTCTTTTTCTCAAACGAATCAGAAGGAACGAATGATTCATCACTGCTTAAAGCTTGCTAAGTACAGTAATTGAGGACTTATTTAGCCCTATGATTCACAAACAAACATAGATAAACAGGAATGCAAGCTGATTACCTAACTCTGTGTGTGGAACTAACTTATTAAAACAAAGAAGGCTAAGATGGGAGCCGAGCATAGTGGTACTTGGCATCATTGAATTTGAAAGACTAACTAGAGTCATTAAGTTGTACAGCATGGAAACAAACCATTTGGTCCAACTTGTCTATGCCAACCAGTTTCCTTAAATTAATCTCATCGCATTTGCACAGATACCGATAAACAAGGATAAACACAGCAAAGTTAAACTCAACTGAAATACAACATGTTCAAATTATTTGCCAGCACTCACTAAATAGTGCCTCATACAAAGAGCTAACATTTGACTGAGGCACCCGAAGGAAAGCCAATAGATGTGAAACTGTATCCTAATGATGATGCCTTAATAAGCAGAGAAAAAGGTTTCACTGAGGAAATTGGAGGAAAATCTGAATCATAGTTATTCCTTAAATGTTACATTGCAGCAGAACATATATACAAAAGCTGCTGGTGCTTAAAAGCTGATTGTGTCTGAGTGTTGAAAATGTGCAGCATATGGGTTCCATTTTATATTTGCTGAAGGGCATTTCAGAGTTTGAGAAATTACATCAAGGCCAAAGTAAATGTCATGGATTGTCATGATGGAGGAGTCCAACAAATGCATTCCCACCTTGTTACATGGTCTTTTCTCATATGTATGGCATGTTTCTCTGCATTATTAGAAGAAACAAAGTCAGGCTGTTTTAATTAAAGTTTGCTAAGCTCATTAATATAATTTAAGCTTTTACCAGAGTGAATACTCACATTCGGCCAGATGCCGATTCATCTGCTCCAAACATATTGGAGTGGTGACGCAATACTCTTGGCTCAACGTTTAGGGTGTAGAGTGTTTATTATTATAAACATATTAAGCTAAGGATTGGTATGGAGCCAATACAAATGAACAACCATACGGATCTGCCTGCAGCTCTTTAAAATTGGGGAACAAATTGGCTAAGGGCAAAGGTTGAAAGGCAGAACCCAACCACATCTGAAAAGAATAAAAAAATAAAATTAGATAAATCAAGAAATAGTAGCTTACCAATGTAATCCAGGCATTCAAAACCTCCAGACTGAAAAGGAAATGAAGGCGGTGGGGAGGGGGAGAGGTGCTTAAGGAGTGCCACTGAAGATGTTACCCAGTATAGTGATGAAATGTCTGAAAATGAACCTTCCAGCTCAGTGAGCAAACTTATATCCAGTACCACAGTTTTCTTATGATAATGTAATGACAACGTAATCAATTTTGAAGCCAATCCATAAGGCATATGGTGTAAACTAATTGTTGTGAAAAGGTTCATGTTGGAGACTGCGTTATATTCCACTCAATCTTGTTATGTCATGTAGGTTTGGGTAGAAGCGAGGGAGAGCAACTTGGGATCTTGTCGAGTGAAGTTCTCCCAGTGAACTTTGCAACATTGTCTATCTTCCTGATGTAACCTATACCTGTTTGCCATCATGCGATGAACTACATCTAGTTCAAGATAAAAACCTGTTTTCCTTAAGACTCAACTAGTGGTAAAAAAAATCAACTCCAATCACAACTGCCTGTAGTTGGTGTCCCACAATTAAATGTGACATGATGATAAATGGTAAGGATTGGAATATTACTAAGCTGCACCAAAGAACAACAATAAGAATTCCAGTAAGCCCACTTTAGTAATATTCATACAAGTTGTTAGCTGCGGCAATACCTGAATGATGAATCAGACTGCAGAGAAACATCTGCAAAGATCAACAATGAGGAGAAACAGCACTTAATGGTAAAATCCTTTCACTTCCTTGGTCGGAAATGCGGAAGCAGGTGTGAGCTAAGAGTTAGTCAAAGATTTGACAAGAAGGAAGAGCCTGTAAGAACAGTCCTATTTTGAGGTTCAGCTGGGAAGTGAACAAACAATAGAGTTCCATAAGTAATGGCACGATTACTTGCTGGATAAAGGGAAAATCTTAACTTTATGATGCAGAATTGATTGACAAGGTTAGATGTTAAAAAGTAGCACTTACAGATCACACTGAGCATTGCAGCCATATCAAGTGGATATCATGAAGACAGGCCATATAGGGACACCCAGAGTCTTAGCTTTAGGTCACAGTGTGGGAAACCATGGACAGAGACTAACAGACCTAGACTGTAAGAGGACCACTGACGCCACAGTAAGAGCCATAATTTAAATAGCAATTCAGTGGGGAAGAATGTATTAAAGTGAGAGGTGCCTGGCGTTGGAAAAGGGTAAGCAATTTTTATTAGGCTGTGAGTGGAAACAAATGAGTGGGAAGTCTCTAGATGAAGTAGAAGGTAAGATATCTCTAACTCTAGCACATAATATCACGCTAAACAGTGTGTACATACAGCATTGTTATATCGATAAGTTATTATACCAAGCTTCCCAACTATTTTATATGGCCCACTGAAATTTACTTTGAAACATTATCTTTGCAAAGGCATCAATTGCAATTCAGGAGCAAATTACAGATGCTGGAATCTGTACCGAAAATAATCCATGCTGGAGATCACAGTGAGTCAGGCAGAATCCATGGAGAGAGAGCAAGCTAGCATTTTGAGTCTTGATGACTCTTCATCAAAAGCTTTTGCAGCATTACGACGAATCCAGAATCAGATTTGAGAGACAGTGATTTGGGTAATCAATGCAATGAATTTGTTAAGATATGACAAAAGAACTTCATAGGATCTGTACAGTGTGGAAACAGGCCATTCAGCTCAACAAGTCCACACCGACCTTCTGTAAAGTATCCCAACCAGACCCATTCCCCTTATCCTATTACTCTACATTTTCCATGATTAACACACCTAACCTACACATCCCTGAACACTATGGAAAATTTAGAAAGGCCAATTCACCTAACCTGCACATCTTTGAACTGTGGGAGGAAATGAGAGTACCCAGAGGAAGTCCGCACAGACATGGGGAGAATATGCAAACTCCACACAGACAGTAGTAAGAGGTTGGAATCAAACCCGGGTCCCTGGTGCTGTGAGGTAGCAGTGTTAACCACTATGCCACCCTTGCTGGGCCTTGGTGTGAAAAACCCTCCAAAGCTCTCAATGTCACTCAGCCCTAGCCAAAAAAAATCCCTAAGAATCAGCCTTTTTTATTATTTTTCTGATATCATGTCTAGTGATGGCTATCATGCAATAAACTACATATTGTTCAAGACAAGGGATTCTTCTCCTTAAGACTCAGTTGATGGCAGCAACCTATCTCATTGACCACTTGCCATTGGTTGACTTTTCAAAACCAAAGTTAGCAGCAGGGTCAATGTCGACTGGGTCATTTTGAGGTGGAGAGGAAAAGGTGAGGACATTTCAGAGGAGCATTAACTGAGATGTAACTATTCCCTTACAGCAAAGGAATGGGGATGATAAAATAAATCAAGATTATGCTAATTGAGTATGTTTCATTGCAAAAGTGAAGGTTAAGAAATGTTATTTTAAGATTCTGTGAGGACGAAATGTTATAACCCATAAACCCCTCTTCACCTTATCCAAAAGAATATAACCAGAGAAGTCAGTTTGCTTTAGAGGGGGAATTCAGAATGAATATATGCCACAATGGTCTTTCTACGTTTACATCTGTTTTGATTAGCAACATATGTGTATGGATTAGAGGTGCCATAACACACAGGTCTATAGATCAAGAGCAGAAAACTGGGATTGGAATTGATAACTCATTGTTGACTGGCCATTTAGAAATAATATACAAGATTAACTTCTGTACTGTACATCTTTCTATATTTCTGTACATAGGGTGATGAGGAGGGTGTAGAGATGGATCACAAAAAACGGCCAAGGCTAAGAATTCAGAAGTCCTGATAAATGTAAGGAATCCATTGTTTGATGTTTCTATGTTTTTATTCCATCCTTCCCCACGACCCTCTGGCTGTTGGGAAAGCCAACTCTGCTCTGCAATTTACAAATGTTGTGTTATTTCTAAATCAACATCGGTGTCTCTGCATCTGTAATATGTCTTCTTTCTCTCCTATTAAAACTATTGGATTTGAGGACATTATCTTCACTTGAATTCTTGTTGCCATGTTTTTGACACAATTTTTGCTTCATCTTTTTCCCATTACAGCTTTTTATGCCCAAATCGAATGGATTTTGCACATTTAACTGTTCATAAATATTGCAGAACCAGGTTGGCCACTGTTGTGATTTTGTTTTTGCAAGCTGTTATCATTATTTGTAGTTAGTATTACATTCAAGTTTAAAGTTTCAGGGCCCAGGTATCTACAATGATTTGACCTAAAACTCCCCAAACTGTAACTCCAGCATCGTAACGGTTGAAGCAATCAAAAAATGGCACAGGTCCAGTTACAAAGTTCTTCTCATAGAATACCTACAGTATGAAAGCAGGCCATTTGGCCAATAACGTCCTCACTGATCCCCCAAAGAGCATCCCTACCAGACCTCCCCCATCCCTCTAACCTTGCATTTCCCATGGCTAACCCACATAATTGGCAGATCCCTGGATACTATGGGGCAGTTTAGCATGGCCAATCCACCTCAACTACACATCTTTGGACTGTAGGAGCAAACTGGAGCAAACCTACGCACACACACAGAGAATGTGTAACCCCCACACAGACAGATGCCTGGGGGTTAAATGGAACCCAGGTCCCTAATGCTGTGCTAACCACTGAGCCACCGAATAACAATTAAATGTGGAGTGCACAGCTAATCCTTTATAGGAGAAAGTGAGGACTGCAGGTGCTGAAGATCAGAGCTGAAAATGTGTTGCTGGAAAAGCGCAGCAGGTCAGGCAGCATCCAAGGAGCAGAAGAATCGATGTTTCGGGCATGAGCCCTTCTTCAGGAATCCTTTATAGGACAAATCACATTGAATGGAATGAAAAGGCTGGAGGAGAAACAATATAAAGTAAGGGTATTTGACATGGATTCCAAATGGTACTTTTAGTTGTGACTCAGTGTAGTCCTGTGATAGCTGAGTTGAAGCTCCTAACAGGTAAACAGGAGCATTAATAGAGTGATCTAGTCCAGGGAAATGCACCTACCCTCCGTCCCTTCCTAATCCCTTTACACAGGGCACTAAAGGGAATATGACTAGGCTCTGGAGTGGAGGCAGCTGGACAAACCCATGCCTTCCACTAAATTTCACAGGATTTAAGCCCCAAAGGAATAGCCTGGGTCTCTGGATGACTAGTCCTGTGACGTTACTACCACACCCTGTTCTCTACTTGCCCAATTGATGAAAGTAGAGATAATTTCCTGGACTGTGTCTCAGTCAAATACTAGAGTGGCGTATTTACACAATATGGAGAGGCACCTCTATTTACATATTATTCTTCAAATATATTAGAACTGTATTATTTATTGGGGGTGGTCACAAAAAATATAGAGGTGAGACATAAATAGCAGTCAGTTGTGTTTGAGAGACTCAAAATATTTAAAGGCCACAACTATGTTTAAATGCACAAATTTTTTTTTGCTTTGACGGAGGAATAGGTTTGATACACTTTCCACATGTGAAAGTGATTACCTCTTGAGAAGGAGCCTGTGATCTGCTCTGTTCTCTTCACACACTGCAGGGGTTCTCCAGTCACATTTGCATTACATGGAGCTGATTTTGGATTTGGTAATAAGATTCAAAGCCTCTCAGTGTGTTCTGATATTGTTTTATCTGCTTGATGTGACTGAATGATTGTTTCCCTGAGGTAGTGTGATCTGACATCAGAATGCAAGTGCACCACACAGAATGAAAATGAACTCTTGTGCTTTCTTAACTCTTCTAGCTAAGGGTACTTTTCTCATTCCTTACAGAAAATAAGGGTACTGAGACAAACTAAGGAAACATAAATTTGGTTGTAAAAACAAAATGGCACAAATTATTTCCTCACTAAATTCCTCTCTGCCACTCCAAATGGTCTTGATTCATAACAGGTTTGAGCTAGCTATGGCACTTGGCTAAGCAACCATTTTACATCTGAGATGGAATCGTTTTGGGTGGGTTCTTCTGCTTGTCCCCATGGAAACCCATGGGAAATAGTGTCTGGATTTTCCTGACTCTTCTGCCAAAGCTGCAATGGACAAGCAAGTGATCTCCTGTTGGAATTTACCAACTAAATGCCAGAAGACTTTCCACCCACAAAGGCAACACTGCCAAGTCCAATCCAAGCCTTATGTAATATTCAAACTTTCCACACAGGGGACCAGCAAAGAGAGGATTGGCAGAAAGGGAATGTGGGAGCCAGGGGATGGATAGAAAGCCACAACTTGCAAGAAACATTTCCCATGATATAGTTCTCTAGGCCGAGGCTCAATTTCTTTGGCATGTCTGAGCATCAGTATCTCAGGAAACTTCAGATCTCATATCAGATGGTATCCAATAGGTTTCTAGAAGAAGTCTTGCTGCCTGCTGAACCAAATGGCCACACCTTCTCTACAGCTGTCAGCACCATCACTGTTGTTAACCTTAATTGCCTGTGAATTGTCTCAGCCATTTCACAGAGGCCTGGATAATACCCCAGTTGGCAGGGTTAAACCAGGGGGACGTTGGCTTGTTTGCCAGAGCTGGAAATTATGTCAACTTTGTCACTGCGAGGTGAGGACAGAATGAGCAGGCACTTCCACAGACAGGTCTCACTGCCTACCTATAGGTATCATTGACCATATTTTATGATTGGGGCTTAAACATCAGAAGCAGCCACTTCAGAGGTGGCCAATTAGGAACTCCTCTTGAGGAAACTTGCTGAAAGTTAATCCAACAGCCAAAAGACCTGGAAGATTGACTTTAATTGAAACTGCTAGTATATAAACTGGTTACCCATCGCTATACAGTCATTCTGAGTCGCCGCTGGGAAGCACAGGCGTAGGATTTTCTTCAGGCACCTTTTGAGGCAGCACATCCGGAATTTTGTCAGCGTCTCAACTCTGTTCCTAGTTCCTATAGAGTGAGCCGTCTCCAAACCCAACTCTCTCACTGGACCCACCAAAGTACAAGTATCTGATTTCAGTGCACAGTCAGAATGATCATAAATCCTTTCCATGCGGGCAACCATCTGTGATACACAGAACAGGATGTGGTGAATCATTGTATTCATCTCACCTACAGACATTAAAGCACTAAATCCAGAAACATAATATCATTCTTCTGTTTCTGGCCACTTCCACCACATCCACCCACAAGTCCCTGCTGCAGACATCTTCCTCCCATTGCTAGGAAAGAGTATCTCTCTCTGATTCTTCACACCCCCGAGCATTCAGGGAGACACCAGTGAAGTGAAATACAAAATTAATCTGGTTGGATAGAGTCAGGCATTTCCTTGGTTCCTAACTTCCAATGACTTCCAAAACATTGTTCAGGGAAGGAAATCTGCCATCCTTATCTGGATCTGACCTACATGTGACTCCAGATCCACAACAAAGCATGTGATTTCTGACATTGCCTTTTGACATTGCCGAAGAGGCCACTAACTTGCATTAATTGTCATCTTCTTAAAGGCAGTTAGGGATGGACAATAAATACTGGTTCTTAATTCTAATGCCAACACATCAATAAATATAATAAAGTCAAACCCAGTGCCCATGACACTTAGGAAGCAACTACATACCCACATGGAGCACCACTGATGGTAATTCTAATACTATTTCAACCAGTTGTTTTACTTAGTGAATAATTACATTATACATAAAACATGCTGAAAGAAAATCCAAGTGAAGCACTGCAGGTTAGGCTGCTTGCTGGCCTTGTCTGGAGAATTGTCTCAGGGCAAACTAATCCAAACAGAATCACATGTCTACAAGAATTAATTTGCACATCCATTTTACTTTCTAACTGAAACACTCCTGTTAATTCCTAAACCCAGAAGTACAAGACCATGGTGGTTGAGAGCTGATATTTTATTGAACTGTTTTAATTTTGGTAGACCCACCATTGGAAGACATGAGGAGTTGAATTTTTCCATCATCTGATGAGATGGGACTGGAGACAGTTTGTCCCGTGTATTGATTTGTTAGCATGATCCAAGCTCTGGGCCATTCACCAACAGGCTGGATTGGGAACAGAAGGACTTCCCATGCTCAAGTAGGAGTGAGGCCCTTGTCCCTCACAGTTCATCTCTCTGCATAGACAGTCCCTGCAGTGGCCAAAACCTGGGCAGTGAAAGAAAGTGGCCTTAGATAGCCTTTGGTTTCACTATTTAAGCATTCCCTCTCCTCTTCTCTTGGAGCCAACGTACAAGGTAACTTACCCAGATGCAAGGTTTTATTAAATGGGCACATCCATCTTGTGGCACCTGGGGCAGGCATTAGGGTTTGAGTTCATGATTCTAAAGCAGGTTCTACCCACTGGCTGGAGAACCAATGGGACATTGGTACAATAATGTTTAAGGCACTTAGACAGACAGCATTGGCCTTCTCCGGATATGAGATGACGGCAGCAGAAATCCCACACCCCTCCCTCCCATGAGAACTGGCAATGAATCAGAGGTGAGGCAAATTTCTGCCCAGCGCTGCCCAGGACTGTAAGAAACTACAGAGAGTTGTGAACGCAGCCCAGTATATCACACAAGTCAACCTTTCATCCACTGACTCCATCTACACTTCTCACTGCTTCACAAATACAGCCAACATTATCAAAGAACCCTCCCACCCCAGTTATAATCTCGTCTAACATCTTCCTTCAGGCAGAAGGTACAAAAGCTTAAACACACATACCATCAGATTCAAGAACAGCTTCTTCCCTGTTGTTGTCAGCCTTCTGAATAGATTCCTCAAATTTTGAACTTAATGTTGATCTCGCTGTTTGTGCGCCTTCTCTGCAGCCGCAGCTCTATTCTATTAATTCCATGCACTTTGTATGTCATGATCTGTCTGAACTGTACACAAAACAAAGCTTTTCACTCTACTCAGATACATGTGACAACAATAAATAAGATCAAAAATCTCCTGCCAATCAATGCCAGTGGAAGCAGTGGTGAGTGTTGGTAGTGTATCTGCCATATGTCAAGGATCAACTACTGACCCATTCAGCAGGTGACTCAGGGCAATATTGTAGTGATTGGGACCAGGTGGACCTCACTGACTACTAGCTTCTTGATTGGGGTCATTAACCTGGGCCAATCAGGAAAGCCTTGACTGAACAAGTTAACCAAGAGATTGGAATCTCCTCAATTGAGGACTGACTCTGAGCTGGCTGGCCACAGTCAGTGTACTGTGCACTGGTAGGTAAAGGGTGACTTGGTGATGGGACCCAACCTCTATGCAGTTATTTCAGAGATGAGGAGTCACAACAATGGGTGTCATCAGTGAGGAAGGAGTTGGGGGGGTTGGGGGAGTGGATTTGGATGCAATATCAGTGGAAGTGAATCTCAGCCAGCAATGTCTTCCCAAAGACAGGTCCTCAACACAAGCACCTTGAAGGAGGAACCTCCACCCACCTCACCAAGGGTAGTAACAGGCCTAGTAGGATCTTCTGGGCACCTTTCAACAGTGAGAGGAAACATATGGATGCTCTGGACAATCTCTGAGCTACAACCAAATCCCAGTATCTCAGGGATAATGATCTATTAATCCAAATGCCTAGACTTCATTCATAGGTTGACCATAAGGTAGCCCTTTTGAGAGACCATCTTATTTTGCACAAATGGCCCAACCTCTTCAGTGAATCATTCACACATAACTAAAAAAAGATTTGATTGGCTTCTTATCTGCATCATTCCTGAGGCAAAACACTCATGATCTACAAAAAGAATTCACATTCAAAACCATTCATTTATCCATCTTCCCTGCTGTGATACAACAGTTTGAAAGTGAACTGAGCCCACACTTGACTTGAAAGTTTAATCTGCCCATTTCTGCCGCTGTATTCATTGGTGTCAGTTCTTCCCTCAACAGGAATGGGATGCACAACCAATCCCACTCCCACATTATGACTCCTGACCATATTTCTCATGTCAGCAAGCTCCATTAAATCCAGCTCCCTAGCTCCTCTGTCCCTTCTCTGAACTGCAGGCTGTGTCTCTCTCAGTGCTGTGGAGGACTTCCTATTGCCTGTCCAACTTGCCATCCTGAATGGAATGGGGTGAGTGCCCCCTTTGTCAGTAAGGAGCCTTTCAATGAGAACTGGGATTTGAGAATCCGCACAATGTCTCAGTGGCTAGCATTGCTACCTCAGCACCAGGGACCCAGGTTCATTTTCACCCTTGGGTGACTGTCTATTTGGAGACCATGCTGCATGTTCTCCACGTCTCTGTGTGGGTAGCTTCTGTGTGCTCTGGCTTCCTCCCACAGTCTAAGGACGTGCAGGTTAGGTGGATTGTCTGTGCTAAATTGTCTGTAGCATCAGGGATGTGCAGGCTATACGGGCTAACTATGTTAAAAATGCAGGGATTGGGTGGGATGCTCTCTGGAATTCAGATGCAGACTCGATGGGCTAAATGATCTCTATTTGCACTGTGGGAGTTGTCTGATTCCTGTCAAGCATCACTGGGACCCTAGAAAATATCCCAGAATTGACATCACAAACATGGAATGACAATTCAACATATTGTACCACACCATGGAAGCTGTAAGCACATGGATGCATGACTGCATTTGAACGTGAATTTTCTTTGAATATTAGTGAGCTTTTGCCTCAGGAGGTTATGTAGATGAGATGGAGTACAAATCTCCCCCTAATTTTGTTTTTTTGTGTGTGTGGCCAATTCATTTAAGAGTATACGTTTGTTTTTATGAATAAATATGTACAGTCACTCAGAGAAGCTGAAGTGTATTCAGCCTGTGAATGAACTTTCGTTTTATTTGTGTTTCCATACAACTTAGATTGAATATTGGCAAGAGATATATCAGACTTACCTGTAAAAATAACGTAACAAAGGGGTAAAATAATGTGATCTTGCTCAGGCAAATCAAATCATAAACATTTTAGATTGTAGTCAGTGGACTTGGTATAGTTTAGTCAATATCTAATCTCAAGGGAAAGCTTAGCATTTGACAGACCATTCCTCTCTACCCTCTAAACAATGGTTTATTCCTCTTTATCATATCCCATACTCCTTTTTGTATTTACCAATACTGCTACATCTAATGTCTTGAGTTTTATTTTAGCCCAGGTAACAGATTAGTGCAGGCAGAATAAAATCAAGTAGCACAATAGAATCCAATGTTTTAAATGCAACTAAGTTTCAGCCATAACTACTTTACACTGGCATAGTATTCTACGCTACTTAGAGGCATAGAGTCATAAAGCATGGAAATAGACACCACGGTCCAACAGACCATGCCTGTCATAATGGGAGAAAGTGAGGACTGCAGATGCTGGAGGTCAGAGTTGAAAAAGCACAGCGGGCCAGGCAGCATCTAAGGAGCAAGAGAGTCGATGTTTCAGACATAGGCCCTTCATCAGGAATCATGCCTATCATAATCCCAAACTAAACTAGTCCCAGCTGCCTGCACTTGGCCCATATCCCTCCAAATATTTCATATTCATGTAATTATCAAAATTATTTTTAATGTTGTAATGTATTTACATTCACTACTTCCTCTGGAAGTCCATTCCACACATGGACCATTCTCTGTAAAAAAATGCAACTCATGCCTTTTTTAAATCTTTCTCCTCTCACCTCAAAGTATGTCCTCTAGTCTTGAAATCCTCAAACCTAGGGAGAAGGGACCTGCTTTTCACCTGATCTATACTCCTCATTGTTTTATAAATTTCTCTAAGGTCACCTCTCAACCTTCTATTCTCCAGTGAAAAAGGTGCTAGCCTATCCTGCCTCTCTTACTCAAACCCTCCATTCCCAGCAAAATTCTGGTAAATCCCTTCTGAACCTTCTCCAACTTAATAATATCTTCCTATATCAATGCAATCAGAACTAGACACATACTCCAAAAGAGGTCTCAACAATATCCTGTATAGAGTCAATGAAATGTGGAGTTGGAAATCTATAACTGGTCAAGCAGCAGCAGAGGAGCAGGAGAATCGGTGTTTCAGGCATTGAGTCCTGATGAAGGGTCCTTCCTGAAACACTGGCTCTCCTGCTCTTCTGATGCTGCTTGACCTGCTGTGCTTTTCCCATTTCCACATTTTATTGACTCTGACTTTCCAGCTTCTGCAATCCTCACTATCTCCAGTGTCTTGGACAACTTCAACATGATATCCTGTACGGAAAGGTCTGAGCAATGAAAAAAATGAAAAATACTTGAAAAGTCTCTTCACCCATATCAATGCCCTGGGTTCTTCAAGTTGTAAGTTGCTGCCAATTCCACTTGTTTAGGGGGACGGAGGAGTAATCACATTGCCCTCAGATTCCCGGGTGCTCACGAAGCCGTGGTTGAATGAGCCCAGCATTAATCATCAATGACCAGGAGAGTCAATTGAACCCATAGTTTCAGGCCCATGGCTGCGTCTCCTGCTGCAGCAATTTGCTTAAACTCAGTCGAAATTAGTTTCAAATCAATGTCAATTACAGCTCAGGCTTTAAAAGTTTGCAGGGCGAAGCAAGAATGTTCAGAGTGATTAAATTCAATTACTGTGGAAAATTTTTAAAGTTTCAGATCATCTTACCAGCCACAGTCTGACAAAGGGAAGGTGTAATCCAGCACAGCCAATACATTGAGGTGACATTGACCCTGTTCCACTCATGAATCAATCACAATTGATTATGCTTTATTCTCTTCAAAACTTCCTGTTGTAATTTTAACATTATCATCCAACTAAACAGTTTTCTAATTGTTTTTCTTAGTCTATGGCAAGACTTTTTATTTTGGGGTTCGAGTTTCTTAGTGTTCATATAGGGGCCTGAATGATGTGGGCAATGGCAGGATATGTGGCAGAGTTGTACAGGAAATCCAGTGAGGCCTAGTCCGACTCCAGGAAAAACTCACTGTATATTTTGAGCAAATTCCGGGCGTTGAGGTGAGATTCTATCCGGGCAGTAGCAAATTGCCTTTTAAAGGAGCATATTGCTCGTTAATGACCTTATTAACTGTACATCTCAAACTGAGCACATTCAGGGGATACGTCAAACACAGCAGACACCTCAAAGCTGGAGCAATACCATCAATGCTGCCTGCGCAAGTTCCTGTCAATCCACAGGAGGAGGGAAAAAACTCCAGCTTCTTTGACCAGGCCAACATTCCCAGCATCGAGGCACTACCCACCCTTGATTGGCTGCGATGGGCTGGGCAAGTTGTCCGCATGACTGACACAAGACTTCCCAAGCAGCTGCTCTCCCAGCTCGGAAATGGCAGACGAGTCCCAGGTGGACAGGGGAAGTGCTTCAGGGATACCCTTAAGGCCTCACTGGTAGAGTGCGGCATTTCCCACAGGCACCTGGGAATCACTGGCCTAAGACTGTCTAAATGGAGGAGGGGCATCTGGGAATGCATTGAGCACCTCAGAAAAAAGTAGAAGCCAGGTAAAAACAGCGAAAGAAGCATTCTGCCACATCAATGCCCCACCCATTCCTTCCCATGACCACCTTTTGCCCCCAAGTGAAACAGAATCTGTGGAAGTCACATTGAACCATAGAGCCACATACGGACTCATCCAAGTGGAAGAGAGTCATCCTTGTCTGGGAGGGACCACCATTGAGAATGAATGAGTGGGCAATCACAATGGCCTGTCCTGAAACTCCATGAGTAGCAGTCAGGGAATAACGGATTGTCAGTTAGGAAGCTGCACAGAGTGATCAAGGATCTGGTCATCACACTTAAGGTGCTGTCATTTGAAGATGCTCAAAGATCTGGGGCAAATGCAGTCTATTCATTGATGGCGAGAAGTAGCAAGGAGGGGCTGTAGGGACAAGTAAGGAGGTGCAGTAATCAAGGCTGATAGGGGAAAAGCAGAGGCATGTGTTGAAATAGGGACAAGGATGGTGATGGGGCAAATCATAAAGGTATGACAGGGTTCTGCAGAAGAGAACTGAAGGGTACAATAGGGTATGGGAGGGGCGAAATTAACAGTGACCATCATCATGGCTTTCATGGCCATGGATAATTTAAAGGACACCGCTAATGTGTATTGTTGGGACTGAGGGACAAGGAAGAAAGTTGAGTCAAAGTTTAACGTTGTGAGTCTCCACAGAGGGTGATTGGTGGAAACGAGCTGTCAGAATAATGCAAAATAAAACAGGACATGGAGACGCTGGGGAGTACAGGGCAACCAGGCAGAGGCCAGGGGGAATTCTTCTGAGTTCCCAGCCAGCTCCTGCTGTTCACAAGACACTAACTATGACTGAAAATGACTGGGACAGACTCCAGGGTGAGAGGAGTAAGTATCAATGTAACAGGGAAAGTGCTGGATGGTGGGACATTGAGAGGACAAATAGATGAGTGCATTCAGACAGCAGGTGCTTAGGATCCAAATGTTGTTCAAAAGCGAGTTGCACCATGCCATTGGTGCTTGCAAATTCAACACTGGCAGCTCTATCAAGGAAAAATCAGTAGCAATGACTTAAAAGAGAAGGGGTTGGCAAAAAGTGAGCCACATTTGATACCACTTCATCATCTGTTATTGTAAGTTTACAATGCACTGTACTGAATACAATGATAAGTTTCATGGTTGATGTGGGTTTGGGATGAGAGGGGATTTGGAATACAGCAGACACTCCCTTGTTAATGTAGTGTGTTGGTCACTCAGTTGACCCAGCACCTTCACCGAGTTGATGCACACACTGAGGCTGGAACTGAATGAATGATGGAGACATGACCCTGATTATTGGGGCCCTGCATATCTCACTGGATGGAGGAGAGTGTGCAACCCTCATCTGCAGAGTATACCAGCACTGCCTGCTCTTCGAACCTGCTTTGCTCCTTCCTTACTAAACATAGGTCTTTGTTAGCAGGAGCTCTGCACCCATCCACTGGTGGGATACTACTGATGCAGCCTATTAATTTTTACTAAAACATTCCTCATTCAAATTTAGTAGATCTTCATTTTTAGCACAAAAGTCATTTTTGTACACAATATATTGTATCAAATAGTTGTCACACATAGCCAACTCCATTATCTCATCCAACCTTCCTTGCCATCCACATCCCGGCCATCCCACCCTTTCAGAAACAATCTCGCTGGCCTGGCGAACTGTTGTTCACTTCCTGTACCTTCCATTATGTCACTCTCCAGGAAGCTCCCTACTGCATCACCACACCCACTGATAAGTGGTAAGCACATGTACCTCAGCCTTTCAGATGCCCCATGTACCTTCACATGAATTGGGCAATGCCCAACAAATATACACTAACAACAGATGTGCTCTTTAAACTAATTAATTGCAAAGACAACTGCATTTTCTTATTGGTATTATTAAAGATTTTCTTGACAAGTTCAATACCACAACTTCTGACACTCCGTGAGAATCATTATGCAATTCTTTCTTTTTGTGTGACATATATATTCATCAATGATGTGCTGCTGCTTCTTTCCATCTCTTTTGCCTTGTTCTTTTCACCTCCTTGCCTTTGGTAATGCACAATGAGCATCTAACCTATGCCAAGTTCTTGAAAAGAAACCGCAGCCCTTTTCACAATGGTTTTGATCAAACGCTGACTTCATTCAGCTGAAAAGCATTTCGACAGAATTGCCAACCAACTTAGATTGGTCTCCAGAAAATCTTGTATCAGCTGAAATCAAACATGACAAAATGTCACTTCCCAATTATGCATTGACTAGAAATGACCTCGCTATATAATGTCACTGTGTCATTCATTTAATTAAGTAGTTTAGTTACAGATAAACTGTGGCCAAAAACTGCAGCATTGTATACCACCTCTCTGAACAACCATCGTTCCATAAAAACTGCCCTGATAAATCAAAAGAACTGGATCTTCTCTGTAATATGTAGCCACATTTGTCAAGCATGTAATCTTTTAGGAAAAGATGTCAATTAGGATTGCAATAAAACAAACAGTAAGTGCTTCCATTAGTTCAGGAATCCCATACATACAGGATGATCATGAACTGTGATTTGACAGGAGCTAAGAAAAAATCAATGATTTCTGCAATAATGGAAAACCTATAGTGAATGTGACTCTTCAAAGAATTATAGTGATTGGGATAGATATCATAAACATATAAACAGGTCAGCAGCCTGCAAAGAGAAGACATAACAAAAATCCTTCAGTACTTGGCAATAAATCAAAGTGTAGTAGGAAGAGTGACTCTTGAAAGAGTCTATTGGTAATATTACTGAAAATCATCTGATCTCTTATCTTTGCAATATTTCTTACCCCTTCAAGTTCCCCTCTAAGTCCTGATATGGAAATATATGGCCATTCCTTCACTGACGCTGGGTCAAATCCTTGGAATCCCCTCCCTAAAGATATTGTGGGTTAACCCACAGCAGGTGGACCGCAGCAGTTCAAGAAGGCAGCTCACCACTACCGTCTCAAGAGCAACTAGGGATGGGCAATAAATGCTGGGCCCTGCCAGTGAAGCACACATGCTACAAAATAAATAAATATTTGCAAAAACCCAACTGAATTCACCATTTGAATTCCTTTATAGTTGGTTAATCGAAATTCTGCGAATCACTCTAAAGCTCCAAGTTCATTAATCCATTCTAACCCTTTCAATTGATCTTGTAATCCAGTTCAATGGTCTTACCCATTACTATTCCTGTCAAAATGTTTTGCCTGATCCACACGATAAGCTTTTGAATTGTTAACCACTATTCTCTTTGTGGTTCACTCTTTGCCAAAATAAACAATTTAGATTTTTCAAACACTTGCACAATTTTTAAATGTTAAATTATTTCAAAATCTCTTTTCCACAGAGAACAAATCTAAGCTTCACAACATTCCTCAATTAAATATTGTTGTGAAACATTTTAGATATTTCTTATAATAATGTCTAGCTTTAATGTAAGCACTTAACAAGTGAAGTACATAGAACTACTCAAAGTTCAGAGATTCCAGCCTGGATTTTCACCAAGACACTCTGATTCAGGAGTCTTATAAAAATGGTGGCTGGTTCCTATTTCCAGGTTCCATGATTCCAGACTTTCCATTTTAAAGGGTGTTTTTTAAGAATATGGGCTAATTTGGATCAGGAACCTGCATCCAACCAGTACAGCATGAACAAACCCTGCAGTAACAACAATATGTCTAAATAAAAAAAGTTTGTAAAAGTTGTCATTTATTTATTATTCACTGTATTAAAATACAATCTTTAATGAGAAGGCAATAAAACTGCCAATCATCCAAACTCTTTCAGTGTCAATAGCAGAAACTGAAAGTACGTGAAATGTTTTTGATTTTGTGTAAGTATTATGTAACTGACAACAGAGATCAGAAAGCCAGATCTGTCAACCAAGTTAATTGAACATAGAAGATAACATGGGTTGAGTTTGACACAGTGGGTCTCAGACTCAACCGAAACTCTCTGTCCCTTTCTTCCAGGCACTCACTGGACACCCATCAGCACTTATCCTCCAGACATCTGCAGCTCTCGTCATTACCCTCTGAACCTGGGGCTCATTTTAGTTCTGCTCATCATCATGCTGCATTGACCCTCCATGAGGCTCAGTGGTGATGACTGCCCCACAGTACCCCATATCCTACAATGTACTGTAATCTCCTTCCACTCTTATAACCCCCCCCCCCCATTATACTTGCCCACTTTGTTGTCTCCAATCTCTAACATTGATTTCTCCAACTTCCCAAATACAATACTGTTCCTGATAATTCCCCAGGATTTTTATTCCTTGCTTCCAGCAAGAAAATGCTGGAAATGCAGAGGTTTCATTCATCTGTTCTTGCTACAATTATATTACATCAAAGACATGAAAGGATTGTTTGGAAAACAGACTTTGTTGTTGATAGCCATCACAGCTGATGAAGGATGAGATAATGCTACTCATATACAAACCTGAGTAGGTTCCTTTTAATAACTTATGGGACTTGGCATAGCTGGCTGGTCAGCTGACCCCAGGACTGGCCATTGCCCATGCCCTGACTGACATGGACAGACAGCTCTGAATGATGACTGACCAGACTCCTGACTGTAATCACTGGAGCTGGAGAAGTGATTGTGACCCACTCCCCAGAGTGTAGTGTAACAAACCTCTGACTGTCAGCAGCCCCCTTTAACCTGACTAAGGTCTACCCCCACTTAACATGGCTATTTGTTTAAAGCACCTGCATTGTGTTTGCCACATGGGCAGCTGGCATAAGCTGTAAGCATGAGATAGCAAGGTGCCATAAAATAACATGCAGCAACTTGACTGATCACTGCAGACAGCCTAGCCTCGTGTCTATGCTAAGCAGCAACAAACCAGAAGTACTGCAAGCCTTTAAGTTCCGTCTGAGGGTGTAAAGTGCGAGTAGGCAAGGCAGGGTTGCTGTAACTATTGAAATAGACACAAAGCGAGTGAATGCCAAGAGAGCAAGTGAGGATCCCTAAGCTGCAGAATGGCCAAACTGTGAGTTAGGTGCTTGTCCCTGCACGCACAGTGTCTTGCAGTAGGGTTTGAATGAAAGGGGCCAGTGCTGTCCAACATGCGTCATTTAAGTGTAGAACCACACTGTCAGTGTTTAAGAGATGTGTAATGATGACGCAGTGAGGCCGGTGCATGTCAGATGCCAAAGTTTGTGGATATTGTGGGGGCTGGTGGGAGGGGTGGGGGAAGGGAGGGGCTTTGGTAAGAGGACGTGTGGATCACTGTCCGTTGAGTATGCCCTGAGACGTTAGTGCAAGTGTTCAAGCTAGAGATCTGAAGTGGGAAACTGGTAACCGCTCTGGTGTTCACATCAGGAATTGCTGCTTCATTTTCACTCAGTGGCTGGTGGGAATCTGGAATGGACTGTCTGGGAAGATAATGGAGGCTGGGGACCTCACAACCTTTTAACATAAATTTGGACGAGCACTTCAAATAGCACAACATTCAAGGGTATGTGACAAGTGTAGGAGATTGGGACTAGTGTACTTTTCTTGGTCGTTACGTCGGTGCAAGCTTGACAGGCCAAAGGGCCTTTCCTTTGGAGTTTGAATCTATGAATCTAGATTCTATCCGGCAGGTGGGATCATACTAATGAGGAAAAGTTAGGTAATAATATGTTGTTAATGCATTCAAATAGGCCTCATTAATAAGAATCCTATCTCACTGTTCAATACTTGGTTGGAAAGTGCATCACGAAGCTCAATGTCGGCTGTCTTATGCCAGTTTCCCAATTTTGTCACATTGCCCACATTATTCAGGGACTAGGAAGGTCCTCCCTCTTGTTTCTCTTCCATGTGGTGAGCATTGCTGTTTACTTGCAGTATTTTCGTATTTTTATCACTGATATAATTCATCCAGACACTATCCTCCCACTCAATATTTACCAAAATTGAAAATTAACTGTATTATTTCCTATAGTAGTTATACAGCAGAGGAGCTGACTAACTTAACTGTCAGAAAACGATCCAAGGTAATATCTAAAGTAACAAAATAAATGTATGTTGCCTTTTAAATTCTTTTCTCAAGCATGAAAGCCAGCATAACACAAAACACTCAACAGTAAGTAAGTTAGCTGTTTATTCTCTGCAAGGCTTTCCAAATGGGTGTCAAATGAGCTGCTGATTAATTATCATGTGTTCTAAATTCTCACCAAAGGACAATCTGAATTTCACCAAACATATAAATAAATGATGTTCCTCGTTCACTTCAGGTCAACATTCTAGGTGTTTCATATTGTAGCTACATAAATAAATCCATACTTGGAGTTATGTGCTGTATTTATGAATATAAATAAAATATTGTTGCTGTCTGGATACCTTGTGGCTACAGTCATAATCTATGTGTCATCTTCATCAGATGTCCACTGTGCAACAATCAGCAATAAATCAGCATTAGAAGCATTTTAAAATGGTAAGACAATAGGTAAGCGAAGAAAAGGTAGATGAATGATTATGGAATTGTACTTTATTTGCAAATGTGAATAAACACAATTACAATTGTAAAGTAATATAAACATAGCAGTATTTACCATAAATTTCAATACAATTCACAGCAAAATATTCACAGACTGAAAATGCACAGACTTTTAATGTCGTGGTAAACATTAGGACTGGATCAACAGCTATCTCAAATGCTGACTCAATTAGGGGGTATCCTGGAAGCTCACCAATAATGGAAGGGCAGGCTGTGAATGGTGAGGAGGAGGGGGGAGGTGCCAGATTGTATTGGCAGTCACTAAATAGCACCATGATCCATGAACATTTCGTATTGTTCTCTTGACAAAGAGAAGCAATCTCCTGAATGTAATGTTACCATTCTCTGGAGGCAGACTCTACAGCCTGATTTCAATTCCACCTGCTGCTGGGTTTGATTGTCTCTTCTTAGTCAGTGTACTGACCATTCAATAGCAAAGTCATGGATGAGAAGACTCAAAGCCTTGACATCCCTTCCTTCCCAGTTGGGCCTCTATCTCAAGTTCCAGTCCATACATTGGTTTACGCTCTAGAATTTTAAGAGGGACAGAGTTAAATGGATCTAAGTCTGGACCGAATTCCTAGTCCTATAAATCTCAGCAAGAACACACTAGAGATGAAGAGTTTTCATTTCTCTGATTTTGCTATAATTTTATCAAGTCAGAGTCATGAAATGATTGTTTGCAAATCACATGTGGAAGCTTTTGTTATTGAGACACACTCAGCCCATGATGTGTCAGATAATGCTGCCTGGTTAGATTTCTGTTATTAACTCGTGGGATGTGGGCATCGCTGGCTGGCAAGCATTTACTTCCCTTTCCAATTGTCCTTGAATGCTGATGGCCAGGAGACTTGATGACCTTTTCTTTTCAGGAAATTATTAAAATGATCCTGATCTGTAAGGAGTCTAAAGGGGAAAAGTCTTCAGTTTTACTGCCTTACAGGGAACTGTTAAAGAAGAGATTGCAGAATTTCATAGAAGTCATAGAATCCCTACAGTGTAGAAACAGGCCATTCGGCCCAACCAGTCCACACCAACCCTCCAAAGAGTACTCCACCCAGACCCTTTCCCCTACCCTATTACTCTACATTTCCCATGACTAATACACCTAGCCTACACAAGCCTGAAAGTTCTGGGCAATTTAGCATGGCCAATTTAGCATGGCCAATTCATCTAACCTGCCCATCTTTGGACTGTGGGAAGAATCTGGAGCAAAATATGCTGCCTAACCTGCTGTGCTTTGACCAGCAACACATTTGCAGAAGAATCTGGAGCACCCAGAAGAAACCATGCAGACATGAGGAGAACAAGCAAACTCCTTGCCAGTTGCCCAAGGCAGGAATCTAACCCGGGTCCCTGCTAACCACTGAGCCACTGTGGCATCCCACTGAGCCACCATGCCGTCTCTCCTTATTCAACATGACCTAAAGACTGTTTCAGTTACAGTTTCAGTTTAACTCTGGCAGCTCCATTATGATACAATCTGCTCAAATTAAGACTCAGAATGTATCTGTTATTGGAGAAGTCACTGTGACTCAGAACAAAGGACCTTTGCAGTTAATATTATTTTGTACCACAGTGTTCTATATGAAAAAACTCTGCAGTTATCTTCAATGGAATTTAAAATTTAATATTCCTCATTTTGTTATGGAAGTTCAGCTTGTCCACAACGGCCCTTATCAATTTGTATAGATGTATAATAGAAAGCATCCTATCCGGAGCCAGCATAGCTTGGCTTAGCAGCTGCTCTGCTTAAAACCACAAGAAATTATGAGAGTTGCGAACGCAGCTCAGTCCATCATGCAAAACAATTTTCCATTCATTCACTCCATCTGTACTTCCCACTGCCCCAGGAAAACAGCCAACATAATCAAAGTCCTCTCCTACCCCAGTTATACTCTCCTTCACCCTCCACCCTCCACCATTAGGCAGAAGATAGAAAAGTTTTAAAGCACTTACCAATAGATCCAAGAACAGCTTCTTCCCTGCTCTTATGAATGGAACTCTCATACATTAGAGTTGATCTTTCTCTGTAGCTGTAGCACTATAATTTACACTCTGTTTTATTACCCTGATGTATTTATGTACAGTATGATTTGCCTGGATAGCATGTAAAGCAATACTTCTCGCTGCATCACAGTTCATATGAAAATAATAAATCAAATCCAATCAAATCAAATCAAAATGCCTCAGCTAATTTTGAAACATCTTCTCTTTATTATAATACTTTTAATCCTTTCTGAGCAACAGTGGAAAGGGACTCAACTGAAGAGTCATGGAAGCTAAAATTGGAACAGAAATGGATTAGAGCACAGAGATTGGGAGCAGACATTGGGATTCAGCAGCTTCTGGAACTTTCTATTCCATAGAAATGTAATGGTTTTTCAGACATCTGGATTTGTGAACAGCAATTGGTTCTCAAATTGGAAACATAAATGATGTTCAGTTTTTATCTGAAGGTTGAATTGGAAACCCAATAAAATTTTCACCTGGCTTTTGTGTTCAAATTATTTTTGCAATTTTACACTTCAAGAATTCTTAATTAGTTGCAAAGCTCTTAATTCCTCCTGTTATAACGGCAATATAATTTTTTTTCTATAGTTTGGCTTCTTGCCACATTTCGTACATTTGATTAGTGCATTCTCCATTCAGCTCGGATTCACTGGAACTTAAACCAATCGAGTGTAATTGTAAAAGTGTCACTAAGGTCTAAATCTGACAGACTAGTCACAAAGTACACGTTACGTCGGATTTGGTGCAGTGACAATATGAGCTATTTATCTGTGAGTAGAAAGGAAATGCATTACAAGGCAGGGATGCAGTGAGATTCCATTTGTCTCGGAGTGAGTGAGGTTATAACAGTGAGTGAAGAACCTGGAGATACAGCCGAGCCCAGACTAGGAGATGGATGTGTGTCCCTGGGCACACAATATCCTTGCTGTAGCATTACAGAGAGTTGGTGGTACAACCCGAAGTGATGTATTGAAGTGCAGAAGTGTCCTGTAAATGGATCAGAGATGTACCATGATGGTTCATAGAGACTGGCATATGTCAGATGCCAATTTCCATGGCTATGGGGTATGTGTGTATGTGGCTGTTGCCCATGATGTGTGCCCAAGGTGTTGGCACCTGATGACCAACATGGAGACCTTTTGGAACAAGCAGAGACTTGAACCCACCATGAACCCGCTCTGGTTTCCATATCAAGTTTCACAATGGCTAGATTGTCCAGTAAGTTTGCTAGGAATGCGATGCATTGTGAGTTGGACTGTTAAAATGGCTTTTATCAGTAGAAATAATCACCGATTAGTAATTCACAACTCCCTCACCAGAATCTTTCCACGCCACTTGGGAAAAGCATAGAAGATATGGCAAGATGATCTTGAAATCGAAATGAACCTCATTGAATGTTTTGGCCATTCTGCCACTCATCGAGCCAGACTCACGTCACTCAGAGCCTGGTAAGATTCTGCTCTTAGTCTTTCTTTTCAGGTAATGTACGTGGGTTTCTCAGTGAGCAAATACATCACCTAGCTTGGTGTCATGTCGTTGAGCTTTGGGTCACGGCTCTATTAACTGTTCTGTGCAATGATACTGATTTTAGCTGGGAATGTAGGAGGATTGCTACAGCTGTTCCCACAGTAGCTTGCAGTGGTACAATGTCTCTCCTACTCCATGTGGGTGAGCCAAGTCAGTGAGTATTGGTGAGTTCTCCAATTTTCAAGGTCATCACGGCTGAGGCTAAAGTTTATTTGAATGCAAGACACATAGGAAGGGGATTTCTAGCTATGATTTGGAGACGCCGGTGTTGGACTAGGCTGTGTAAAGTTAAAAATCACACAACACCAGGTTATAGTCCAACATGTTTATTTGGAAGCACTAGCTTTCAGACCGCTGCTCCTTCATCAGGTGTTTCCACAATCACCTGATGGAGGAACAGTGCTCTGAAAGCTAGTACTTCCAAATAAACCTGTTGGACTATAACCTGGTGTTGTTTGATTCTTTAGACCTCTAGCTAGCAATCAGCAGGTGGAGCCCTCACTGACTTCTTTCTCCTTCCCTACATAGCATTGCTCTGATCATTTCCAGCAGGGACCAGCCAGCTGAGCAGAAACTAAGGATTAAATCTAACATGGTTCCAGAATGCTTTAGCATGGTTCCAGAATGCTTTTAAATGTGCATCTTTAGCATGGTTCCAGAATGCTTTAAATGTGCATCTACCACTTAATCATATTATCAGATTTGGTAACCCATTATAATGGATTTTCAAGAAAGCTTGCGAAACACATGGAAGACATCAGCACATATTAATTCAGTAACTACGCTGAAAGATCCAGAAGATCCAGAGATAGTCAATACCATAAACAGGGGCTGCATGACAAAACCAATCAATCAATCTTGTTTAATGTCAGTCAACAAAGATTGCACTACATCAATGCAGCACGTATATTACACTCCATCTTACTATAAATAAACCCCTTTGAGGCTGAGTGTTAATGAAAGAGATAGCAGGGGGTGAGGAGACAATGAGAAGGGCATAAGCCAAAGTACAAAAATACACAGCTATAATTATAAAGAAAATAAAAGAATACAAACAACAATCAGTTTGAAAATTAATCTGATGAGCTTGTCTGACCTTTCTCTTCAATGTAAACAGCCTGATCTGACTCCACATATAGTGAAAATTTCTGATCTCAACAGTGCAGACTTTCACACTGGCAGAATTCGTTGAGACTCATCCATCTTATGTGGGATTATCAATTTGAGTCTGGACTGTGAATCTAACAGCATTGCTGTTTGTGAAATTTATACTCTGCTTTGAGAAACTGTGGTATTGTTTGATTATCAGTCACTTAAGAATCAGAATTAACTTGAAGGAAATCAGCTGTGCAGTTTAAGATCCAAATTAATTTGTCAAGACAGATTTCAAATTCTTTTTTGATGATGTGAGTTTCCTCAGGAACTGAGACATTTTATTTTGAGTTGTGATATCATCTGCTAAATTGATAAAAATATTAAACAATTGTTTCTGAGTGCCACCCATAATTTTCAGAAGTGGGCCATAATATTGATAAAAGGCCAGTAAGTGAGAGTAAACTTGTTTTGATGCCCCTTTGCTTAAAAAATTCCTCAGGCCTCGCTGTTTGAGCTCACACAGGAGTAGCTTTTTGGGCAAGTTAGCAGGTTCAGTTTCCAATTATAGAACCATCGTCTGAATTTTACATGGAGGAAGTGTCCCCAGTCCCATCTTAAAAGTTTGCGATGAGCTGCCTCTACTTTGTCAAAAAAGCCCTGTGTCAGTTTAAAAGTGATCCAGGAGGAAGTCCCAATAGTTAGACCTACCAGCCAAAAAGATTGTTTGATTCATTCATGCAATCACAGCCTGGGCCAGCATTTACAGCACATCCCTAATTGACCAAAGGGACAGTTAGAAGTCACATTGATGTGGGTCTGGAGTGAAATGTCGACTAGACTAGTTAAGGATAACAGATTCAAGATATAAAAGATAACAGCTTTCCTTCCTTATAGAACATTAGTGAACCAAGTGCGAGTGAACCATTTTTCAGACAATAAAGTCTGGTTACCAACCTGTCATTAGAGACTAGCTGCTTATTCATGATTATGTTGTTAACTTCAAACTTCACTGTCTGCCTTAACCCAGACCATTAAGTAGGAGCAAATTACTGGAGATTTGAAACGATGAGGAGTCATCTAGACTCAAACGTTCTTACTCTCCATGGTTACTGCCTGACCTGCTGTGATCTCCAACATTTTTTGCTTTCAGTCCAAGAACATTAACTTGGGATTCTGGATTACCAGTCCAATATCTTTACCACTGTGCAACCAACGTCCCCCAGCTCTCTAGCCTCTCAGTGTCATTGAGAAAGGTAGCACTGTTTGGATTACAGGGATAGACCCCCAATGACAAGTGGCTCCAGACCAAGTTAAAAGGCACGTTTGGGATTTTGGACAGAGCAGACTGGCAGGTCTTTAGGAGGTGTACATGGGACAGGGCTCAGAAAGGAAGACCACACACTGCTTCAGGGACGGTTGGACGTAGATAGATGCTCCTTGAGCACAATGGAGACATCCTGGAGACATCCCCTCTTCCACCTCCCCATCCCCCACCTTTCCAGTGAGGTCAGGTTTCACTCTGTGACCTGGACCCTCCAGCACTCGTAAAATACAAGCAACAGCTGGAAAAGGCCTCCCATGGAGCAAGATGGCTTAAAAGCTTGATTTATCCCAGGGTTGGGAAGCCGCTGAATTCCTCCCAGGGGCGCCATTAAAATGCAAGCGGTAGTGGGCCTGCAATTGGCATAATGGTACCACTAAGGCACCTGACTTTACGCTGACACCTGCACACAGGATTGTTGGGGAGGGGAAATGGGATGTAAAATTCCACACCCGTGTCTCCAGTAAGTTGTAGAGAGGGTAAAGTATAAATAATCAAAACTAAAAATTGGAAGAAAGAACATTATGCTTCTGCCCATTATGATGCTGATCTTTGACAGACTGAGAACTCTACTTAAGAAAACATTGACTGTTTTCTATGACTCTGAACTGTGAGGTATGGCACAGTACTTATCTGAAGATGCTTAAAATTAGTTTCTCATTCATCTATGAAAACTGGTGTATGGAGGAGCTGGGTCTATCTGCAAACATAAACATCTAGGTGCTTTCTTTTTGAGAAAGTTGGAACTTGCAAGTATTGATTGTAGCACGAGGGATTCCCTCAGCAATGCACTCTGGTGACACAAAACAACAGGACCAAAGCGTTTTCCAGGTCCACCCTGCAGACCGTTTGCAATTTCTTTGTCACTTGACATCAAAATGTGAGATGGTGAGGGAAAAACAATATCAAGATTATCCATTCAGACACTAGGGTGACCATCTGAGCTAAACACAACTCAGTCTCCAGCAGGGGCAACACAAGAAACCAAAATATATCTAAACTTGTCACCCATTCAGGAAGAATTCCAGATCAAAAAAGTGATTGGGCTGTAAAACAGGTCGCAGATTTGCAATTGCCTGCTGTGTATGGCTCTAAAGGGTTAACAAATGAAAATGTGATTGACAGCACCCACAGTGATGATGTTACTCAGTCACTCAGAGTCAGTCTGAGATAATCGATGAAGAGACATCGAAGGCTTCTTGCCTAACGCAGACTGGGAAAAGCAGTCACATAACCTCAATCTAGTTTTCAGAAATGTCATAAAATTTGCAACAGTTTGCTTCAACTCTTTCAATCTCACGATCTCAACTAGTTAGACCAATGAGATATAGATTACCAACTTCTACAAATAAGAACCATATTATTCCTTTTGCATGATTACTCAATATCACTTTTATCCCAATCCCTTCACTGCTGCACAAGGATCAACTTCCTCGGTGGCAGATTTGACAGAGAGATTAGAACTCTCAAAAACTAACATAATATCAGGCATCAAACTAAAACTTATAACATTTTAAACCTGACTTCAACCAGACTCAAAGGTGTAATATTTGTGGGTAGAAGAATGCTCTCACTATTTTGCTTTTCTTTGACTGGGTCTAACGAGACTGCCTGGGATGATTATCTGGATAGAAATAATATGGGAGGCTATGGGGAAGAAACAGGAATTTGACACTGATGAGGCTCATAGGAAGAGCCGGTGAAGAACAGGCATGATGGGTCAAATGGCCTCCTTCTATACTATAATGATTCTGTGATTCTGTTAAAAATGGATTTGGTTTCCATTGGTAGAGGAGGGAACCATTGATGACCCATGTGACCTAAACAAGATGGAGCTTATTGCATGATAAGCCATACAAATTATATCCATAAAACAGGCAAGGGGACAAGATCTATTAGGAGTTCTTTGAATACATGTCAACACTCCATGACATGCTAAAATACTTTGCTTTACCCTCATTCAAATCTGTATGACATCTTATGGAGTTTAATGAAGTTCCCAACATTAACTCTTTACAAAGTGCTACCCTGGGCAACAATATCTACTGGCTGACATGGGTGACCAATCTGCCCTCAGAAAACTGGTCAGTCAGTAAGATCTGTGGGGTATTCAGGAAGCCAGTACATCCAAGTTCATAACTCCACTGCATACCCCTACATCAAATGGACTTAAATCTTGGGATCAAAGGTTCTGCAAACTGGTGGGTGAAATAATTTGATGAAAGCTTTGAAACAGAAAGGCATTGTTACAATTAGAATTTAAGGGAATCAGTAGTGGAATGTTATGAGGTTGCTTGATCATTAATTTTGTGCATTGTTTCAGAACAAAGTTTCCCATCTTAGATATTGTCTCATGTCAGGTTTTGAAGTTAACGTTCCCTGAGTTGCATAGTCAACTTTCCAAGTTCTGGTCGTTTGCTTGAAAACAACGTTCAAGTTCAGTTGTTGTAAAACAATAAATATTAAACTTATATAAAAAAAAGTGTAACCTTGGGGTTTCTGAGGAAATAACCAGTGTTGAATCAAACTGACTTCCCCTGTCCATTGTATAGGGCTGTGATTACGTGCAGTGCCTGAGAATGTCACAGTTCTTCCTTCTGTAGGAAGATGTCAATGCAGTGCCTCAATCCAGAGGTTAAAGTCAACTTTACATATTGCAAGTCAAAGAGAAAAAGTTGAACAAAGACTCAGTTTTTGAGGAAAGCAATATTTTTTGTTTATTTAGCAATAGCTATTTTACAAATATTTTACATTTTGTGAGCATAATATCCACATGGACAATTTTAAACAGTTAAGAAATGGTAAGATATTATTGAAATACTAAGGCAAAATGTTTCTGCTTACAACACATGATACCATTAAAATGGAAAAGAATGTCAATATAGGGAACGTGGGATTGAATGAATATGTAGGTGAATCTCTAAGGCAGGACGTGGTCATACTGTGATTTCAGTAGTCACATATCACTCATTTGTTTTGGAATTAGACCCTATACAGCACGGGATATATTGGTTCAATAGCCTTCATAAATGGTGTTTAACATTAACCTAGGACTTTGTTCTGACCAATGATGAAAACTGAGAGAAGCCATGCTAGATAATGTTACATTGGACAAGAAGAGGGAAATGATGGCCCTAGGTTCAAATGAAGTAATGGTAATAAAAACAAGCTGGAATGCAAGTACAGCAGGTAATAAGGACAAATTAAATTTTAGCATTTATTGCTAAAGGAATGGAATATAAAAGTAGGGAAGTGTAATTGCATTTGCATGAAGTACTGGTGAGACCTCATGTAGAGACTTGCATACAGGTTTGGTCCCCTTACATGAGGAATGGCAAATGAATTGGAGGCAGTTCAGAGAAGGTACACTAGATTATTTTCAGAATTGAAAGGCTTGTTTAATGAGGAGAGATTGAGCAGTGTAGATCTATAATTAAGCAGGGTTATCTATAATGAGAAGTCTGAGTTTTAGATTAAAGGTTGGTAGATTTAAAACAGAGGTAATGGTGAATTATTTCCCTCAAGGGTTTGGGAATCTGTGGAATTCACGACACCAGAATGCAGTTGATGTGGGGACTCCAAATAAATTTAAGGGACCGATAAACAGATTTTAATGATCAACTGTTTCAAAGGTTATGGGGAGCAGGCAGGAAAGTGGAATTGAGATCGGAGTGAGTTAGCCATGCTCATATCGGGTGACAGAGGGGGTTGAATGCCTGTTCCTCCTAGATTTTACATTCTTAACAGCACAGAGCTCATACCAAGCCTGAGACCTTCCCTCTCTGTACAGCAAAGCAACACCGTCAACGTCTCTTTCACCCGCCAATCCAAAAGTGAAACAGAATCCCAAAATCACTGAGAGCAATTTTCAGCTCAGCTTAAGCTTTCTTAAATATATTGCTCAAAGCATTGTTCGTTATATGTTATTGTGTAATATTACAGAAATATCTTTAAATTACTTTTATGACTTATTGAGGTGAGGCGAGGCTACCTGAGCATGAAATTGAAGAATATATCTAAGCTGTGCCAATAGAAGTCCGCATCTACTTTGGTTCATCAAACAAAGTGAAAGCAAAGTTACTCACAAGAAAATCTGTAACACTGCAGCGCTTTCTATCAAAATCATAGTCCCTTTAGAAAATCAAAATATTGTAGCTGTTGGATATCTGGGATAAAAATCAAAAATCAGAACAATTTTGTTTAAATGTTATCAGTTTTAATAACATGATTTCTCACACCACCGAAGCTGCCAGGCTGCTGAATATTTCCAGCAATTTCTGATGTTAACATTCACCAGCAGGTGTTAAAGACTATCATTGTTATTGGAACTTTGCAATGTTTTCACTTTAATTTTCACTCCTTTTCCGAGCTCCTACTCCGTCAATCTTTCTTAGTGCCATTCTTGGATGTTAATATCCTATGGTGTGCCCCCAGCATTCACAACACCATCTGGATGGTGACTTGGCACAGTATTATGCAAATCAGGGAGATAGCACCAAAGCTGAGCCAACCAATAGCACAGATACACACATGATAATAATCAACTTGGTGACATATGAATGTAAAAGGCTTATTTCTGAGGAATGCCATAAACACAAACACTACCCCCTATTGGTAATATAATATGAACGTTGTTTTAAAAATGCAGACATGGAACTTGAGCTTTACAGGGTCGGCCAGTATTTATTGTCCATCCCTAATTGCCCATTGGGTAGTTAAGAATCAAGCAAATTACTATCGGTCATGAGTCATATGTAGGTCATACCCGGTAAAGACAACAGTTTTCTTTACTAAAGAAAATTAGTGATCCAGATGGGTTTCCACTGATAATCAGCAATTGGATTTTTAATTCCACGTATTTTTTACTAAAATCAAATTCCACCATTTGCCACAATAGGATTTGAATGCAGGTCATTAGAACATTTCTTGGATCTCTAGATTAATAGCCTACCAATTAGGCCATCACCTCCCCTTCATATGGGCAGAACTGTTTAGAATCTCAAAGGAGTGCAAGATCTAACATTCATCTCACCTTGACGTCTCTGTAGAAATGTCTATCATATTAATAGAACATGTAACTAATGGCTTACGCAGAAGAAAGAATACCTTGCTAACTATAAGAGACCCTCTATTTTGATAAAGGAGATGTTTTACTTCACCAGATTAGAACAAACAAACAATGGAGTTTCCTGCATAGTGAGCCTGCACACCCATACACTATAGTGAGCTGGAACACATATACATATAGAGAGCTGGCACATCCATATACTATAGTGAGCTGGTACACCTATACACCGTAGTGAGCTGGTGCATCCACACACCATAGTGAGTGGCACATCCATACACCGTAGTGAGCTGGTGCACCTATACACTGTAGTGAGCTGGCGCACCCATACACCATAGTGAGCTGGTGCACCCATACACCATAGTGAGCTGGCACACCCATACACCATAGTGAGCTGGCGCACCCATACACCATACTGAGCTGGCACACCCATACACCATAGTGAGCTGATGCACCCATACACCATAGTGAACTGGTGCACCATTTACTGCAGTGAGCTTTCTTTTCATTTCAAAAATATACTTTATTCATAAAATAATAATTTGATGGTCTGTACAGTTGGTCATGCCATACATACGTATACATTTGCATACAGAGATCAGAATTTATCATTTGTATATACAAGTCTGTACGTTGATCAATCATATATCCATATATTTAGCCGAGGCGTCAGAGGAGCCCACATGACCGCGTGGGCCCCCTGTTCTTCTTTAGGCAGGCAGATGTTACACGGTGGTCTTTCCCCACCGAGCCTTGGCGGCAGCTGCCCCAAGCTTCAACACGTAGGCTTGGACCTTGGAATGTGCCAGTCTGCAACACACAGTCAGGGTCAACTCCTTCAGCTGGAAGATCAACAGGTTTTGGACCGCCCAGAGAGCGTCCTTCACCGAGTTGATGATCCTCCAGGCACAGTTGATGTTCGTCTCGGTGTGCGTCCCGGGGAACAGACCATAGAGCATGGAGTCCCATGTCACGGCGCTGCTTGGGATGAACCTTGACAAACACCACTGCATTCCTCTCCAGACTTCTTCTGCGTAGGCACATTCCAGAAGTAGGTGTGTGACAGTCTCGTTCCCCCCCGCAGCCGCTTCAAGGGCAGCGAGCGGTGTGGCTGAGAGTCCAGGCGTACATAAAGGATCTCACAGGCAGAGCCCTTCTCACCACCAGCCAAGCCATGTCTTGGTGCTTGTTGGAAAGTTCTGGCGATGAGGCATTCTGCCAAATGACTTTGACAGTCTGCTCAGGGAACCGCTCAATAGGATCCGCCCTCTCCTTTTCCTGAGGGGTCTCAAGGACACTACGTGCTGACTACTTCCTGATGGACTTGTGGTCAAAGGTGTTTTTCTTCATAAACCTCTCTACGAAGGACAGGTGATACGGAACGGTCCAACTACTCGGAGTGTTCCACGGCAGCGAGGCCAGGCCCATCCTTTGCAACACTGGGGACAGGTAGAACCTCAGTACGTAGTGACACTTGGTGTTTGTGTACCGGGGATCTACGTACAGCTTGATGCAGCCACACACAAAGGTGGCCATCAGGGTGAGGGTGGCATTGGTTGTATTTTTTCCTCTGTTGCCCAGATCTTTGTACAGTGAGTCCCTTCGGACCCAGTCCATCATTGACCTCCATATAAATTGGAAGAAGGCCCGGGTGACTGCAGCGGCACAGGTTCTGGGAATAGGTCAGACCTGTGCCATGTATAATAGCAATGACAGTGCCTCACACCTGATGACCAGGTTTTTTCCTGCGATGGAGAGCGACTGTGGTTTCCATCTGCCCAGTTTCTGCCTCACTTTGCTGATACACTCCTCCCAAGACTTGGTGCATGCCCCAGCCCCCCTGAACCAAATACCCAGCACCTTCAGGTGGTCAGTCCTGACGGTGAAGGGGATCGAGGATTGGTCGGCCCAGTTCCTGAAGAGCATGGCGTCACTCTTGCCTCAGTTTACCAAGACCCATTCAAACTGGTCACATATGCACATGAGTCTGTGCATGGACAGCGGATCTGAGCAGAGAACGGCGACGTCATCCATGTACAAGGAGGCCTTAACCTGCAGGCCCCCACTGCCAGGAATAGTCACCCCTCTCAGGCTCACATCCTTCCTGATGGACTCGGCAAATGGCTCTATGCAGCACACAAACAAGGCAGGAGAGAGAGGGCAGCCCTGCCTGACTCCAAATCTGACTGGGAAGCTATCTGATTCCCACCCATTGATTGAGACTGCACTGACAATGTTGGTGTAGATCAGTCTGATCCAGTTGCAAATTCCCTCCCTAAAGCCCATTTTGGAGAGAACATCTCTCATATACTTGTGTGATATCCTGTCAAAGGCTTTCTCCTGCTCCAGGCTGATCAGGCAGGTGTCCAACCCTCTGACCTGCACATAGGCGATCGTATCCCTGAGGAGTGCGAAACTCTCAGTGATCTTCCTGCCCGGTACAGCACAGGTTTGATCAGGGAGAATCACCGACTCCAGAGCAGACCTGACCCGGTTGGCGATTATCTTTGACAGAATTTTGTAATCTGCATTCAACAGTGAGATTGGTCTCCAATTTTTGAGTTTCTCCCTCTCCCCTTCCGCTTGTCGATGATGGTGATGATGCCTTTCCTCATGGATTCACTCATGATCCTGCCAGAAGCACACTGACATACACCTCCAGCGGGTCCTGGCCAATTAAGTCCCACAGAGCAGAATAGAGCTCGACCGGTAGGTCATCAGTTCTGGGAGTTTTATTCTTTTCAAAGGACTCAAGGGCCTTGGTCAGCTCATCCAGAGATAGCAGCTGGTCCAGCCTCTCCCGTGTTCTGTCGTCTAAGACCTCCGTGATAGAGGACAGGAACGACTGGGAGGCCGCACTGTCGATTGGCTTCACGTCATACAGACTGGCATAGAAGGATTTGTTGATCCTCAAGACGTCAGCCTGAGATGACGTAATCGAGCCATCTTCTTCCTTCAGACTGCTGAGCACGGAGCTCTCTTTGTGCACTTTCTGGAAGAAGAAACGTGAGCACGTCTCACCCTGCTCCAATGAGCGGACCTTGGACCGGAAGATTATCTTGGAGGCCTCCGAGGCAACGAGTGAGGCTTGCTGGCCCTTCACCTCCTTGAGGTCCTCCATGACATTGACCCCCACCGTCTGCAGCAGGATCAGGTTCTGCACACTTTCCTGGAGCTGGGACAGTTTTCCCCGTCTCTCTCGCCTCCTGAACACCTTGGAGGATGAAGAACCTCTTGATGTTCCCTTTTACTGTTTCCCACCAGTCTGTTGGGGACTCAAAGAGGGGCTTCATGGTTCTCCAACCTGCGTAGTCCCTCTTGATCTCCTCAATGTTCCCGGGGTCAACAGCTTTGTGTTTAGCTTCCACGTTCCCTTACCAGCCCACTGCTCATCCTGTAAGTGACAGTCAGCCAGCAGGAAGCAGTGGTCAGAGAAGAACACCGGCTTGACGTCGGTGGATCTGACCGAGAGCGTTCGGGACGCAAACAGGTAATCTATCCTTGAGCGGATAGACCAGTCTGCCTGTGACCAGGTGTATCTACGCTGCGCTCCATCTGCAGGGGTGCTGAAGATGTCATGCAGCTTGGCATCTTTTACCGTGTCCATCAGGGCTCTGGACGTGGCATCCAGTTTACTGTCACCCCCACTGGATCGTCCATCTGCATCAATGATACAGTTGAAGTCTCTGGCCAGAATGACCGTCCTGGACGTAGCCAGCAACAGTGGAAGCTGCTGCAGGATGGCCAACTGTTCACTCTTACCCACTGGGGCGTGCACATTAATCAGTCTCAGGGGAGCATTCCTGTACATGACATTGGTGACGAGGAGGCGCCCGCCCACCACCTCCTCAACCTTGGAGATGGCGAAGTTGCCTCCACGCAACAGGATACCCAGGCCAGAGGCGCGGCTATCGTTGCCCCCCGACCAAACTGACGCTCATGGGCCCACAAGCTCGACCATCTCCTGTAGCTGCTGAGCTGCGGTATCCCACACTCCTGCAGAAACAGGACGTCGGCTTTAACACTGGCCAGGAAGGCCATCGTAGAAACACATCGCGTAGCCGATCTGATGCTACGCACATTGATGCTGGCAATTTTAAACCCCATTTTAATAGTTTATGAGGTTACCAGTGTCCATTTGCTGCTGGTCTTGCCTCTCTGGGGTAGCTGTGTGCATCCCTGTGGTGACGGCAAACTGCTGGACCCTCCCAGGGCTGAGGTAGCTGTCTGGCTCCACGCTGGGGCCATTTCCCCGCTCTGGTGTCTTCGGGTCGGGCCCAGGGTCTGCACCATCCAGTTCTCTGTCCGACAGCGGGGCTGTCATAGGATCGCTGCTCCCAGTTACCCGGAGCTATGGGCCGGTGGGTACCTCTTGGTTCTCTCAGGGTGTGGGGAGGTCTTTACTCGTCCCCTCAGAGGGATCACCTTTTCCTGTTTGGGTGGTGCTGCCCTCCTTTTTCCCCGCGGTGCTCTGTCTCTTCCTCTGGGGACATCCCTCCTTGCGCCTGTCCTCACCATCGGAAGAGCTGCCTGTATCCTCGTCGTGTAGGTGTTGTTTCCCCCTTTGCTGGGTGGCTTTGGGGGCCTGGCGAGGTTTCCTCTTCCTGCTTTTGACAGTAATCCAATCCTCTGCCTCCTTTGTTCTCTCCTCTTCCATTTCCTCCGTCTGTCTTGAAGGAGCTTGGATCGGCTGCTGCACCTCCCCGCTGTCTGCCGTCTGCTCTGCTACAGCTTGCCCTTCCTTCTGGGTGCCCCCAGACACTCTTCCCGTGCTGTTTTGTGGTACCTTGCTGGTCTAATGAGGTCCACGGCTCGTGTTGCCACCTCCGGCCATCAATGCATAGATGGCGGCCCCTCATCTTGGGCCATATAGTGCAGTGAGCTGGCACACCCATACACCATAGTGAGCTGATGCACCCGTACACCATAGTGAGCTGATGCACCCGTACACCATTGTGAGCTCTTACACCCATGCACCATAATGAGCTGGTAAAGCCATACACCAACATCCACAAATGAAGCCGCATTAGAACATTACTTCAACAAGCCACCACACACTGCAGCAAAGGAATTACGCAGAGCAGAGGAAAATCGCCTACACGCTGTATTCAAAAAGAACGGTTACCCAATGAACACAGTCCTGCCATTTCAACAAACCCAAACAAGCAAACAAAACACATCCAGAAACCCTAGCCACTCTCCCCTACATCAAAGGCAGCTTGGAAATGACTGCCAGACTACTCAGACCCCTTGGCATCATGGTAGCCCACAAACCCACCAACACTTTAAAACAGCAGTGAATGAACTTGTAAGATCCTATACAGGCAACAACCATAACTAGTGTCATTTACAAAATACCTTGCAAGAATTGTAACAAATACTACATACTTACCTGGCAGGGGAGATACCAACTTACCTGGCAAGGGAGATACCACGATAACTCAGGGGGACCAGCCAATTTCAGAGCTATGACCTCAGCAGCTGTCCGCAGCCCTGGACAGGGGGTTCGAAACACAGTCAGGGTGATTGTGAAGAAAGTAGAGGGTCGTACACCGGTGGATCGCATCCTGTATATTAAGAAAGTGCTGATGGGATGCTGTGGGTTTGCCGCAGTGGACGTGTACTGCCTGCAGGATTTCCCTGGGGCAGGATGCTTTGATGTGACCTTCAGAAGTGTGAAGCAGTGCGAGCAGCTCCTGAAGGTCTTCAAGGAGAAGGAAGGGGAGCCGCTATTCTCCATCTTGTCGACGATCCCATTGTGTGTGCTTCCTGCACAGAGGAGTCGTGTTGTTACAATCCATATGTACAACCCCTATGTTCCAGCAGCTGATGTCCTGACCTTCCTGGGAAGGTACGTCCAAGTTGAGGGAAAAGCCACTGATGTGATCGACCCCTTTGGGATCTGGACCAGTAAGCGGCGGGTCAGGGTAACTCTGAGGGTCGATGATAATGGGAACATTCTCCACCCACCCTCAAGCTTCGCAATTGGTGGGAGCAGAGGCTACCTGATATATGCAGGGCAGCCGAAACTGTGCCAAACCCGCAGGAAGGCGGGACATGTGGTGGCGGATTGCAAGGTGACCATCTGCAGGAATTGCAAACAGGAGGGTCACCTGACTAAGGACTGTCAGGAAGCAAAGAGCTGCAACCTGTGCGGAGAGGCGGGCCACATGTACAAGACCTGCCCAAGACGGGAAGGGGGGGGCCCACTTACGCACAGATGGCTGGAGGTGGCAATGTGAGCCGTGGATCCCCACAGACTAGTAAGGTCCACCCAGACAGCAGGGAAACGGAGTCTGGTGGCACCCAGAAAGAAGAACAGGCTGGAGTGGAGGAGGCAGCAGCCAGCAGAGAGACACAGCAGCTGATCCTAGCTCTAGCTGGGCAGATGGAAGCAATGGAGGAGGAGGTAATCGAGAAGGCAGAGGAGTGGATACCCGTTAAAAACAGGAAGAGAAAATCCTGCCAGGCCCCCAAAGCCTCCCAGCAAAGGGGGAAAGGACAGCTGCATGAGGGAGAGACGGCCAGTGCTTCGGATGGGGAAGACGGGTGCAAAGAAGGTCATCACCAACAGAAGAAGAGATAGAGCGCTGTAGATAAAGAGGAGGGCATTTCCTCCAAACCAGGAAACAACGGACCCCCCCGAAGTCCACCCTCCACCCACTCAGAACCAGGGGGTACCCACTGCCCCACAACTACAGGTAACTGAAAGCTGTGATCCTCTGACAGTCCCATTGTCAGACACAGAACTGGACGGTGTGGACCCTTGCCTTGGCTCAATGACACCAGAACGGGTAAATGACCCCGGTGAGGAGCTGGATAGCTACCTCAGCCCAGCGAAGGTCCAGCAGTTCATGCTCACCATGGGGATGCAGACTGCTACCCCAGAGACACGGCAGTCAAATGGACAATGGTAACCCCATAAACTGGGGGTTAAAGAAGGTTCCTTTGCTATCGTATAAAAGGGCACCCACTCAGTAGGTGGGTTCCGCTGAAGCCACAACTAAATAATAAGAGACTGGATGGTTAATAAAGGGAACTGTAAATAAGATAACTGTAAATTCGATTAATTCAATCTGTTCTTCGTAATGTTAAGACTTGCAATGTATATATCTATGAACGACATGACAAATTGTACAGGTACCAAAGATTTATTTCGATGAATAAAACATATTTTGAAATAAAACAAAACTAACACTACATTGGACAAACAGGCAGAAAACTAGCCACCAAGATAAATGAACATCAACTAGCCACAAAAACACATGACCCACTCACCCACTCTCACTAGTATCCTTACATACGGATGAGGAATGACACCACTTTGACTGGGCCAACACATCCATTCTAGGACAAGCCAAACAGAGACATGCTTGAGAATTCCTCGAAGCATGGCATTCCAACCAGAACTCTATTAACAAACACATTGACTTGGATCCCATTTACCACAACCTGAGAGAAAAAAAAACAGGAAATGATGTCACCGTAGGAAATGACGTCACCATAGGAAATGACATCACCAACCCAAGGAAACCCAAACTTATAAATCGAAAACGGGCTGCACTACCAGTGCTTCATCCGGAGGCTCATTGAAGATGTTATCTAGGATGGTGAAGAAACACCTGAAAACAAACCTTCCAGATCAGTGAGCAAACCTATATCCAGAGCCTCAACCTGAGCTACAAATCTTCTCAAATCCCCCTCTCATCGTGTGTTTTCATACCCATAAACCACAGTGAGCTGTTACACCCACACACCATAGTGATTTGGCACGCCCATGCAACAATATTAGTCAGCAGAGTTGAAATTTATTTTGCCTTGTCCAATTAATAAAGGGCGGCATGGTGGCACAGTGGTTAGCACTGCTGCCTCACAGTGCCAGAGGCCCGGGTTCTATTCCCACCTCAGGCGACTGACTGTGTGGAGTTTGCACGTTCTCCCTGTGTCTGCGTGGGTTTCCTCCCGGTGCTCTGGTTTCCTCCCACTGTCCAAAGATGTGCGGGTCAAGTGAATTGGCCATGTTAAATTGCCCATAGTGTTAGGTAAGGGGTAAATGTAGGGGTATGGGTGGGTTGCGCTTGGCAGGTCGGTGTGGACTTGTTGGGCCGAAGGGCCTGTTTCCACACTGTAAGTAATCTAATCTAATCTAATCTAAAAAAAATACCATTAACTATAGCAAACCTGGCTAAGACCAGTTCGCTTGATATTGTCTCGTGATCAAGCCTGGTCACTTCTTGCTGGTATAGACCAGTACCACAATAGGAGGTGTACATACCCACTCAACCATTTTGATAATCCTATTCTACATGTCTTTTGCTGTGCTACCTTCTCTTCTTTATATTTCAGTTGTTGATTAACATTTGTGGAATTTATGTTGCAAAGAAAGGTAATTAGTGTCTAACTGGCTAGATGTTCAATCTATAGTTGACTGATTTTGACTGTATTTCCTCCATTCTGACACTGAACAGCCTGTAAACATTGAGCACAAAGGCAGAAATGATAAAATTCATCTTACAATAGTTGCTTGAGAAGGGCTTAGAGGTGAACTACAAAGATTACTTCTGGTGTGACAGGAAGGTTGCGATAAGCTGCCTTTCTGTTCTGTCTGGTTGAATTCATTTCATTCCTTTCAGCTGTCACGGCTCCTGTGTGTTTCCCCTGTGTGACTTCTTTGAGGAGTCACAAATGGAGAGGACTTGAGACCAGCAGATGGGATAAAACTGCACCAATGAAATCATCTACCCCTCCGTGAGACCATAAGGATCAGGTCACTCTTGTGAAGATGTCCAGCATAATGGGCTTCCCTGGAAAACTTTAGTGCTTGTCTTTCTGCTATAATGAAATCTCCCATCCCGTGTGGAATGCATTGTCATACACATGAGGGTCCTTTCGGACAACAGCTGGAGGTTCTGGAATCAGTCTGAGGAAGTATCACTGCACCCAAAATGGTTGCTCTGTATTTTCTCCACGGATGCTGCTAGTTCTGCTGAGACTTTCCAGCAAATTTCTGTTTTTGCTTCAGATTTCCAGCATTTTGGTTTCTTGTTCGACAATCAGCCATTTTTGTTTTATTCATTTATGAGATGTGGGTGTCCCTGGCTGGGCCAGCATTTATTGCCCATCCCTGGCTGCTGTTGGGAATATGGCACCATCTCGAATTGGTGCAGTTATTTGGTTTAGATAGACCCACAATACCATTTGGTGATTTCGTAATCTTGACCCAGCGACTTCGAAAGAACGGCAATATGTTTCCAAGTCCCAGGTAGTGAGTGACTTTGAAAGGAACTTGCAGGTGACAATGTTCCCATGTATCTGCTGCCCTTGTCCTTCCAAATGGAAATGGTCATGGGTTTGGAAGGTGCTGTCAAAAGATGCTTGGTGAATTTCTGTAGTGCATCTTGTAGATGGTATACACTGCTGCTCCTGAGCGTCGATGGCAGAGGGAGTCAATGTTTGTGAATGCAGTGTCAATCAAGCAATGGTCAGCCCATTGCACGCAGTCTTTTTAATGCACTCATCCCTCATTCATGAGTTTAGACAGTCACTATAGGAAAAACAAGGGAAGAACATGGGATTTACTGTATGGCTGGCTTCAGTAAGGTGCGAAGAGCTCTTGATTCCTGAGGAATAAGATCCAACTCACCTCTCTGTTGCTTGGACTTTGAAGGATTTTTACTCTGGTAAGCAGCATACTGTTGGGATATCATTCATCTTAATGCTGAATGGGCGTATAGATGTAATGATATCCTGAGGAACTGCAGCATCTCAGCTCATTTCTAGAAGGAAAGTGAAGTGGCTTTCTGGGAACAAAATAATCATCTTCCACTAAGGTTTATGATCAGAACTGTCATTTTAAAATGTGAAACTCTATGATCTCCAGCTATCTGGATAACCTCTTCAGCACAAACCCCACAAGGCATCCAGATTTCTGATTGTGTGCAGCATAATGCTACCCATGCAGATGGCCTTCCAATGGAGATTCCTGATGAGGAACTCAAGCCTGGAATGGGATACAGCAGCACCTAGACCAGAGGCAGCAGATGTTGAAAGAAGAAGTGGAGGTCACTTGAGATGAAGTAAGGCAGATTTGCCAACAGCCATCTCCAGTGAGAGAACTGCCTTTCATGTGCTTTCCTTGCAGTGATCCCAAAGCCTTGTCCTTCAAAAAGCCAATCATTTCCAATAAATCCTACTTAAATCAGCTTGTTGATATGCTTCAACTAAAACCTTTCAAAGAAAGTGGAGTTATTCCTAAGTACTTTGCCAATCTGTTGGATTTACTGGACAGAGCACAGACCTGACTCCAAACCCAGAGCCTTCCTGGTTCCATACTTTCCAGAGAGTGCACTGAGCCATAGCTGTGCAGGGTTGATTCCATTTCTCAAAATGACTATCGTGTTGGGACCAAATCACTTGTGAACACAGAAGTTTTTCTCATGAATAGACTGATGAATAGACCTGGACAGGCCAACAGCTTCTATCCAATAAATAACAGGACAAGTGTCACTGATTGATAAACTCACAAGTGACAGTTACAAGCCTCATGAGACAGAATGCTGATCATTCTTACTCTGAGACATAAAATACCTTCTGCATCTGTTATCTACAATCATTTCTAAACTAGAACAGACTCGTGTTTTTTCATTATTTTTATCATCCAAGACCGTCAAAACAAATAATCTGCATTGTCACTCTGCCACTCGGATGTTGTAATAAAACCAAGGATTTATTTCCTCTGCTCTTTTTCTGTGCCGTAGGTAGAAACAGAGTAACCTCGAGATAAGTTATTTCCAGGAGGACAGATAAAAGAAAGAGATTCCAATTTAAAGACACAGGGATTTGAATACAGGAAGGAGATAGAATGCTTGGTGTTGTGGTGCAATGATAATATTCTCTCTCTCAGTGTCAGCAAAACAAAAGGACTGATCATTGACTTCAGGAAGAAAGGAGGGGGATATGCCCCTATCTTGCCCAATGGAGCCGAGGTGGAGAGGGTCAAAAGCCTCAAGTTTTTAGGAGTGACAATAACCAACAATCTAGACTTGCCACATTGATGCGATGGTCAAGAAGGCACAACACTGCCTCTTCTTCCTCAGGAGGCTAAGGAAATTCAACATGTTCATAAGGACCCTTACCAAGGCCTACAGAAACACCACAAAAAGCATACTGTCTGGGTGCATAATGGCTTGGTATGGCAATTGCTCTGCCCAGGACAGTAAGAAACTACAGAACGTTGTGTGCAAAGCCCAGACCAGACCATAACGGAAGCCAACCTCCCATCCATGGGCTCCATTTACACCTCTCATTGCTGCAGAAAGGCTGCCAACATCATCAAAGACACCTCCCATCCCAGTAACATACTCTTCCAATCTTTTCCGTCAGGCAGAAGATACAGAAACTTGAACACATGCCAACAGGTTCAAGAACAACTTCTTCCCTGATGTTATCAGACAACTGAACAGACCTCCCTAATTTCAAACCTAACGTGGATCTGGCTTTTGTGCCCCTCCTGTGCAGCCCTAACTTTGTGTGCCTCGCTCTGTCTAAACACCCTATGATTTGTATGTCCTAGTTTGCTATGAACTGCCTGCACTACTCGCAAAACAAAACTTTTCACTGTACCCAGGTACATGCCACAACAATAAATCAAATCAATTTGGATAATAATGCTTTCTGCAGTTCTGACTGAGTTATGTAAATGTGGTTAAAGTTACACAACAAATGCATTTGTTTGTTGTTGTCATGAGATGTTTAAAGTCACTGTGTGCAGTCTATCTATACATCTAGTTTTGTGGCTCTATGTTTTCTTTTATTTGTTCTTGTGATGTGGGCATCTGTATGTATTGCCCATCCATTGCTGTCTGTGAAATGGTGGTAGTGAGCTGCCTTCTTGAACTGCTGAAGTCCTTGGGGTGTAAGTATGCTCACATTGCTGTCAAAAAGGGAGTTGCAGTACTCTGAATCAGTGACAATGAAGGAATAGTGGTATAATTCCGAACCAGAATCGTAAAAGACTTAAAAAGGATCTCACAGCTGGTGGCGTTCCAAAGCATCTGCTGCCCTTGAGTTCCAGGTAGTGGAGGTTTTGAAGATTAATCTCAAAAGCTATATTGTATGTTTATAACACTTTATAAGAACAATCAAATCTAGCATTGCTTGTTGATCCATGTTAACTGCCTAACATTTTAGTAATCCCGGTCTTGAGGTGATTCCGAGTGGATCTCATAGTCTCATGAACCTTGAGATGAAACACAGCACAGTCTGGAACAAAGGCCCAGTGTGGACCAGAGGTTAGGTGCCAGGGTGGTCTGGGTTGGAAGAATGTTGTTCTGAACTTTTATTTCTGCAATGCTGGACATTTTATTTCTGTATCATTCCAAGACCTTGTAATTGAAGGAACTGTATCTAAGTCCTTTTGTACCTGAGAGGGTGTTGTAAGTAGCAACTTACAAACTTTTCACTGTACTCATTTGAGTACATGTGATAGTAAAGCTAATTCTATTCTGTGATTGGGAGGAAAAAGAAAATCAGCAGCTATCATTCTAGCCTGGCAGTTTGTTATGGAGCAGACAAGACTCCTCAAAATATTTTAAGAAGGTAGCCCAGACCCTAAAATTTTCTTATTTTCTAGGCAGATGTGAAGTGCCATGTTCCAGATGCAATGTGACTGGTTAAACTCCTCTATGTTCAGGAAAATACAATTGATTTAAACACTATAGTTAAATACAAAGAAAGAAAGAATAATTTAGAATAATTTAATTCTATTGGAACACTTAACAGAATAATAAATACAGTAACAATTACAAATTAACTGTTCCAATACATAATGTTCCGTAAACACACTCCTTGGCAAAATAAAGGAAAATTTGGAAAAATAGATTTGCCTTACAGGTAACCCAGCAGCAGAGAAAAACTCCAGCTTCTATCTGTAGCCAAGAGAGGGAAAGGATTGATTCTATCTCTTCATCCCACAACAGCAACAGCTTAAAGCTAAGCAGAAAAACTATTTTAAAAAACACTAGAAAACCTGGTCTGTGAGAGCTGTGCACACCCAGTCAGGCTGCCTCTATTGTTCCAACTTTTAAAAAAAACCCCAAAGCATCACAAGCTGTTTATTTTCTTACAGACAGTTCTGTATATCTCATTCAATCTCTCTTGGAAAAAAAGGCGAAAATACCCTCTTAAAGCTACAGTATTGTCACAAGTTGTATCCTGTCCAGCCATTTTTTCTTACCAAATCTTTTTTCTATCATCTCAGTCTCATCTGAGGTGTCAAATATGTCAATTATTAGGAGCCATTATGACAATCGGTGCTTTGAGTAATCAGTCAGACTGTTGCTAATTGCTGATGAAAATCAATATTAGGTATCTACCTTCCTTTTGCTCAGCACCCTTTTTGGGCCTTATTCTCCCACCCCACAATGACAGGGCATCATTTTTTACAGCCCTTGCCAAGTCCCTTTTGCTCAAGTGGCCAACATATCGCTCTTCTCTCACCATGGCTTAAAAATGTGTTGCTGGAAAAGCGCAGCATCCTAGAAACAGGAGAATTGACGTTTCGGGCATAAAAACATCGATTCTCCTGTTCCTTGGATGCTGCCTGACCTGCTGCGCTTTTCCAGCAACACATTTTTATGCTCTGATCTCCAGCATCTGCAGTTCTCACTTTCTCCTTCTCTCACCATGGCCCAGCGTTCATGACAGAGATTCCCAGATCTGTATAGATAACCATTTATGCAAATGCTGATTTCTTTCCTGCAGTTTGTCAATTAGGCATTCAGATACAACAGAAGAAAAATTGACAGCTCCAGAATGAGAGCAATTGGATTCAGCTGGGAATGGGGAGGGGAAATGTCAGCCAAGTTAAAGCAAGAGGAAAGGTAGATGGCAATGGAAAGGTTAAATGAATGGTAAAGGAAGGGATCAGATGGGAAGTGACAGAGATTTGGGCAGACTGGGCCCCAATTACGAGGGTGTGATGATTGCGAAAGCAAATAATTCATGGCAGTGCAAAGGGAGAACTATATGTCATTCAGTATCATGCTAAGTAACCTGTTTTCACAAACGATTATTACAGATTTCAGGGACCTAAACTTACTCAGGCTCAGTGCCATCAGTCACTCCAATGAAAGAAACAGTTGATGATTGAGGGTTAAGCCCCGAAAACCTAGTGATGCAATAGCATGACTCGTGACCATAACTTCACAGATTCTGGATATAATGACTTGGCATGTGAAAATATATGTCTTCCAGCTCTGGCAAACACCCTGGTAAAACAAAGTATGAATGTAAACATGGACTACATGGAGATAAAATATTTTGCACAGCCAAACCCATTTAAGGCCATAAGACCATAAGGAATAGGAAGAGGAGTAGGCCATTCGGCCTCTGGATCCTGCCTCACCACTCAGTTAGATCTTGGCTATTCCAACATTTCCCCCATCCACTATCCTGCCCTTTCCTCATAGGCCTTGATTCCCTGATTGATCAAAAATGTACTTATCTCAATCTTAAATATACAAAAGGACTCCGCTCCCATAGTTCTCTGTAGCAAGGAGTCCTGAAGGCTCAAACCTTTGAGAGAACAAGCTCCTCCTCATCTCAGTCTTAAACTTTATTTCCCATTATTCTTACTGTCATTGAAAGTCTTAAAAACATAACTCCAAGACGGTCAGGTGGCTCTTTTTACATCGGCTGCTACAACTTCTTCTCCACATGATTGTAAGCCAGTTTGGAGCCTTTAATCTTCCCCACATTCTCAGAATGACAGGCAAGGGGAAATGACAGAGGGAAATCCGGGTGCAGGTTTTATCCTCTAACTGCTCCGCAAAGCTGTGTACTGAGGACTAACTAGGTAAAAATAATGACTGCAGATGCTGGAAACCAGATTCTGGATTAGTGGTGTTGGAAGAGCACAGCAGTTCAGGCAGCATCCAAAGTGCAGCGAAATCGACGTTTCGGGCAAAAGCATAGAGTACAATGGGTGAGTGAGGGAGGGGATGAAGGTGATAGCTGAAAATGTGTTGCTGGTTCAAGCACAGCAGGTTAGGCAGCATCCAAGGAACAGGAAATTCAACGTTTCGGGCATAAGCCCTTCATCAGGAATGAGGAGAGTGTGCCAGGCAGGCTAAGATAAAAGGTAGGGAGGAGGGACTTAGGGGAGGGGCGATGGAGATGTGCAGAGGAGATGACCTGTCAGGGATGAGAGGGTGGGGTGGATAGGTGGAAAAGAAGATAGGCAGGTAGGACAAGTCATGGGGACAGTGCTGAGCTGGAAGTTTGGAACTAGGGTGAGGTGGGGGAAGGGGAAATGAGGAAACTGTTGAAGTCCACATTGATGCCCTGGGGTTGAAATGTTCTGAGGCGGAAGGTGAGGCATTCTTCCTCCAGGCGTCTGGTGGTGAGGGAGCGGCGGTGAAGGTGGCCCAGGACCTCCATGTCCTTGGCAGAGTGGGAGGGGGATTTGAAATGTTGGGCCTCGGGACGGTGTGGTTGATTGGTGCGGGTGTCCCAGAGATGTTCCCTAAAGCGCTCTGCTAGGAGGCGCCCAGTCTCCCCAATCCTCTACAGACGCCTGGAGGAAGAACGCCTCATCTTCCGTCTCGGAACACTTCAACCCCAAGACATCAATGTGGACTTCAACAGTTTCCTCATTTCCCCTACCCCCACCTCACCCTAGTTCCAAACTTCCAGCTCAGCACTGTCCCCATGACTTGTCCAGACTTGTTCCACCTATCCACTCCACCCTCTCATCCCTGACCTATCACCTTCATTGCCTCCCTCACTCACCCATTGTACTCTATGCTACTTTCTCCCCACCCCCACCCTCCTCTAGCTTATCTCTCCATGCTTCAGGCTCACTACCTTTCTTCTTGATGAAGGGCTTTTCCCCTAAACGTCGATTTTGCTGCACTCTGGATGCTGCCTGAGGACTAACTAATCAATTTGCCAATCAAAACGGCCACTTTGAAAGAAAAGCTACCTCAATGACATGGTGAAGCTAGGTATTTGTATTTCTGTTCTGGTAATCCCCCTGTTGGGCACATTGAATGAAAACTGTTATATCGTAAAAATGAGAAATACCTATGGACCACATCTAATTGTCATCTCAAAACCTAATTTGGCACGCCAAAGTGCTCTCTTTAATAACTGTTCCCACCCTGGAACCCTCCTAATTAACATTTTAGATGAGTTGAAATATTTACTCAAAAAAACTGTACCTCTGGGTGTTTACCCTTTGTTAGTTGAATCTAACCTTTCTAATTACATGTTAGCATAAGTGGAATCTGGGGACAATCACCACATAGGATAGTAAGCTAGCTATAAAATATAAAGTGGAGAATATACGTTAAAGTAAATTATTCAAATGGGCACAAGGTGAGAAATGGTATTCTTTAAGAAATCATACTTGGATCACTGTTGATCACTTCATATGAACAGTTCTGAACTGTATCAGGAATTGATTGATTCTTTCATGAATTGCGAGTATTGTTAACTTAGACAGCATTTATTGCTCCTTTCTAATTGTCATTGACAAGGTGGTGGTGTATTACATTCTGAACTGTTGCAGTCCATTTGATTTAGGTAGACTCAGAATGCTGTAGTCCTTGAGTAATATGTACCCCCACAAACCTGTGAGAGAAGGAACTGCAGAATTTTGATTCGGTGACAATGAAGGAATGGTGATATATTTCCAACTTAGGATGTTAAATAAAAATATTAAGAGATACAGTCCAAAGGTAGGTATATGGGGTTAGACCACAGATCAATCATGATCTCAATGGCAAAAATAGACCTGAGGAGCTGAATGGCCTCCTCCCATTCCTATAAGATGCGATAATAGTGGAGTCTCAGACATTGGGCATGGCTTTCCCCTCCCTGGTCATGCCAAGAGAGGTGCTGAGATGGGAAAATCCTGGAGTGAGTTGGGTCTGAATGGAAAAGCATGGCCTTCATGTCCCCTCAACAAAGCTCTTAAAATCGTCAACTAATGACTGCTTAAGAACTTCAACTCACCACCTCTTGATTACCTGCCTTCCTGGTGGGTGAGGAAGCTGGCTAGTTTCCCAACTGGGAAACCATTGTGATCCATCCACAGGCTTGGCAGGGGACCCCAATTGCCTTAACCTAGGCGGGATTGCAGGATTGGATGAGAGGCAAAGGGGAAGTTCTGAAAGGCACACCTTCTCCTTCTCCCCATCTCCCTCACCTCAGGATGCCCACCCCACAACAAGAAGATAACAATGACATACTTTCTCACAGCAGTAACAAGGCAAGACAATGTGCAACAGAAGTTACCTTCTCTCATATACTACACCACAGGGCAGATGGGATGGATGAGAAGATCCAGATTGAAGGAGGCAAGACCTTCAGCATAGGAAGTCCAGTCAGAGAATTGGCTCTCTTGACAGCTTACCTGAAGGGGTCTTGCATCTCATCTCCAAATTACAGGAACTCTATGTTTGCTGGCCACTTCCATTCATGTCTGCTCGGTTTACGGAGTAATGTTCTATCTCCTGTTTTTGGCCACATCACCATCACTTCAGTTCTTCACTTCAGCTATGGAGATGTGGGTGTACTTTAAGAGAGTTAAAAGCAGCATAACTACCGGGCACAGCAATATGGCAACAATGTAACACTTGATCAAACAACTTGTTTAGCTCATTGCCTGGAGACAAATACAAACTCAATTTCAGCCAATCAATTTAAATTATATCCTGAAAAATTTAAAACTCCAATCCAGTTTGAATTGAGTATATTGACAATCTTAAAAGCCAATGACACAATCCGATGCTTTGGGGATATAAGACTGGGGAAAATTGAACAGTTGAGAGGAGAACTGCCAAGCCCATCATGTAAACAGACTGCCTGAAAGTAGCTCTCTAATAAAGGTACCTTTTCGATCAGTAACCTGTGGTGCAAAAATTCCTAAGAAGAAGAAAAGAGGACACAGGAAGATCCAAAGAGAAGAATGAAAGCTGCCTGATTTTGGGATAAGAAGTGTTGTTGTATAAATCTTAGCTCGGAGTTTTATCAGACTAGTGCTATAGAAGAGAAAGTAAAAGATAGGTTAGACGAAGAAATTGTAAATAGTGGTTAGTTAGTTACTCTCTGTGATACTTTAAGAAATAAAGTTGCTAATTTTTAGTTTCAAACGTTCTTGGCCACTCGAATGTTTACAGATTCCTACATGGGATAAATCTTTTCCGTGTTGCTGGTTTTAAATTAAGCAGGAGGGTTTACCTCGTGTTGTAACACTCAGTACCACAGCAGGAGCACTGAGTCTGAATTTGAGATCTGAGGCAGCCCCCAAGATCCCAATCAATCCTATTATTGCTGAAGCCACATGAATCCATTTACAGTGTAGACAAGTTGGGGGTAACTTTACAGGGAAACTGACCTATTGATAGATTTAATGTTTCATTCCGTCCACATTCTCTGATTGCTCAGGAAGGCTGGAAGCAAGTTGCTGCTGCAGACACTGAGTTAGAAAACCCCAAGGAATCCCACTTCAATCAAAAGTGGCTTCCTGGTCCACTGCTGCCCTCCCCATTGCAAATGGATATGTTTCAATAAAATGCATTACAATGTTTCTCATTGCATAAATGACCAGAGGCTTTGAGAATATCATAGAGTCATAAAGATGTGCAGCACAGAAACAGATCCTTCAGTTCAACTTGTCCATGCCAACCAGATATTTTAAATTAATCTAATCCCATTTGCAGCATTTGGCCCATATCCCTCCAAACCCTTCCTATTCATGTATCCATTCAGATGCCTTTTAAATGTTGTAATTGTACCAAATTCCACTACTTTCTCTGGCAGTTCATTCTATGCATGCACCACCTTCTGTGTGCAAAAGGTTACTCCTTAGGTCCCTTTTAAATTTTCCTCTCTCACCCTAAACCTATGCCCTCTACTTTTGGACAACTCTAACCTCAGAATAAGAACTTGGATATTCACCGTATCCATGCCCCTCATGTTTTTATAAACTTCAAAAGGTTGCCCATCTGTCTTTAAACAGGGAAAAGGCATAGTCAGTAATAAATCCAGTAGGGAATTCATTATTTTCCAGAGAGTGACTAAAAGGTGGAACTTACCAGCACAGAGAGTAGTTGTCGTGACCAACATTTGAGGGGAAGCTAAACTTGGGAGGGAGAAACAAATAAATAACATGTTTAGAAATCAGGGAGAAAGCTTGCGAGAGGTTAAGAGCCACATGGATCAATGGGGCCAAGAGTCCTATTTCGGTGCTATAAATGCTAAATAAGATTATGTAGAAAATTGCCGTAAATTAGAATGCAGTCCCAAAACACAAGACCCACGTTAGACAGGCGATTATCATCAGGAGGCTGTTTAATCAAATGTAAACATGAAAGATCAGTCAATCTCAGCTTTACTTGATAATCTACACATGTACTTTCCAGCAGCGGTTACTGAACAATGCTCAGAAACAAGATTTCTGACTGCTGTTTCTCCCTTGATCCTCTGGTATTGAGGTTAGTTTTAACATCCTAACTGTGGTTAACAATCTCATCACAGAGTAAGGCAATCCTGACACTTGTGTCATACTTTCAGTTTACATGTTTGAACTATTGGAACAGCTCAGAGGCACTGATTTAATTGGACAATGCGGTACACCCAGGTTGCAGAATAGTTCATTAATTGAGGAGTTGGTGGTCCAAGGGAGTAATTTAAAAGTTCTCCGACATTGTCAGTGTGGGAAGAGTAATGAGATGCTTGTGCTTGTTACTTTAAATAAACCTTCAAATATTCTGCCCTGACAGAGACCCGAGATCACAGTTTCTCATAATTTGGGAGCTTTGACTATCAAACCTAGGGACGAAATCGTGAATAATTCATAGTAAGATGTTCCTATTAAGATATTCTTACTAAGTTCAGCACACAAGAGGTCTGGTCCACAGAACTTACATGTTCTGGGAATGTGGATTTGATGCCATCAAAAGATATAGATTTCCAGCACTCCAGGTCTCTGAACTCCAGAATTATTGAGCTCTTTGCTGCTTATTAGAATGCTGGTGGCAATAAGTCCACCTGGACATCAAAAGTCATTGGCCTCCTGTTCAAATCTCTAACTTTTCTTCTGTACTTCTCACCAAAATAATGTTGCTTGTGTACCACATTGATTAATGACTTTGAGAGTTTATTAACACATTCTCGACAAGAAATATAGTCAGTATATCTTTGCAGAATGAACCCTGAGGGAAAGGCTGGCAGCAATTCTTACACCTAGAAGGGCAGCTTGATGGATGGTACAACTGACCAATGCCTAGCCCTGAAAACCTGGGGCAGGTTAGAAGCCAGGTCTTTGGTTTCTTATCCAAGTGGGCCAAGCTGACAGTGTCTGCAGAAATCCAGAGTAGAAGATTTGAGAGAGAATATCAGGCCCAAAGGCCATAAAAGTACCTGGAAACAGAGATCAAGTGTTATTGTAAATTCTGAGCAATGTTCTGACAGATCCCACACAGATCACCTGTCACTTCCTGGAAAGTGCCAGTTGCTTAAATTTTCAAATGGCCTCAACCCTCACAGCCACCAGGACAGGACGGCTTCCCCTCAGCTCCTGTTTCAGTCATGGGTATACTTTCATCTCAGAATCCAAAGACACACAGAGCCTGTGTCAAGACTGTGCCTCCTTCATTCCAAGGAAATGGAGTTGAAGATGAAAATCCACCCACAATCCAAAAAATGTGCAGGTTAGGTGAATTGGCCATGCTAAATTGCCCGTAGTGTCAGGTGAAGGGGTAAATGTAGGGGAATGGGTCTGGGTGGGTTGTGCTTCGGCGGGTCGGTGTGTACTTGTTGGGCCGAAGGGCCTGTTTCCACACTGTAAGTAATCTACTCTAACGAATACAATCCCAGGATCCACAGCCATTCGTTGTATGTTAGGCCTACCTATGTTCTGACATGACCATTTGATTGAATAAACAGGCAGTGTTTCTGACATGCAGTCATCTGGTCCATGCTGTAGATGTTCAGCTGGCGTGTCAGTGTACAATTCAGCAAATTTACCCCTCCAGGACAGAGTCCCAGCCTCCCTGTGTGTCTGCACAAAACTGCAGGTCGATATAGCAGTCCTGATGGTTGTTGAGCCCTGGTTGAAAGACCAATGCACTACCAGGTGAAGCCTGGCAAGGCTAGGTATGGAAGCTGTGAACTTGCAGGTAAGTGCAAAGTGACTGAGTATGAAAACAGCAGACAAGAAGCTCTGAGATCCATCCTGATCCAATCCATAAACTGTATGTGTCCCTGTGCGCAAAGTGTCTTGTAGCAGCCTTTCAATGCCAGCTCTCAGTGTACCCGGAAATAAAGCTCTGTAACTTGCTAAGCATCTGAACTGGGAAGGTGGCAGGAGGCTCTTGTAGGGTTGGCAAGGATCGGAAGCCACTGTCCAAGGATGAGGATTGTGTGTGGCTGGTGTCCCTTGGATCATATCCTGGAATACCGTTTCATGCTGAGTAACGTTCACAAGTGCAAGTCTCCAGGTACCTGCTCAAACTTCAGGTCAAAATTTCTTGGTGTCTAGCTTACTCATGGCAGGTAGGAAGATTGGCAGCTTCATATCAATGAGGTGAGATGTGCAGTTAATAACATGTCAACCATCAATAATCCCCCTTAATTAGTCATTCACCACGGCCGAGCAGAAATGTAACCTCAATGCCCAAACCTAGTTAAAAGATGCAGTGAACTATTCCCTGTGTTGAAATAAGCCTCACTGGATATCTTGCATGGTTCTGCCATATTTTCCACCATAGTCACACCATTCAGGCTCTTATAACCTTTCTAATACAGAGTTCACTCTGTTCTCGAACAAACCTTTCAACCTTAATCTCAGAAGACTATCCTAACTGCATCAGAAAGAAAGTCTTACATTTAAATGTAGTCACTAGGTGCTTTAAAGCACTTCACAGACAGTAAAGTACTTTTGAAGTGTAGTCATTTGTTGCCGAATGGAGGAAGCATGGTGACCAATTTGAACACATTTGCAAACTTTGACAAACAGCAATGTGATCATCAGCAGACAATCTGTTTCTGTGATGTTGATTAAGGCATAAATACCGACCAGGATCTTGGTGATAACTTCAGAAATTCACTTCAAGGTAGCAGCAAGGGATCCAATCAGTTTATCCACATCCAAAAGACAGCACCAACAAGTGCAGCATTTTTTTTCAAAATGGAGCAACAGACTTTGTGGTTATGTTTAAGTTCTGAATTGGGAACTGAAACCACAACCTATTGATTTAGAGGATAGAACATGGCTGATCGAACTATGGTCACCAATTCAACATCCTTATTTCCCACAACTCCCTTAACTCTGTTTTCTGTGAATGAGATTGACAATTTAGTGACAATTCCTATTGGATTAAAGACAGATTGCACTCTGGAGCTGTGCCCAGCAGGAACATGACTATGAACACTTAAATTAATTCAGTGTCAGAATCTGACAGCTAATAGTGAAAAGCATTTTCCATACCAAACACAGGTACAACCTGTTGCACCACCTAATTCTGCATTTCCAGAACTTGGATCTTAATTGCAGTAAGCAATAATTCAAAGTTATTTTTAATTTGATCTCCATCCGCATTTTCTCACTCCAAAGTGCAGCAAAGTGAAACTGTTCAAAACTCTTTGGAGCCTCTGGAATGGACACATCATGCATAATGTGACGGTGGACAGGGTTATTGTGGAATCAAGGGTTATGGAGATAAGGCAGGAACACAGTCCAAAGATGTGCGGGTCAGGTGAATTGGCCAAGCTAAATTGCCCGTAGTGTTAGGTAAGGGGTAAATGTAGGGGTATGGGTGGGTTGCGCTTCGGCGGGTCGGTGTGGACTTGTTGGGCCGAAGGGCCTGTTTCCACACTGTAAGTCTAATCTAATCTAATCAGAGGATACTGATTAAGGATGATCAGCCATGATCATATTGAATGATGGTGCAGGCTCGAAGAGCAGAATGGCCTACTCCTGCACCTGTTGTCCATTGTCTATTGACAGACAGCCAATGAGGAGGAGCTCTCCCAGAAGATGAGGCTGGAGTGCACAGGCCTGAGCAAGGTCAGGATCAATCCAGAAAATAAACTACCAGAGCCTTCCAGCCTCCACAGTCAGGAATATTTCATACTTATTGACAAGAATGGCAAAGAATGGATTGCTGTTTTGAAGATTTAAACTGTACCAACCATGCAGGTTAGGCTAGTGTCTCAGCTAGTTTTAATTTTAAACTTTTCAGCTTAGATTCCCAATGCCATCATAAAGTCACTGTGTCCAATAGCTTGAACATCCTTTCTTCTCACCAGCTCCTCATAATCACTTAACTCACTGAAGTGATGACTTTGGGCACTTACCTTCCTCAGGCATTGTGTATAAACTTCTCAACATTAATCATATTTGACAAAAGATAAAATACAAGGGTTACCACATAGGTACATGCCCCACAAAGAAAAGAACAATGGGGTTGAATTTAAATATTGATTAAGTTTCCCCTCTTTGGGGTGAGACATTGATCCATTGTTTGATGTTTTCCCTTTTTAGTTCATCCCTTACTGAGGCGGACTAAGGCATGATCCCTAAATCTTTGTTTTCGGATTTGAATTTGTGAGATAAACCTACAGCAAACCCCTGTAAGGTGAAATTAAAGACAGGGATATCAATAAAATATTTCAGAATGTAGGGGAATTGCTTCATTGTTCTTTATACAAATACACAAGCACTCAGGAAATTAAGAAATACAAGACAGCTTAGGAGCTTGGTTATAAATTATAAGTGTTGCTAGATTCAAAGGCACATGAAAACCATCAGTTCATGTGAGATACAACTTCCTAGACATCCATGACCAATAATAGCTTCCACAGTGAGGTAAGTCCAGTCACTTTCCTTCTGGCGAGCGAGGTCTAAGCCTCTTTCTATCCAACAACAGAGACAGAGGTGGCAAGTTCAAGGCAGGTGGACTGCTAACTCAACCTGGAATCCTGCTTTCACTCTGGAAGTCAAACATAACCTGATTTTGAATCTCAGAACTGTATATTTAAGTAATTCAGCCATGTGACAAGGAGAGGTTGCCGATGAGCCATCTCAGTGGGCTAAGTGTAGTTTTCCCTCCTCCCACTAGAGTTTCCATTGCAAGGTGATGAGGCAACTGTGAATGTTCATTTTAACATCATGGGTGATGATGAGTCCCTTTATCCGCAACTGTCTGCAAAGTTTAGCTGGAACGTCTATGTGATGCAGGGAGCTCGGAAGCTTCTAGAAATACAATCATGTGATCAGCCTTGGTCATCTCGCAATGTTGTCCATTTTTATACAGAAGAGAATACCATTTTTGCTGGGGCATTTCTTTTTCAGTCCTCTGCCCATAGTTTACATCTGATTGAAGTTCTGCATTATTACTTTGTTCTGTTGAAATTCCCATTAAGGATGGATTCAACACCAATAGCAAGTTTCAGAGTCAGCCTGAAACATAAAGCAGCATGTACTGAAGCCAATCTATAATTGCGTGAGTGATGTGTTGGTGGTTTTAGAGGGAATATAGGTGTACTATTTTCTTTACCTAGCCTTGTTGAGTCATTGGTCTTTTCCAGCACTAGGGCTGGCAATCAATAAGTGAAAGAAGTCCCATTCAGTCTCATTGACTCCTCCCTGTTCATACAGGAAATATTTCTTAGGGGTTTCCATCCATGGATGCATGAAAGTCTGTCTCTCTATAGGGATATTTGCAGGTTGACTTCAGTAAAATGTAGTCCTCACCTTTTCTATCTCTTTCCATAATGTTGTATTCACTTAATTAGGTTACCTGCTTATCCTATAGTAAAGGATATTCTTCACCAGTTACAGATCAAGTATTATAACTGCCTTATCAACACCAGAGTCCTTCTTGAAGTTAACTAATTTTATGCTAAGCCCAGTTTTCTATTTCGATCTTCAGTCATTTCCTGTTATTGAGATGCTACAGTCTGAATCTTATCAGAAACTGGTTAAGTGTTGAGTTTCATGAAGGGGGTTTCTCTCTGCAAGACCTAACGAGTTTTCTCATGCTATCATCCTGGACGTGTGCCATTAATTACAATGCTCCAAGAATGTTCTGTTAGTTTGATGCTCGCCTGATTCTCCCACTCACCATTGGTGAAAATATTCACCATTACCAGGACGTCCTGGGATCCTTGGTACTGGCGCCATCTTTTGAAACTGGTTGTGTATCTGATCCAACACTACCATTCTGGAGCTGTCCTGCACAGTTCCTGGCATTGACACTGATCAAAGCAATGGAGGAGAAAATGGTGCTCTGTGTTGCTGACAATATCCCAGTAGATGCTATGTTGCAGAGAATGGTCATCCTCTTCCCCAAAAACAGCAGAGGATGGCACAACATCAAACCCTGCCAGCCTGGTATGAGGTTGCCACTTGGATTAGTGTACTACACGTTTAAGGACTAAGGACTACTCATTTTCAGAAGCACATGGAGAGTGTTTGGTGTAGGCACATGGTGCACGGGTAAAATTAACGTGGAGTCAAACGTCCATCCCAATGACTGGGGCCAACTGACAACCATGGCAAGCTGCCTGGCTTTGTGTCTGCTCTAAAAGTCAGGACAGAAGTACTGGTAGTTCTGGCTGAGGGGAATTGTGCAAAAAAGCAAAGCAAAACAAAGAAGTTACAAACCTTCAAGTGGGCAGAAAGTGAATGGGCACTTGCAGCACAAATGGGGATCTCTGGGTAGCTCCCTGGTCAAATCCATTAACTGGGTGCCTTTCTCTGTGCATTAAGCATCCCAGGAACAGCATTGCAATGATAGTTGCTAGTACATTCCAAAGTGGGACATTGACATTCACAATTGTACTGTAAGTGGATCAGAGAGGTACCATGAGGGTCAGGTGAGATGGACACACAGCGGATGCCATGAGCTGTGGGTGTGGGGTCTAAGCAGTCACGACCCATGAAGTGTACTCTGGGATGCTGGTGCCGGATGTTCAAGATGTAGATCAGGAGGAGTTAGCAGTGAGCTGGTGTCACTAGGTACCCACTCAGAGTTTCAAGTCAGAAATGTGCAGCATCTCATTTCTATGTAGCTGGTCGGAGAATGAGAAGTTGCTCATTAATGAGGCAAGTTTAATTAATAATGCAGGTAATAAAGAGTGATAATCCATGTTAATAGGGTCTCTTGTTACTCAGTAGCGAGAATCTTGTTTTGACATCCAACACTTGGTTGGGAAATGTGATGCTGGATCTCGACATGTAGAATGGTCTCGAGGGACACCTCATCTGGTTTGCCCGACTTTCTCACCATTGCCCACCTCATTCAGGAGTTGGGAAGATTCTGCCGTCCATTCAAATAGTGGAAGTTTTCATTTCTGTTTCACTTCTCTCAGAGCTTGACAATTCGGATTCATTCCCATGTTCCTTCTGTCACAGTTCATTACAAAGTTAAGCAATCAGTGCAGCAGATCTCCTGTTAGCCAGTGTCGCAGGATTCCCACTGGGTTGGGATCAAGCTGAATCTGCCAGCTGGGACCTCATACAGACATATGTATGAAATATCCATCCAAAGCGGGTCGGTGCTATATTTGTTTGTGAATTTGGGCTGCTGAGTTGCACTGTGCCCCAATTAGCAGACATACTGCTTTTCATGTTACAGTACATCCATAGAAACTTGGTGTAAGGAAGTTTTGGTGGTGCAGCTTTCACTGAGCAGATTTTTGAGATTTTTAAAAGTCCTGATCGTGAATTTTCAAAGTTGTTTTTCTTTTCTCTCTCTCTAATGGCACTTGATCTCCCATGAGTCTTTGTACCAACTGTCCTTCATTTACTTTTGTTCCTAGCTATTTTATTCACGGTTTACCAAACGAAATCTCCTGTGCTGATGTGTTTAGAGGAACACGGAGCTGTGCGAAAAGATACTAAACAGGTCGGACTGCCTGAGAGATGCTCCATGCTGCTGTTTTGTCTGTACCTGCACCTCTACATTAGCCAAGGAAGAGGTCGCATACTTCAATGGAGCAGATGTTCTGTTGGTAGAAGCTTGGCTATTCCACAGCCTGTGCCAGCAAAGCCCTGATGGTAGCATTGTGGAATTTAACAGTCTGATCAACTCATGCTGGAAGTATTTCAATCCTCAGCATGACCTGCATTTTCTTTTGCGGTTCTGCATGAAAGAAGTTGTGCCAGAGCAGACGAGACACAGCTTTGTTTATCTGGCTGCACTGGCCAAGACATCATCAACCATTTCAAAGGGCCTGGCATTGGCCATGATGGCCTGTCTTCATATAGTCAGCTGTAGCACTGAGGGAAACGCAACCTGCCGTAAGAACACATTGTATAGAGTTCGTCCATCCACGACCATGGTCGTGTTAAGTTGTGGATTTACATTTTTTTGTAGATAGCCTACAATCCACACTCCTGTGCATGAACAGCAGCAGACTTTATTGAACATTATGCAGAAGATGGTAATAAAAGGATCTCTTAATGCACACCCTACAGGCTCTATGTTATCACGATGGCACAGCACTTTTCACAAATGTTCAGTCGTTTTTCCTGCAGTAAAAGTCGAATTAACCCTAAACTCTACAGGTTGCATTGCTGCACTACAGAATGGAATTGTAGAATGGCATGAAAGAAAACTGCCATCTTTCAGGATACTTTGACCTTTATTCCACTGAAAAAGATTTGTATGTAAGTTGCATTTAAACGCTGGAGTTAATACAGCAAAGTGCAATCACTTTTGTTTTTCAAAGATGTGACATAAAATTGAGCTGAAATGTTATTCAGGACAGCATTCTGGCTAAGTGCCTTACACACTGTTGCCTCACAACACCAGGCACCCAGGTTCGATTCTGCCCTCAGGCAACTGTGTGGAGTCATTCTCTCTCTGTTTGCGTTGGTTTCCTCCAGGTGCTCGGTTTCCTCTCACAGCCCAAACCTGTGCAGGTTAGATGGATTGGCCATGCTAAATTGCCTACAGTGTCCAGGGTTTACAGGCCAGGTGAGTTATCCATGGGAAATGTAGAGTAGGGGGTTGGGTTTGAGTGGGATACTCTTCAGAGAGTCAGTGTAAAATTGATGGGCTGAATGGCCTGCCTCTACACTGTGGAGATTCTATGATTTTTGGAAAGTTTAAGTGAAAAGCAGCTCACTGTTCTGCCTTGGAAATTGATAAGCACTTCACGTCCATTGTTGGCAACAAGCAATTTCTCCCAATGCATTTTGTGAAATATCTAATTTTTGAATGCCTTTTAGAACACTTTTTGGAACATTGTAACTTTCAGTAACTGAGATAAAAAGGGCAAGGTTAAACAGACAATCCTGACTCGGAAGAATCTCATTGTTCCTTCAGAGTCATTGGTTCAAAATCCTGGAACTCTTTTTTTTAGCGCGTGGACCAGTGCCCCATGGCCTGTTACATTTCAAGATGGCAGCTCAGCCACATTTTCTCAAGGGCAGTTTGACTGGGAAACAAATGCTAACTATACCCATACCACATGTACAAATATATCTTTAAAATGTGAAAGTGCTTTCAGTTAGGGATTAACTCTCTTGAAATAGGTAGGATCTGCAGGTGAGGAAATGAAAAGGAATGGCTCGTGGTTACACATCTTCAATTTCACTTATTTATGTTTAAACTACAAAGCAAAGACTGGAGGTTGGTTAACCTGGTGCCACTATTTAAGAAAGGTGGTAAGGACAAACCAGGGAACTATAGACCAGTGAGCCTGACGTTGTTGGCAGGGCAAGTTGTTGGAAGGAATTCTGAGGGACAGGATATAAATGTATTTGGAAAGGCAAGGATTGATTAGGGATAGTCAACATGGCTTTGTGTGTGGGAAATCATGTCTCACAAGCTTCATTGAGTGTTTTGAAGAAGTAACAAGAGGATTGATGAGTAGTAGGCATAATCTATATGGACTTCAGTACATGGTTCAACAAGGGTCCCCATGGGAGACTGGTTAGCAAGGTTAGATCTCATGGAATAGAAGGAGAACTAGCTGTTTGTATACAGAATTGGCTCAAAGGTAGAGGGTGGCAGTGGAAGGTTGTTTTTCAGATTGGAGGCCTGTGACCAGTGGAGTGCCAGAAGAATGCTGGGTCCACCATTTTTCATCATTTATATGAATGATTTGGTGTGAGCTTAAGAGATACTTTTAGTAAGTTGCAGCTGAGACCAAAATTGGAGGTGCAGTGGACAGTGAAGAGGGTTACCTCAGATTACAACAGGATCTGGACCAGGTGAGCCAATGGGCTGAGAAGTGGCAGATGGAGTTTAATTCACATAAATGCAAGGTGCTGCATTCTGGGAAAGCAAATCTTAGCAGGACTTATACATTTAATAGTAAGGTCCTAGGGAGTGCTGTCGAACAAAGAGACCTTGGAGTGCAGGTTCATAGCTCCTTGAAAGTAGAGTCACGTGTAGATAGGATAGTGAAGAAGGCATTTGGTACGCTTTCCTCTGTTGATCAGAGTGTTGAGTACAGGAGTTGGGAGATCATATTGCAGCTTCACAGGACATTGGTTAGGCCACTTTTGGAATATTGCATACAATTCTGGTCTCCTTTTTATCAGAAGGAATGTTGTGAAACTTGAAAGGTTTCAGAAAAGATTTACAAGAATGTTGCCAACGTTGGAGGATTTTGAGCTATAGGGAGAGGTTGAACAGTCTGGGGCTGTTTCCCCTGGAGCGCTGGAAGCTGAGGGGTGACCTTATAGAGGTTTATAAAATCATGAGGGGCATGAATAGGATAAATAGACAAAGTCTTTCCCTGGGGTCGGGGAGCCCAGAACTCGAGGGCATAGGTTTAGGGTGAGAGGAGAATGGATATAAAAGAAACCTAAGGGCAATCTTTTCATGCAGAGGCTGGTGCATGTGTGGAATGGACTGACAGAAGAAGTGGTGGAGGCTGGTACAATTACAACATTTAAAAGACACCTGGATGGGTATATGAATAGGAAGGGTTTGGAGGCATATGGACCGGGTGCTGGCAGATGGGACTAGATTGGGCTGGGTTATCTGGTTGGCATGGACGAGTTGGACCAAATGGTTTGTTTCCGTACTGTACATCTCTATGACTCTATGACAATAATTTTCTCTCCATTCATTCAGTTGCAAAAATGATACAACACCATGTTTTTTTGCAAATATTTTGAAAGTGTTGGATATGAATTTCTGAAATGGTTTGAGATGAATTTTTGTAATAAACTGCTATAACTTTTTAAAAATCTAAAAACAAAAGTTCTATCAGTAAAAGAAATATGAACAACTACAGAGTTGGAAATAAGAGCATTAGATAACTCTTGAATTAGGGTGGCTCAGTGGTCAGCACTCTTACCTCACAGTGCCAGGGTCCTGGGTTCTATTCCACTTTCCTGCAACTGTCTATGTGGTGTTTGCATAGGTTTCTGCTGGGTACTCTGGTTTCCTTCCAAAGATGTGCAGGTTAGATGGATTGGCCATGCTAAATTGCCCCATTGTGTTCAGGGATGTGTATGCTTGATGGGTTGGCCATGGGAAATATAAGGTAGGGAGATGGGTATGGGTGGAATGCTCTTTGGAGGGTTTGTGTGGACCAGTTGAGGGTGAATGGCCTGTTTCCACACTGTTGGGATTCTACATTCATAGGTGGAATTCCAAATCAATGATTAGTTTAATACTATAAAGAAACTTGCAATCTATTTATCCAGCTCAGATGTTTAAGCTTTAGCATTTTAAATATGTTTGATCTGGATAGAGTACAAAAGCAAGGAATTCATCTTTGAATTTATAAATCTGAGGTTCTGCCTTAGCTTTAGCATTGTGTCCAATTTTGGCCACTGTTTTTACAAAGGGGAAAGGGGTTGGACAGAGCAGAAAATATTGCCAGTAACAGTTCCAGCAATAAGGGACCTCAATTCATGGGGAGGAGGTTGAGACAAAATTTGATAGAAGTGCCGAAAATCATGAGAGGTCGAGAGCGATTAGGCAGGGAAAAACTCTTTGCAATGGCAAAATAATCAAAAATGCCATTTTAAGCTGAATGGCAAAAAAAAAAGGCAAAACTCAAAGAAACATCTTTAGGCAGTGAGGTTGGGATCTGGAATGCATTACCTGAGAGTGCAGTGAAGTCAGATTCAATCAGGGCTTTACAAATCAGAATTGTCGAAGCTCCTGAATGCCAAATATCTGTGGGCTTCAGAGGAGAAAGTGGATGAGTGTAATTAACTGAATTGGTATGTGAAGAGAGGTGTATGCTCCTTCTGTGCTGCAACTGCCCTGTGCTTCCTGGATTTTATGATGCACCCAACTGTAACATGTCCGCCCATTCTGTGGAACCCCACAATGTTACCCTTTTGCGACACCACTACTCAGAAACCATGCAATCTCCAGCCTTAAGGCTGCTAAAAGCCAGGTGTAAAGCTCCATAAAACATCACCTTTCATTTTCTGATAAATTCTAGGTTTTCAAAAGAATTAAACTCAGACCATGATACTATGCAACATTTAACATAAATGATATTAACAGATAATTGGTGGTACAAAACTTAAATTCTACTGAAGGGTTGCTGAAACATTTTGTCTCATATTCATCAGGACAAATGCAAGAATGTCAAACTTCAAATAATTGCAAGTTATATCACAGGGATAAAGGCAGCAGACCGGTTGGAAGATTGACTCTGAATGGCTCATGCATTGCCATGGAGAAAGCAGCAGGCTCTTCAATCTCCCCAGTAATTCAAAGGACATGTAAGGTCTGAACATTTTACTTCTGTAATCTTTAATTTGATTATCTGCCTATAAAATTCTCATAGGACCACATAGGGTAAGTGCAGAGAGACTGTTCCCAATAACCAGGGCAGCCAGAACTAAGAGTTTTAGTCTAATGATTCTGGATAGGTCACCTCAGACTGCAATAACGAGAAATTTCGTCACCCAGAGAGTGGCGAGCCTGTGGAATTCTCTGCCACAGGAAGCATTTGAGGTCAAAACACTGAGCATTTTCAAGAAGGAGTTGGGTATAATTTCTACAGCTGAAGGGATCAAAGAGTATGGGTAGAATGTAGGAACAAGGTTCGAGTTGAATGATCAGCCATTTTCATATTGAATGACAGAGCAGGCTCAAAGGGCAGACTGGCCTTTTCCTACTTCTGTTTTCTATCTTTCTGAAGAAATGGATGATTGGTGATAGGAACATTAAAAATTCTTGGATGACCATGTCATAGAAACAAAGTTGAAGTTTCCACCATCACAATCCACAAGGTGTGTCTGCAACAAACATGTGGAAGTGTATGTTGCTCCTGCACATCAGACTCTTTCTGGGGGATCAATTTGTTGAGTTGGTTGGATGGCAGAATGTGGATTAGTTTGGTGTTTATGTGAGGAGGTTCAATCCCCATTCCTGCTGGATTGTGTAAAATGTACTGTCTCTTCACCCCGATGTGATAGACGTGCCGGTGTTGTTGGCGAGACCTTTCTTTGGCCCAGGGACTGAAGAAGAAGAAATGAACGATTAAGAGGAATTTTGAAACATGTGGTGCAGCTGTTTGCATAATCAAAGCATCAGAATGAAGTACAACAAAGCATCTTCCAGTTTCTCTGACATCTAAATGTTACTGTGATTGAATATACATTACGCATCAGCTCTGCATCAAGTCTAACTGTGCGATCCAATCATTTAAACACATTCTATTCAAATTAAGTTGTATATAGCCAACAGGGGCACTAGAACAGATGCAATAAGGATTTACATAGAGAGTAGCAGAATTGGAAAGGTTATAACTATTAAGAAATCCTAACCAGTTTGAAATTGTTTTCTCAAATAAAAAGAAATTGAAAGGTTATGAGATCTTTAAAATAATGAAGGGATATGACAGGATTGGCAGAAAGATGCTTTCATTCCTAAATTTACTCAATTAACAATTGTAAAAGCAATACAGTTAATAGCAAATCTAATTAGGAATTCAAGAAAAAGCCCTTTACCCTGAAGCTGGTTAGAATGCGGAATGGTACTTGGTTCCACATAGAAAGGTTGAGGTGAGTAACAGAGATATATTTGAAAGAAATTAGATAAATGTACGAAGAAGAAAGGAATTGAAAGATATACCAATAGTACTAGGGAACCAAAGTGTTACAAGGCTCAACATTGATTAGTTGTGTCAGGCAACCTGTATTTATGTTGCATAGCTTTTGTTCACTGGTTTTTATAGAATAGTGAGATTCATGCAATTCAAATGTGCAATTCTGTTCTTATAAAACAGCAAGCCCTCCAACTCTCTGTGATTAAAACCATGATCAATTCACTCATGGATGTATAAAACAGTCCAGGGATCATCTGAATATATTTGTCACAGATGCAATACGATCTTTAAGGAATGAAGAAAGAAAGCCAGCCATTTTGTGCTTTTTTTTTCTGATCGGGAGCCAGAAATTTTCAGTTACAATTGGCTGGTGATTGTAAGCACTTGAGAACTCCTGTGCTCAGTTGGATGTATCTGTTTCTGCTGTGGACCACTTCAGCAGTGACCTTTCTGGTAAAGGGCACCTTCCTTTTCATAATCTGATACTGCAGTCACACTTCTCTGCCGGGCTTGAATTAATTTATTGTTCTCTATTCTTTTCTTGAGTTCTCCAAGCTGTTTTTCTTGTATGTACTTTATTCTCCTGCACACAGCAAGTGTGGTAGCAATGAATTCATAGTACCACTGTGTATGAGGGTGACTTCAGATTAACTTTGTCATCCAACAGGTTTCTAATGAAGATTCCCCTCTTTGTGATCTATAACCGCCCAAAAAATTATATTGCACTAGTAATGTTTGAAATACACTCAGCGCATACCGTAGGGACCTGGATGACATGGGCCAGAGCAAAATTTGTGGCAGAATCATGAGATTGGCAAGGCTTTTCACAATATCATAGAACATAGAACATAGAAAAATACAGCGCAGTACAGGCCCTTTGGCCCTCGATGTTGCGCCGACCCAAGCCCACCTAACCTACACTAGCCAACTATCCTCCATATGCCTATCCAATGCCCGTTTAAATGCCCATTAAGAGGGAGAGTCCAGCACTGCTACTGGCAGGGCATTCCATGAACTCACGACTCGCAGAGTAAAGAATCTACCCCTAACATCTGTCCTATACCTACCACCCCTTAATTTAAAGCTATGCCCCCTCGTAATAGCTGACTCCAAAGCAATCAAAAGCAATTCACTGCATCTTTTATGCATCTGCTGGTGACAAGTTTCTCACTGGGAAGCAACAAATTATCAATTGAGGGGGATTTTTGCTTGTTAAACACCTTGCTTGTTAATGGCACAATTTTCTCACTAATATTCACCTTCCTACTGTATCAAAACTTCCAAAGCTAGCCTCAGAATTCTTGGCATGGTGGTCAGAGTGGGTACCTGCTGACTTCGGCTTGCTGCTGCCTGGGAGCAGTCTCCATTTTGCTCAGCAGCCAACTCACACATTTGACACTTAATCAAAATAAGTAAGGTTCAGCCATTAGTTTCTGTGTAAGGTGGTAGAATGAACAGACTTAAATGTCAGCAGCAACCAAAGGTTGTCTAGGACTCCCTATGGAAGATCACAGGCAAGTGGTGGCAGAAGGAGGTGAGATCAAAAAGGCTTTTGTACATGTTGATGTACAAATCAATATAGGTCATACAAAAGCAGAAACTGCTGGAAAAACTCAGGAGCTTTGTGGAACTGGCAGCATCTATGGAAAGGAATTAGCGTTAGTGTTTCTGGTTGAGTGACCCTTCTCCAGAACTGATCAGTGTGGATGATACCAGCCAGAGGAGAGAATGCTCGTGAGCTGCAGAAAATGTGTTACCCAATCTTGATTCCGGAATGATATGGAGATAGGTGACGGCAGCTCAATACTTGACTCTAAAGATAGTGGATAAAACCCAGGCTATCGAACTCTGAATGAGAGGCACAATTACAGTTTCTAGAAAATGGCAATGCTGAAATACCAACTACAAATGTGTGAGAAATATGTAATAACCACTCTTGCTCCATCACTTTAAAGAACCAAGTGTTATCCGGCTTTCAGTTGTGTGTGGGACCTTCTTGGGCTCCCACATAAAATATTCTGCCAATAATTCCATGACGACTGAGCGGGAGGGCTGGTGGTATATGGAAAATGTGCTGATTCATATTTTCGCCACCGATTTATTGCAAAGGTGACACAGTTTCTATGGTATTATGTTGCTAGTTTTCCACGACTGCTTGGAGCCAAATGGTATAATGACCCTTCCTGATGAAGGGCTTTTGCCCGAACCATCGATTTTCCTGCTCCTCGGATGCTGCCCGACCTGCTGTGTTTTTCCAGCACCACTCTAACCTTGACTCTAATCTCCAGCATCTGCAGTACCCACTTCTGTTTAATGACCTTTAGTGTTAACCTGTGCAAAAAATTCCAAGTGAAAGGGAATTCGCTGTACTAGCATTAAGTTGATGTGGCATTGCATGTACATGTCTCTGCATAGCAATCCTTAATTTGAAAGGTCCAGGCATGTTTCATTCATCCAACAATACTTATAGCAACCTTCCAAATTCAGAGACTATATACCTTCGGAGAGACATAGTGTCTAATTTGGCTTTTAACACTGGCGATAGGGGGATGACTTCTACAACAGTGCTCACATCCACATTTCAATTAAATTGCAACAGACCATAAGACCATAAGACATAGGAGTGGAAGTAAGGCCATTCGGCCCATCGAGTTCACTTCGCCATTTAATCATGGCTGATGGGCATTTCAACTCCACTTACCCGCATTCTCTCCGTAGCCCTTAATTCCTTGTGACATCAAGAAATTATCAATTTCTGCCTTGAAGACATTTAGCGTCTTGGCCTCCACTGCACTCTGCGGCAATAAATTCCATGGGCCCACCACTCTCTGGCTGAAGAAATGTCTCCGCATTTCTGTTCTGAATTTACCCCCTCTAATTCAAAGGCTGTGTCCAAGGGTCCTAGTCTCCTCGCCTAATGGAAACAATTTCCTAGCGTCCACCCTTTCCAAGTCATGTATTCCAAGTCAGACGCCAAGTTGCTGAAGGGAATGATCAGCTGCTTTGATAGTTCCTTGATCCAGTCGTCTCCTTTGCTGTGTCCTTCACAGTTTCTCTTCAGGAGGGTTGAGAATTGAAAATTCCCGAGGAGAGGACTGAACTTCCTGAAGACGAGGCTACGTAGGTTTCCAGGCCACCACAGGGAAAAAGCCACATCCAATCATATTGTAGCAACTCAAATGTTCCATGTAATTCAAAGGTACAATCCTTTGAAATCTTCTATTTGCCTTTAAAAGCAAAAGTCGCACGAGATCCCAAATCTGCAGGAAATCGTTATTATTCCAGTCCAACTTTATGCTACCAACAAAAAGAAATCCAGTGCACCTCATAAGTATATTTCATAAAATATAACAAGTGTGGTGTGATCTGGTGATGGAAGAAATGGACAGTGAATCCAGTTGACAGGACTGTTGATCGAATGAACTGTTCAGTTCTGGATGGTGTCACGTTTTGTGAGAGTTACTGTAATTGCATCACTCCAAGTAACTGATACACACTTGAAGACGTCCCTGACTTAAGCCCCGTCAATGGCTGGAAGGCTCCAGGTCAAATTTGGATCTTGTTCTCCTATTGCAGGTCAGCATATGTCCCTGCACTGCTGGAAGGGTTACCAATGAAGTTGAGCACTCTGGATACATCAGGGAGCAATGTCAATTCTGACCCTCTGGTGTGGGGAAATTTTTGATGAAGGTCATAGAGCTGCCCTGAGGAACTCCTGCAATGGCCTCAGGTTGAACTTTTTAGTCTCAGAAAACCACAAACCTCTTCAATGTGATCTTTAGCCTCCAAAGGCATTTAATCAGTGACCTCAGTTAGTGCATGGCTCCACTGAAAGCTTCATTTATTGAGCTAACTTACCTGCAAAATCCCCCAAAATAATCCCCTTAAAATTTCAGCATCAATAGGTCCCATTCTCTCCTTTTCATTGCAAATAATGTAATGCTTGTGACTATGCCTGCATAATCGAAAGTGATGATTTGCCCAATTAGGTAGCTTTTTAGCACTGAAAAAAATAATAAAAATAGGGATCTTTAGCCATGGGGCTGTAGACCCTGCAGATAAATCTTTCAAGATTGAAGTCAATTTTTGATAGTTGATTCATGAAGGAGCTGAATAAAGTTGATTATATGACATTGAAGGGAATATGCTGTGACCTAATCAAATGGGTTTGAGGTACTGAACAGTCTACTCCTGTTTCGAATATGCTTCTATTTCCATGCCTCTGGTTCCTACAGCTGCTATTGCCTACAGCTGGCTCTGCATTCCTGAAAGCTCCGTCTGATACTGCTGAATGGTATGGTATTGGACTCTGCCACATCTCAGCCATCTGCTACATTGTGCGGTGCCTGGGATGTCTTTAATGCCCTTCCAAGAGCCTTCTTATGCCAGCACCGTGTGATCAACATTTGAGTGATCGTCAGCCAGGTATTTCCTCACCCACCGTTCAACAATATCCCACTCTACCTCCTTAATCTTTTTCATCTCTCTGTTTTGTGCATTGTGCAACACATATTATCCACTTGACTAACCTTGTTGTATCAATCATAGGTGATTCCATCTGGTGAGTGCAAATTGAAGAGGGAATGATGGTGTGAGCACATTTCTGCTCGCTGTCCCTATTAGGAAACATATTGGCATTGCATCCATTTCTAGCCTGCTGCCTCTAGCTATGCAGGGAAAAGAAAAGTGCAACAATTTTCTTAACAGGCCTTTTCTTCACTGTTTTGGCCGAGATGAAGTGTGCTGTGCTACAATCTTGAACACTGGTACTTATTCTGTACAAATCACCTAATGGTGTAGAATCTCCCATATCGTCTTCACTTGCCACATCACCTGAACAGGATCGTGATACCACCACAGCCTTTTCTTCTTGCTGGGGTAATTGACAGATGTCAGCTATTTCTCCTCTGTACTCTGTTATTCACGCAAATTATGTCTAATTTCTCAGTGCAAGGGAACAGAATTCTTGTTAATTTCTAACACATGTTCTCTCATTTAACAGAAATTGGATAACCTTTCTCAAATCTCTTATGGTGTTCCCGTAAGAACTTATATTCCTCACAAACATGTTATCAATGCAGGATTCACTGGTCAATTTTATGGGTTTTTTTAACCTACAAACATACGGATTTGGAGCAGAAGGAGCCCATTCAGGCCCTTGAGCTTGTTTTCCTATTCAAGAAAGTTATTATTCGTAAAGCCAAAGTACAAAGGGATCTGGGAGTGCTGGTCGAGGATTCTCTAAAGGTAAACATGCAGGTTAAGTCTGTGATTAAGAAAGCGAATGCAATGTTGTCACTTATCTCAAGAGGGTTGGAATATAAAAGCACCGTTGTGCTACTGAGACTTTATAAAGCTCTGGTTAGGCCCCATTTGGAGTACTGTGTCCAGTTTTGGTCCCCACACCTCAGGAAGGACATACTGGCACTGGAACGTGTCCAGCGGAGATTCACGCAGTTGATCCCTGGAATGGTTGGTCTAACATATGAGGAACGGCTGAGGATCCTGGGATTGTACTCATTGGAGTTTAGAAGATTAAGGGGAGACTTAATAGAGACGTACAAGATAATACATGGCTTGGAAAGGGTGCACGCTAGGAAGTTGTTTCCGTTAGGTGAGGAGACTAGGACCCGTGGACACAGCCTTAAAATTAGAGGGGGTAAATTCAGAAGAGAAATGCAGAGACATTTCTTCAGCCAGAGAGTGGTGGGCCTGTGGAATTCATTGCCGCAGAGTGCAGTGGAGGCTGGGACGCTAAATGTCTTCAAGGCAGAGATCGATAGATTCTTGTTGTCTCGAGGAATTAAGGGCTACGGGGAGAATGCGGGTAAGTGGAGTTGAAATGCCCATCAGCCATGATTGAATGGCGGAGTGGACTCGATGGGCCGAATGGCCTTACTTCCACTCCTATGTCTTATGGTCTTATGGCTGTTTTGTTGTGTTTCAATTACTACATTCCATAAATATATTCATTTTTGTGATGTAGAATCACTATGCTGTTTTTATTCATTGTGTCATAGAGTCCTACAGTGTAGAAACAGGCCCTTCGGCCCACCACATCCATGCAAACCAATAAACACCAGATTGCATTAAGCCCATTGACCTGCAGTTGGTCTATAGTCTACTATGTCTTGACATTTTAAGTGCTCATCCAGATGCTTTTTAAATGTTGCGAGAATACCTGTCTCTAACACCCTCTCAGGCAATACACTCCATATATCTATCACCCTCTGGGTGATTACTTTTTTTCTCATATCTCTTCTAAACCACTTATTCCTCAACTTAAAAGTATGCCATCTGGTCTTAGACATGACTGCCATGGGGAAAAGATTCTCACAATCCACTTTGTCTATGCCTCTCATAATTTTGTATATCTTAATCAGATGCCCCCCAGCCTTGTCTGCTCCAAGGAAAACAAGACATCAAATCTGATTGAGTCTCTCTTCATAACGGAGATGGTTCATCCTAGGCAAAATCCTGGTGAATTTCCTCTGCACTAGTACAGTCACACCCTTGCAAATACATGGTAACCAGAACTGTGCACGCAGTATTCCACCTGTGAACTAACCAGTGTGTTATAAAGCTGTAACAAAACTTACTTTCTCCTATATTCTATACTTCAACTGATGGAGGCCATTACCCCATATGCCTTCTTCATCACCCTGTCTACCTGTTCTGACTCATTCAGAGATCAAAGGAGTTGGACATCAAGGTCCCTTTCTCCCTCCGTGCTGTCTAGGGACCTATCATTCTTTTTGTATTTCCTTCCCTCCCAAAATGCATCACCTTACACTCATCAGGATTCAATTCCATCTGCCATTGTTCTGTCCAATATATCAGCTGATCAATATCAGACTGTAACCTGAGACCATCCTCAACAATTACTCCAATTTTCATATCATCTGCAAATTGACTAATTATATTTTCTACTTTCACATCTAAGTCATTAATGTACATAACAAACAGCCAGGGACCCACCACCGGTCCCTGTTGTACACTGCTGCTCTTAGGCTTCTAATTAGAAAAATGAATCTCCACCATCGCCTTTTGCCTCCTATTTGCAAGTTAATTTTGAATCCAATTTGCCAACTTGCCTTGGATCCCATGGGCTCTTATCAGTTTTCCATTTTGGACCTTATCAAAGGCCTCACTGAAGTCCACCTAAACATCAACTGTACTATATCACCAATATATTTAGTTACCTTTTCAAAAAAAAACTCAGATGAATCAGACAGGATCTCCCTCTCTAATAGATCTATGTTGAGTATGCCTGATCAATCCCTGCCTTTCTGAGAGTTGATTAATCCTGTGCTTCATAATTTTTAAAAACAATTTCTCTCCCACTGATCTCGGACTAACTGGTTTGTAATTAATAGGTCTATCCCTGCTGGCCTTCTTGAACAAAGGAACCACATTAGCCATTGCCCAGTCATCTGGCACTTCACCTGTGGCCAGCAGATTATTATATACATATATCCAACAGGGACTTAGCAATCTCTTCCCTTGCATCCCGTTGTAGTCTGGGATACATCTCATCAGACCCTGGGGATTTGTACGCCTTCATGCCCGCTAAAGAATCTCACACCTCCTCCATATTAATCTCAATTTGTTCTAGAACCTCACCATCTCAACTGAAATTCCCAGCTATGATGTTTTTCTCCTTTGCGAATATTGACGTGAAGAATTCATTTGGGACCTTCGTGCAAAGCCGGCCTCTGTCTCTAACAGGATCGAGATTGTGCTGCTGGCAAAGCACAGTAGGTCAAGCAGCATCCGAGGAGCAGGAAAGTTGACATTTCGGGCATAAGCCCTCCATCAGAAACCTTTCCTGATGAAGGACTTATGCCTGAAACGTCGATTCTCCTGCTCCTTGGATGTTGCCTGACCCGCTGTGCTTTTCCAGCACCATGCTCTCGATTCTGATCTCCAGCTTTGACAGTCCTCATTTTCTTTCTGTCTCTAACAGGTCCCATCCTTTCCCTGGTAATCCTCTTACTCTTCATCATATTTAAAAAAGCTTGGGTTTTCCCATGATCCTGTCTGCCAAAAATATTTTGCGGCTCCTCTTTACTGTCCTAAATTTTTTTTAAGTTATCCCCTCTATAGTTTTGAAGGACCTCCCCTGTTTTTAATGCACTGTACCTGACATGTGAACAAAGAATAAAGAAGAATACAGCACATGAGCAGACCCTTCGGCCCAAGCCAGTGCCTCTCTAACTGAAAGCCGTTTGCCTCAACACTGTCCATATCCCGTTCTTCCTTGCCTGTTCATGTATCTGTCACAATGCCTTTTAAATGTTGGTATTGTAGATGCTTCTAATATCTCCTCGGGCAGCACAATCTAAGCATTTACCAGCACCTTGTGTAAAAAAAACTCACCTCCCACATTTCCTTTAAATTTATTCACTTTTACCTTAAACCTATGTCTCTTAGTAATTGTCATTTATATCCTGGAAAAAGACTCCCATTATCCACTCCATCCATGCCACTATCCATTCTATCCAGACCTCTAATCATTTTGTAAACTTAATCAGGTTGCTCCTCAGTCTCTAATGTTGAAGTGAAAGTAAACCAGGTTTGACCAGTCTCTTGTCATAGTTAACACCCTCCAAAACAGATAACATCCTGGTAAACCATTTCTGTACCGTCTCCAATACCTCCACATCCTTCTGGTAGTGTGGCAACTAGAACTGTGCGCAATATGCCAAATGTGACCTCATTAAAGTTCTATGACTTGCCAATTTTTATACCCCATGCCCTGACCAATCAAGGCAAGCAAAGCATATGCCATCTTTACCACCATATCCACTTGTATTGTCACTTTCAGGGAATGATGGACCTGTGTGCCTAGATCTCTGAGTATTTTGATGTTTCTAAGGGTCCTGCCATTTACCACACTGGCAGCATCTCAGGAGAGATAAGCAGAGTTAACATTTTGAGTTCAATATCACTCTCCCTCAGATATTCAATGTTCCAAAGCAGAGTCAAATGGGCAAGAAAATGTTAACTCTTCACAGATGTTGACAGACCTGCTGTGTTGTTTCAGCACCTTTTAGTTTTATTTCAGGCTTCCATTTGCTTTTGCCTCAAAGGTATACGGTACATAGACAACCACATCACATCAAAGTGAAATGAATTTTGGTCTTAGAGTCGTTTCTCTGTCTGCCTCTAATTGACAAATAATTCACTGACTCATGTTCCACAGTTATATAATTAAATAATAACAATCTCGGCATGTACTACTGGAGAAAATCAATTTAATGGAGGCTTAAGCAGAAAAATGATAAACTGATTTGGTAGAGCATGCTGACAATTTATGCATTCTTAGTTAATCACAGAATAGTTATAGTAAAGAAAGAAGTGATTCAGCTCACGCCTCTGTCCTGCCTTTTGGCAAGAACAATGTACCTATTATCATTGCCCTGGTTTTTCCCCATAGCTCTGCTTATGTTTAGATAATGAACAATAAAAGTGAGTTTGAATGTCAAGCCTATCATATTTTTCCCCTGGTTCAATAAATTAAAGTATAAACCGAGATTCTGTACTAATTATCCAGTTCAATCTGAGAACTATCATTTTCATCACTGTACAATGTCCTGATATGTGTTTGTTGAATATGAAGAGGAGATTGCCCTGCATCAGTCACCCATCCTGGAATGATTTAGGTGTTCAGTGAAAGCACTCTCACCTTTGAGTCTGAAGGTGATACAGGTCAAGTTACATTCCAGAGATCTGTGCATGGTGTCTTGTGGTCCTGTTTCACAACCACCTGATGAAGGAGCAGCACTCTGAAAGCTAGTGCTTCCAAATAAACCTGTTGGACTATAACCTGGAGTTGTGTAATCTTTCACTTTGTCCACCCCAGTCCAACACCAGCATCTTCAATTCATATCATTTGTGCAATTTATACTTCATTGGAGCATGAAGGGAGTCTGTGCTATTGGTGATATCATATTTGGGGTGAAATATTAAAACAAGTTTCTGTCAACCCTATTCAATGGGACTAAGAAAGAAGCCCATTGCATTTTTAACGACAAAGAGAACTCTTTTGATGTTCTGGTCACTATACTGTATAATCCTCGACATCACTAACCAGACACTGTGGTAATTTAATCCCTGTTGCTCAGAAGTTGCTATTTAAGTATTTCTTAAAAAATGCTTTGTTACAATATTATCTGTACTTCAAAATGGATTAATTGATGGCAAAGTGCCTTGTGATTTCCTGAAGTTACGAATGCAAGTTCCTTCTTTCAGGTTACAATGCCAAGGTGGTGCCAGTTTTGATGCTAGCAACAACTCTGCAACATCAACAAAACGGCATATGCTGTACTTCCATCAAGAATTGTTTATTTCTCACATTACTGGAAGAACAATGTTGGTGTAAACAACAAATATAACGGTATCAGAATTGAGTACCACATGCCAAGGATGTAATGAGCACTCAAAACACCCGCAGAGTCCGTCAGAGTGCTTGCTGACTTGTAAAGATCTGTCTCTAGTTATAAGTAAATCTCCACATCAGAAAGTGACAGCTGCAAATCCTGAGGTTTCCATTGAAGTGGTTACTTTCCTCTTGCGTGAAAGGTTCTCAAATTCATTCCTCATCTTCCATCGTTGTGACTATTTGAATTTGTGGCCATGGAGACTAAAACATCCAGTACTGCAGATCCATTCCTGCATTATAACATAGCCATAAAAAAGAGTCACAAAGAATGGAACATGGTGAGAAAGTTTCCAAATTCTAGACAGGTGTCCTTCAACACGCTTCCAAATGTTGTTCCTGTTTCAGTAAACAAAGCTTCAAGCTGTGATGCTTTTCACTCTATGATGTATCTCCTTTTTACCATTTTGACAAATGAGCTGCTCACATCGCTGTAACACAGCTTGGCATCTTCTCTGTGTTCTGCCACTGCTCGTTGGCTGGTGTTTGCAGCAATAAATTGAACTTTGATACGCTGCCTCCATCTGTCATGCGCCACCTGCCTGCATCTGGGCAATGTGCTGTTGCTGCCAAACATGTCATTAAATTATTCACAAACTGTAAGAGCAAGCTGTCAGATTCCATCAGATGCGTTCATTTCACCTTTCAAATCCATGCTGAGTTTTATTGTTACCTTCTGATGCTTCATATAAATTGGGTCTATTTATCCCGTGGAATCCTTTTAACTGAGCTGTAGTCTGCAATTAGAATGAAGTTTACATTCACTATGGAAACATTCTTGGGGTTCTGGTATCACAATGTACAATATTCTAACTGTTTTCTACTCATCTCTTAAGACAAAATTTCAACCTCCACTCAAATGATGGGGTAGATATTTTCTCTCTCCCTGTACCTCTATTAAACATTGGTTCAGAGTTCTATATCTAATTCCCAATAGGTCATACACAACAGCATTTAACTTGCCTGAATTTATCATTATAGAGTCTTAATTTAGCAATGTTAAGTTGGCATATCCTGCTGGTCCATCTGGAACTACCTCACATGTTGTGTTACTGTTATAATGTTTGTAATCATAGTCACTAAGCACTGTGGTATTTACTGGGTTTTGAGAAGATTTGTAGCTCAAGTTGAGGTTTTGGATGTAAGTTTGCTCGCTGAGTTGGAAGGTTCGTTTTCAGAAGTTTCGTCATCATACTAGGTAAGATTTTCAGTGAACCTCCGGATGAAGCGCTGGTGGCATGGCCCACTTTCTATTTATGTGTTTAGGTTTCCTTGGGTTGGTGATGTCATTTCCTGTGGTGATGTCATTTCCTGTTTTTTTTCTCAGGGCGTAGTAAATGGATCCAAGTCAATATGTTTGCTGATAGAGTTCCGATTAAAATGCCATGTTTCTAGGAATTCTTGTGCATGTCTCTGTTTGGCTTGTTTTAGGATGGATGTGTTGTCCCAGTTGAAGGGGTGTCCTTCCTCATCTGTATGTAAGGGTACAGATGAGGATGGACACCACTTCAACTGGGACAATACATCCATCCTAGGACAAGCCAAATAGAGACATGCACGAGAATTCTTAGAAACATGGCATGTCAACCGGAATTCTATCAACAAACACATTGACTTGGATCCCATTTACCACCCTCTGAGAAAAAGAACAGGAAATGACATCACCACAAGAAATGTTGTCACCACAGGATATGGCATCGCCAACCCAAGGAAATCTAAACACGTAAATAGAAAATGGGCCATGCCACCAGCGCTTCATCCAGAGGCTCACTGAAGATGTTGCCTAATATGGTGATGAAAGACCTGTAAGTGAACCTTCCAAGTCAGCAAGCAAACCTACATTCAGAACTGTGGTACTTGATTCTAAAGCAACAATGGAATCTATTCAGTTCAACACATTCTAATACTCAAGAATATTAGAAAGAGCTAAATCTGAAACTACAAAGAAATGAAGATAACAGAAATCATAAATGCATTGATCAGAGAGTGCCTTGCCTGTATTTTCAAAACCTGCATTAATACAATGAAGTAAACTTGACAGGCCCTAGTTTCCTCAATCACCACTCATTGAGTGCCTGACAACATTTTAAGATACATTGCTGCTGACATGTACATGCAGTGATTTTTTTTCTTGTTTTTTCTCATGGGATATGTGTCCTGTCACCAAGATTCCCAGTTATTGCCCATCCTTCAACTGAGTGGTTTGCTCAGCCATTTTTGAGTTAAAAATGAACCATATCTGCAGGTCTGGAGTCACATGTAAACCAGGTTGGATAAAGGTAGCAGATTTCCTCCCCCTTAAGGACATTAGGGAACTAGATGAGCTTTTTTTTCAATAATTAATTATAGTATTATGGTGCCCATTGCTGAGAATAGTTTCATATTCCAAATGTATTAATTGAATTCTACCAGCTGCTGGGGTAGGATTTACCTGAGTTACCGCACCTCTTACCACTCAGCTAATTGTTTGGAGGGGAAGCCACCTGCAATGCTGACAACTTATCTGCAGAAATTTTATTGATTGGAGGCAGGGCCTATGCTCCTCTCTTGGCAAGGAGTTGTGCTTCCAGAGCAGCCATTCTCAATGGGGGCCATATGGCCCCCTTAGAGGCCCAAGCACATTTGAAGGGGGCCACAGACTGAAAACTGTGAGAAGGGGTGCCCCAAGGCTTTAATGGGGTACCCAATAACTGAACCGATGAAATACCCAAACCAAACCAAATTTGGAGCCCAACATCACAAAACTTGCAGAAAAGTGCCAAGCTCAAGGATCGCATTAGGCATGCTAAATGTTTAACTTCACAAGTTTTTTTTTAAGTTTTGTCCAGTATATCGGAATGTTCAACTTTTCTCGGTGTTCAATAATAAACGATTTTCTGTCTATCTGTTTATGTTGTATCCCTGCTTAATAGGGGGGTCCTGGAACCTCAGAAGTGCTCCTGAGGGGGCCAGGGCCAAAAAGCATTTGAGAATCACTGCTTTAAAGAGCTGCTCTGTAGTCCCATTAGCACCATGAAGCCACTGCTGGAATGTCACCTAGAGCTACTACATCACAGAGAGCAACTGATAGGCGAGGGCAGAGTTTTTCTAGGTTATGTAGAGAGCTTCTAATGCAACATGAGAGGAGCAGTGAGAGAAACCATTTGAGAGATCAGGGTAGGCTTTAGGAAGAGGCTAATCTTAGCAGCAGTGCTTCTGATAGATTGCAGGAAGGCTGAAAATCGATTTGCCCACCCTCCTGTGCCCAACACCAGCTCACGCAGCTAAAGCTGCTGCATTTTTTGACTGAGACAGGCCTTTCCTCACTGACCATTGAATACCAACAGCAGGGAACAAGGCACTCAAACCCACTGGCAATGGAATGCATAACCCCATCCCTGAAGTTCCACAGTCTGCATAGAATGTGCCATCCCTGTCCCCGCCATGACAGTAGATATTGTTTTCACATGTCGTAGCAAAAGAAAAATATATGAAAATATTAAAGACCAATGTATAAAAAGTAAAAGGAAGCCAGAATTCTTTATTATAAAAAAGCAGAACAACTACATAGGAAAATTTAACATATGCCATGGAATATTAACATAATCCCTGTTAAATAACAATTAACATCGGAAACCTGCCAGATCTCTACTGCTTTAAAAGGCCCGAAGAGCAGAAGTAGACCATTCAGCCCACCATTCTATGAGATCGTGGCTCAACCGCCAGTTCCGATGTGCCCCAGCGAGAAACTATAATGACCTACTCAGGAGACAGACATGGGCTGCAACCGATAGCGAACCCATCATTGTCCAGTACTTTCCAGGAGCCAAGAAACTATGTTCTTCACGGATTTCAACACATTATCGATGAGGATGAGCAACTTTCCAAGATCCCCCCCATGCCTTCACTTCTCACCTTTAAACATCCTCCAAACCTCAAACAGATCATTGTTCACAGCAAACTGCCCAGTCTTCAGGATACTGTAAAACCCTGTCACGGCATCCACTGCACAGATACTACCATTTCATGTAGGGACACCTCCCACTATGTACACTGCAAGTACTCATGTGACTCAGCCAACTTTGCCTATCTCGTACGCTGCTGGTAAGGATGTCCTGAGGCATGGTACATTGGCGAGACCCAGCAGACGCTACAACAATGGGCACCACGCAACAATCACCAGGCAGGAGTGTTCCCTCCCAGTTGGAGAACACTTCACTGGTCCAGGACATTCGGCCTCGGACCTCCTGATGATAATCCTTCAAGGCGGACTTTGGGACAAGCAACAATGCAAAATGGCCAAGCAGAGGCTGATAGCCAAGTTGGATACCCAAGGGGAAGGCTTCAACCAGGATCTTGGGTTTAATGGCACTACACGTGACCCCATTGCTCTCTCTCTCTCTCTCTCTCTCACACACACACACACTCCAACATACACACACTCCGACATTCACATTCACACAGACCCTCTCTCATACACAAGCTCTCTCTCTCATACACACATTCATCCCCCGCATTCACACTCACACACACATCTTCTCACAGGCTTATACCCCATCACACTCACACAGATACTTAACCAAGCTTACACACACTCTTTCACATGCATTCACACCCACACACACACTCACATGCAGACACTCACTCTACCTCTCCTGCCACTTGCATACATATAGGTTTTTGGGGTGAATTTGTATTTGCAGAATTACATTTTATTTTGCTGAAAAACTGCATTAATCCATGTAAGATTCTGTTAGTTTCACTTTAGAAATAGTACCAGTCTGATTGAACTTTGGGACACAGACAGACTTTAACCTCACACTTTTAATGCATTGTCTGAGCTGAGATGGCACCGACTGTGAGAAAAGCCGAAGCTATCTTGAGAATATAACTTAAAAGGAATTCTGGGATTTAAATATTAAAAAAAAATGAAACTAGCATATCCCATTCTTAATCTAACATTGTTTAATTTATCATTACAACTCCATGACATTGTAACCCTTTTGCAAGAATTTTTTTTCTTCTGATCTTCTGGTCCTGATCCACAACTACCTGATGAAAAGGCAGCACCTCAAAAGCTGGTGCTTCCAAATAAACCTGTTGGACTATAACCTGGTGTTGTGTGATTTTTAACAACATGCCTTAAATGTGTAACCCCTTATTCTGAGATGATACCCTCTGGTCCTGGTTGATCCCACAAGCAGAAACAACCTTTCAGTATCTACCTGTCAATCCTCAAAGAATTGGATATCTCTAATGTTGGAAGCTCAACTCAAAAGTACAAATAACTGTATCTGGATGAACTAGACAGGATTAATCCTCTTCCTTTGAGCTGGAGGATGGTCCCTGCCAAAAGTGGTGTCAGGATTCTGCAAAAATAGAAATTCACATCCATCTCGTATTTAGCACTTGACAATTCAAAATCCGAGGGCAGAATCTTACTGAGGCTTGAATGATGTGAACTATGTAGCATAACCACGTCAGGAATCCAACGAGGTGTGGATGTTGGTAGCATCATTGTATCTTGTGATAAAGCTCTGGGCATTGAGGTGAGGTGAGTTGCCTATCTTGGGGAATTATTGCTTGTCTAGGAAACTAGATGCTGCGTACCTGGCAACTTCAGCTCACTGCTTGCTGAGGAAAGCTGCCACGCTGCAGCATCTTGGGACACACTAATCGTGCACCAACCACATGCACCATGGACATTGGCATCCAACATCATGAGCTTCTTAAGAACCGTCTTGGCACAGAAAGTCATTGAGTCATAGAGAAGTATAGCACGGAAGCAGACACTTCGGTCCAACTCATCTATGCCGACCAGATATCCTAACCTAATTTAATCCCATTTGCCAGCACTTTGCCCATATCCCTCTAAACCCTTTCTATTCATGTACCTATCCAGATGCCTCTCAAATGCTGGAATTATACCAGTCTCCACCATTTCCTCTGGCAGCTCATTCCATACACGTTACCCTTTGTGTGAAAAAGTTGCCCTTTACCTCCCTTTTAAATCTTTCCTCTCTCACCCAAAACCTATCCCCTCTAGTTCTGGACTTCCCCACTCCAGGGAAAAACCTTATCTTTTTATCCTATCCATGCTCTTCATTTTATAAACCTCTATAAGGTCACCCCTCAGCCTCCAACGCTCCAGGGAAAACAGCACCAGCCTATTCAATCTCTCCTTGTAGCTCAAATCCTCAACCCTGTCAACATCCTTGTAAATCTTTTCTGAACCCTTTCAAGTTTCACAACATCTTTCCAATAGGAAGGAGACCAGAATTGCACTCAATATTCCAAAAGTGGCCTAACCAATGTCCTGTACAGCCTCCCAACTCCGATACTCAATACTCTGACCAATAAAGGAAAGCATACCAAACACCTTCTTCACTTCTTTACTCCTATGAATCTACTTTCAAGGAGTTATAAACCTGCACTCCAAGGTTTCTTTGTTCAGCAACACTCTCCAGTACTTTACCTTTAAGTGTATAAGTCCTGCTCTCTCTGTTCTTTGACAGTGAGCTCCTGCAGGTTAATGCTACCTCTCAGGGAGCAGTGATAACTATTGTAATGCTTCAGCAAGAACATTGTGCACTAAGAGAGACGCATACCCAAGCTATAAACTGCTGAGGCTGCATTTACAGGATACGCGCTTCCTCCCTTAACACTCACTCATTTTGAACCTAGCTGGATGCTCACAAAATCCCTCCCTTCCCTTGCCTTGCCTTGCCTTGCCTTGTTGAGCTCTTCCCCTTGGCTGGGGACACCACGCTCACAGTATTGCAGTACCATTTCATACAGATACAAAACCAAGAAGCTTTCCACAGTTGATTGCAGCCTTCAATCAAGGCCCCTTTCATCAGAGATGCTGGCAGGGTAGGTTAACAGCAGCCTCCCATCCCAGTCCTGGGGCAAAAACAGAAATTGCTAGAAAAACTCAGCACGTCTGGCAACATCTGTGGAGAGGAACCAGAGTTCCCATTTCGGGTGGAGTGACCCTTCCTCAGGGGTTTGGCACGTTCAGTTAGCAGTCAGAGACATGGTCCTCTTCTTGTAAGCAATGAGGAGCTGAACTTTGCACAACCCGCCATAACCTTCCTGCCCTTTACTCCACTGCTTTCATTTTCGAAAGAGCGAGAGGCGACCATTAAGGAAGATGAAAGTGAGTAGACAGCCATTACTTTTGATTCAGGTGGGGAGGTCTCCCAAATGAATGAGTAGGCAGCCGAGACGGCATGCAGAGTTAATGTGTGTTGGGGGTGTTGGGTGGGTGACAATGAGGGAAGATGCTGGAGGTAATAGGGAAGCAGTAGACTATGAGCTTTGGGGGTAGTGGGTGCAGCATCAGAGATAGGGTGAGTGTGAGGTATCACTGAGAAGCTGGTGATACTTGTCCTTCTTCCTACTGTACTGGGCTTTACACTAGATGGGGTGATTGAGCCTGCACTGGCCCAGGTAGCAGCCACAGACCAAGCTGACATGGTCTGGTGTTGTGGTATCCTCTGCCAGTCCTGGGGGAGAAGAACATCCTTCCTCTGCAGTATATCATCCATGAGGACCACCAACTTCCTGCCTGCAGTGCAAGGTGCTAATTATACCCTATCTGCCATGTCTGGGACAAATCTCAGGAACAGTGCAGGGCAGCTCTGGTTTATCAAGAACCTATCCAAACACACACCAAACTTTTAAAGATGGCACTAGTGCCAGGATGTTGTCCTATTCCAAACACCCTGGCAGTGGTAAGTTGTTCTAGGTACATGATTGAAAAATGGGGGCAAAATCAAGACAAGAGGAATGCCACAGGGGTGGCATGGGTGATTAATGAGGCAAGATTGGTGAGATATGGTGAGAGAACTCATTTGGACCTGTTGAGAGAAAGTCTCTAAAAATCTGGACAAAATTGACACTTACATAAAAACAACTTACCAAATAATTATTAGAGACCTAATTCTGCTTCTGAGAAGACCTTTAATCATCTACAAGTTCAAACTAACTTAGAGCAGACTGTAATAAACACAGAAAGTGCTGGAGAAACTCAACAGGTCTGATAGCATCTGTGGGGAGAGAAATAGATGGCTGGAACTTCTGTTTTTTGAACATGTGTCAGCACTAAATGGCATGACAAGGCAGCAGTAATATGAGTCAAGCATCTCTGACAGACGAACAAAGGAAAAACTCAAGGTAAGACAGTGCAAGGGATGCAATGATCATCATAGGCCCAGAGCCAATAAGCCAAGAGCCCAGAGAGGTAGCCTGGTCTGGTCTATGATCTGAGTGTGCAGTGTCTTTTCTGCAACATTATAATGATAGTTGCCTATGCAACCCAAGGTGTGACACTGAAATGCAGAGCGTATTGTTCTGGCCCCCCCAGTTAGGGAAAGGATATATTTAAAGTGCAAAAGGTTCAGGAGTGATTTATCAGGATGTTGCCAGGGTATGGAAGGTTTGAGTTACAAAGAAAGGCTGGATAGGCTTGGACCTTTTTTACTGGAGTCTAAGAGACTGAGAGGCATCCTTATACAAGGTAATAAAATAATGAGAAGTATAGATGAGGTTAATGGGAGTTTGTTTTCCCTCGGATGGGGGAGTTCAAGACTAGGGGATACATTTTTCAGGTGAGAGGAGAGATTTTGAAAAAAACATGAGAGGCAATTTTTTTACAGAGAAGCTGGTTTGTGTGTGGATTGAAATTCCTGAGGAAATGGTGGATATGGGTTTAAAAGACATTTGGATAAGTACATGAATAGGAAAGGATTGGAGGGATATGGGCTGAAAATGTGTTGCTGGTTAAAGCGCAGCAGGTCAGGCAGCACCCAAGGAACAGGAAATTCGACGTTTCGGGCATAAGCCTTTTCCTGTTCCTTGGATGCTGCCTGACCTGCTGCGCTTTAACCAGCAGCACATTTTCAGCTTCGATCTCCAGCATCTGCAGACCTCACTTTTTCCTTGGAGGTTATATGGGCCTGGAGCAGGCAGGTTGGATTAGTTTAAATTGGGATTATAGTCATCAAGGACTGGTTGGACTAAAGGGTCTGTTTCTGTGCTGTATGACTCTGACTATATGTGCCATAAGAGTTTTTAAAGATTGGATGCTAATGTCCACAGATGTGGGGTCTGTGTGGCCAATGCCCATAGTGTGAGCCCCAAGATGTTATTGGCCAGTTTCCACTGTGGAGGTCATTTGGAGAGTTGAATCTGCCAAGCTCTGCTTTGGTTTTCTTGTCGAGCTTTCCCATTGTTGAGCTTTTCTGGTGAGTTTGGGAAGACAGGAGACTGCCCATTAATGAGGTGAGTTAGGCTGTTAAAAAAACATATTTTTAACAGCAATAATCAATATCAATGGACATCTCACTGCCACTTAGTGAGAATCTCACTATTGTAATTGTGAAAAGCTTAAAAGCCAGTGTGAGTATGCCTCCCCCCACATTGAGATAGGCTTCACCATGTCTCATCTGATTCTGCTACAAACCTTGCCATTGTCTGTATCATTCAGACCGCTGTAAGATTCTGCCAAGAGTTAAAGTTTCAAGTCCAAAATGACACTTCTCCAGCACTCTGTAACACTTTGCGTCATGCACATTATTTAGTGGCAGTAGCTTATTTGAAAGATAAACACAAGCTCCTAGCACAGATGGTTTTTGGAGAGCAGCTAATCTCATGAAAAATATTGAAAATTTGGCTATCAACTGATATTTGAAGGAATGTAGTAACTTATAGGTTAGCAGCTGCAAACAGAGACAAATTTTCCATAGAATCCCCACTGTGTGGAAATAGGGCATTCAGCTCAATGAGTCCACACTGACCCTCCAAAGAGTATCCCGTCCAGCCCCATCCCCTTAACCCTGTAACTCTGCATTTCCATGGCTAACCCAACTAACATACACATCCCTGAACACTTCATATTTTACCCTGACCAATCCATCTAACTCTACACATCTTTGGAATGCAGGAAGGAGGCAGAGTACCCAGCAGCAACCCATGCAGACACAGGGAGAACATGCAAACTCTACACAGACAGTCACCCAAGGATGGAATTGGACCCAGATCCCTGGCGCTGTGACGTAGCAGTATTAACCACTAAGCCACCATATCGCTTTGTTTCAGCCTTCGGAAAGCTTTAAAAAGTCAACTTTCGGCATAGTTGAAGGGATTAGTGAACATGTGTATGACGAGTTTAAAATGGAAATTCTAGTTAAAATGGTGCAGCAAATGACCCTCAACATAATGTCTGATCATTTTATTCTAAGTGTCCAGGATGGAGTATCTTGCCCAAACCATGGGCTCAATATGATTGTGCGTATAATGTGAGAGGTACAGTCAAATACTTTCAGAGTGCTGTTAGAATCCTCACAACAATTCACATTCTGCACGCTTTGTTTGTCGGGATGAAGTAATAGCTGGGAGAAGAATGATATAAAAAATTTGCAAAGCAAAAATCAATAGTTTGTTATTCCAACATGATAGCATATTAAGTAGAATGCTGAGGAAGCCATAAAACTAAATTTAACATTAACATACACAATTTCTCTTCACTTTTATGAAACTGACTTTCCTGGCTGATTTCATCCCTATTGCGAAACCTCTTCCAAGGATGCCTGCCTTGAAGAAAGTTAAAAATCACACAACACCAGGTTATAGTCCAACAGCTTTAATTGGAAGCACACTAGCTTTTGGAATGTCGTCCTTCACCTGTAACCTGGTGTTGTGTGATTTTTAACTTTGTACACCCCAGTCCAACACCAGCATCTCCAAATCATGCCTTGAAGAATTTCTCCTCCTTTCCCTTCCAGGATCTCAGTGAGTCTCTCTCCTCTCATTGTAAACCCAGGTCATCTCTTCTGCTTTTTTACTTCCAGCATTTGCAGTTCTTGATAATAGCCAAGACAAATCTATTCATATGACCTGCACTCCATCCAGCATCTTAAGCCTTGGTTGCACTAGGGTTGCATAGTTTGCTTTTCAAGCCCATGACTTGTATCACCTAGATTGGAACAGGCAATAGACCCAAGTGCAAGAGTAACTCCAAGTCACATACCATACTGATTTGGAAATATATAGCTGTTTTATCGTTGTGGTTGATGGAGCAAAGTCGTGAAGTTCCCAAACTATTTCACTGTGGATATACCTATACTACTCCAAATGTATGGTTCGCAAAGAAGGCTCACCATTAACTTCTCAAGGACAATTCAGGGTGGGTAATAACTTCTGACTTTGCCAGCTGTGCTCACATCCTTGATCAAATATTCAAAGAAAGTGTGACTAATTGGTCACAGACAAAAAACATAGAATTTGGGTAAGGAGTGTTGTTGAATTAGATAAAAACTAAAAATGGTGCATTTAGTGCTGACTCCACTCTACCTCACAATACACAAAAAATGATATGATTTTCGTTTTATGGAACATAATTTCAGAACAGACTTGGGGTACAATGTGAACTATAAACATCAACATGAGGTGATTTATCACATGACTCTGACATCATGAAGAGAGACCATACCAGTCTAGAATGAGCATGTCTACATACAGGTCTTAGCTACAACACTAAGACCTGTATTTGATAACCTACTATGTACAGACATAAATAAGGGATTGTTATAGTGCTTAAGCAGTTTAAGAGCTTCACTTAGAAATAAGGAGCAAGCAGTCTAAGTACACTGTATGCATAGACACTTACAATCCAGAGATATTGCATTACCATGTCTCAAGGTGCTCACAGCAGTATTGGCTTTAAACACATGAACACACAAACAGACAAACAGATTATTGGATATCAGAGTTTTTGTTAACTCAGAGATTATCAGAGGTAAATGGGAATATAAAATGCAAAACATAAATAAATCAGCTGTGATATTATTGAATGACTGAGCAGGTTGAAGAGGCTTTACTGGTCTACTTCAGTTTCTGTTTTGTAGTTTGTGAGGAAGAGCAGATCAGCTATCCTGTCTGATTAACCACAACAATGTACTTTTTGGTATGAGGGTATACCACTTGCCAGTGACAAATGTGCCTCACTAATCTCCACTGAAACAGTAAAGAGCCAATTAGAAGGTTTTCTTGAGTGAAAGAAAGAACAATTTTATTGTCTGCTAACTACAAGAAAAATAATTGTGATATGATGTCGAACATATGCAAAGTTAAAAAGGGATTATCCAGTACAAAAGGAAACTGAAAGAAGTTTTAAGTCCTTATGGTACCTTGAAGCATGAAGTTTTAACCTGACACTAAGATTGTTTATTTGGTGACTTGAATCACCAGCAGTGGTGACTATTTTGGTTTCCTTTGAGTTTTTGATGTTTGGAAGTTCCTTGTTAATGAGAATTGTGATTGGACACTTTTCTATCTCAAGAAGCAGAAAGAGCACTTATATTCAGTTGGTCACAGTTCAACAGTCAAAAATTATAGAAACTGAGAAATATCAAATATAAAAATAGGAGTAGGCCATTTGGCCTTTTGTGTCTGCTCTCCTGTTCAATATGATCACAACTGATCATCCAACTCAATACCCTTTCTCCCCATATCCTTTGGTTCATCTCTTCTGCTCTTCTGCCTGAAGAAATTCCTCTGTCAGTGGAAGTTTTTTCTTTGGTTTGCTGATTGTATGTGATATTCCATCTCCAATATGTGAAAATTCCCAGAAATTCAGAAACCAAAATCTGAAATGAAGGCTTTTCACACCTGACTGAGCTGACTGGCTTCAGTACTTTTTAATAAAGTGGTAATTTCAGTTTAAATAGTTTTAATTCAGATCGGTCTCACAAAGCTTTGTGGTCAGGTGATTGATGCAGCCATTTTAAGACAGTGCTTGTCTTCTTTCTATGTTTAGATTAGATTAGATTAGATTCCCTACAGTATGGAAACAGGCCCGTCGGCCCAACCAGTCCACACCGACCCTCCGAAGAGTAACCCACCCCGACCCATTTCCTTCTGACTAATGCACCTAACACGATGGACAATTTAGCCTGGCCAATTCACCTGACCTGCACATCTTTGGACTGAGGGAGCAAACCGGAGCACCTGGAGGAAACCCACACGGACACAGGGAGAATGTGCAAACTCAACACAGCCAGTTGCTCGAGGCTTGAATTGAACCTTGATCCCTGGTGCTGTGAGGCAGCAGTGCTAATCACTGAGCCACAATGTAAACCCATTTCAAACCATGGAATGGAATTCAAAAATGAGCAGTCCATATTTTCCCAGCGTTGTGACAGCCCTCAACCAGTCTTAACAAAGAAATGACCAAGTCACATAGCTCAGTTGTTTACAGAGCTTTATTGCTCACAAACTGGCTCCTATGCTTTATTACCCTTCCAACAGTGGCTCAGCTTCAATGGTTTTGATGGTCTAGCCAACCTCCACTCTCCAGTGGAAAAGGCATGAGGCAATTAATTTGTTTTCTCTTGATTCAACTTGCTTCTTGCGCCAGGCCAAAGCTGACAAGCGGCTATGAATAATTATTCAAATCAGCTGGCCACAAAAATTAGGAGCAGTCAATTCAGTGAGCAACAAGAGAGCTTCCTTTCAGCAAAGAAATGCCGAAATTATACTGCTTGGGGAGAATGACCTTTAATGATTGTAAGCGTGGCATATCTGTCTTTGCCTACGTGCCTATGGCAGCATGTTCAAAGATGATGAGTAGTTTGGCCTGCTAAGTCTTCTGGAAAGTCAACCACCTGCAGATTTGTAGCATTAGAGGTGCCACTGGCCACTCGCTATGTGATTGGCATGGCATGAGTCAATAGGGAGAAACCCAACATGTGTCTGTCGCCACTGAATGGTCATGCAAACTGACAATTGCCAGAATACTAAAACTGGTCAAAGAATAAGCAAGCAATGTCCTCATTCTTCACTCCTCAAATGTGCATGAGGAAGCAAGGTGGTTCTTATTCTGAGGCTGTTAAAAGGGTTTTTCCACAAGTTGTAGCTTTTGGCTTCCTTGTGTTCAGAAATGTTGCATGAAGCACTGCAGTGCACTGCTGGAGGAATTTGGAGGCTTTTGCTGATATCAGAATGGCAAGAAATTAGACAGGTTTGTGTAGATATGGGAACTGTAGGCAGCAGTGTAACTAGCTGTGAAACCTGAGTGGGACTTGCAAGGAACAGAAGGAAAACATCTGACAGAAGGGAGAAGGAGGGCTCAGTTTACACCTCCTGGAGCATTCCTCTTATTTTGAAACAAGCCAGAGAAAGTGCCTCAGAGGACTTCACTTCGCGTAGAAGGTAGAAATGGAGCTGTGGTCCCTTACTTTGCAAAGGTCTGGAGCCTCAAACCAGATGGGGCGCTTTCAGTGTCTGTGAAGATCATCATAGTCCTTTCTTTTCCACTGAATGGGATCCTTCCTAACAAGAGCTGACAGCATTGGCAACACATCTCAATTTCCCATCTGTCCCATTGACTTCCATTTGGCTTCTCACTCTCAAGGAGTATAACCGCAACCATGAGTGCTGACACTCAATCGATGGGCATTGAACACCCAGACCATCAAGTTGATCAATGCTCACAATGTTTTCATGCTGCTTTTATCCTCCCAACAGTCAGCAAGTTTTACAGTCTCTAAGCCTCCAAGATGGGGCAATAGGATGGCTGCTATGAAACAGGTAGCTGGACTTTCCTGTCCATCACTCCCCCCCCGACTTATCACCTTCTTCCTCACCTTCTTCCACCTATCGCTTTCCCAGCTACCTTCTCCCCCAATCCCACCTCTCCCCTATCTATCTCTCAGCCCGACCCACAAGCCTCATCCCTGATGAAGGGCTTATGCCTGCAATGTCAATTCTCCTGCTCCTCAGATGCTGCCTGACCTGCTGTGCTTTTCTGGCAACACACTCTCGACTCTGATCTCCAGCATCTGCAGTCCTCATTTTCTCCTCAGAGGTTATTATTGGTTAAAGCCATATATGCACTGTGTAGACTGTGTCTGTGCTACATCAGCATGTTAGCTGTGTGCCTGGTTCAGTCCAGACTATCTCCTTGATACACTTCAATGAATGAATTACATAAATGAATCCTTCTTGTTGGACTAACTAAATTCCCTAGTCTTTCTCAATATACTCGCTTAACTCTGATTAAGACTTTTGCTTTCTTCTTTATTCCTTTCACCAGTGAATTGTTGTGGGGAACACCCGTATTGAATATTTTCTCCCTGCAGGTCACTCAGAGGATCTCTGTACTGTGTCTACCTAAGAGGATCTCCTTGCTTGTGGTTTTGTGTTATCTCCTTCATAACCCGACAATAAACAGGCCCAGAGTCACGGGTGTGGTACTAGAAAAGTACAGCAGGTCAGGTAGCATCCGAAAAGCAAGTGAATCGATATTTTGGACAAGAGCCCTTCATCAGGGGTCAATTCTCCTGCTCCTTGGATGTTGCCTGACCTGCTGTGCTTTTCCAGGACCACACTCTCGAGTCTGATCTCAATTTCTCCTAATAAATGGACCCAGCACCATCTCTGAAAATCCAGCAGCCACCTTGGGAGAATGAGGAGGCCACATACACCAACTGAAACTGAACAGAGGAAGAAGAACGTCACGGTGAGACTTCACTTCAGTTGAAAGGAGTACCTGCATCCCCAACATGGACCTTCCATTCCTTTGTGGAATTTCCATTTCAGAAACCCAATAACAAGATGCCCTTGGTCTGCAGCAGTCCATAAATCCCAACAGGAGAACATCAACACAACAACTTTATCCAGCACTACATCAACAAAAGAAGTATTACTTCTCAGAAACTGACACAGTAACTGCTGGGAAAACTCAGCAGGTCTGGCAGTTTCTGTGGAGAAAAAGCAGAATTAATATTTCAGATCCAGTGAGCCTTCTTCAGAAGTATTACATTTATCCATGTTGCACCTCACTGGGATAACTCAATTAAAATCAAGTCCCACTATTCCTGGAACTATCACAAAGGTTAAAGCTTTTATACAAGCATGTAAAACTTCCCAATTTGCTTGCCTTTTTTGACTTAGATAATAAAAAAACACAGGCTAGGATTCTCTATTTAACAAGAATTATTATTGATTATTTAAAAATCGGTTCTCGCTACTGGTAAAAACTATGAACTATTGACATATAACCCTCCTGGTTAAAACTCTAGCCTCTTTATAAACGTCTCCCGACTGCTTGAACAAACTGCATTGTGAACAGCTGACAATGAATGTCATTACAATAAATGTTGGCCTAACTAGCGTTTCATGGAGTTCCACCGTAACCTCCCTGCTTTTAAAATCTATGCCACAGCTAATAAAGGCAAGTGTTCCATATCTAAAAAAAAACAAGAGAAGTGTGGATGCTGGAAATCATAAAGAAAAACAGAAATTACTGGAAAAACTCAGCAGATCTGGCAGCATCTGTGAGAGAAAGCAAAGTTAACATTTTGGGTCCAGAGGAATTAAAGGAGTTAGGAAACATGTTAGAAGGCATGGCTGATGTAGAAGATCAGCTACAAACATAATCACTGCCAGAATATGTTCAAGGGATAGAATAGCCTTGTTCTGCTCCTATTCCTAATGTTCTTATTCTGTCCAGTTCTGATTGCTGAGCAACAAGGATGGCTAAATAATACAAATTTCAGCAGAGGTGAAACCTCAGATTATTTGCAAGTCTTTCTTTTCGGTCTTAGTTAGTGTGTCACAGTATAGCAGGCTTCTGAGAATGCACCTTAAATTTTTATGATACCAGTAAAGGCATGAGGTAATTCTAGAGAAACTTATTTGCCCAGAAGGTGTTGATATTATGGAACCTGCTATCTGAAAGAGTGATTAAGGTGAATAGCATGGGTTCTGTGTATGGGCAGCTACATAAGCACTGGAGGGAGAGGAAGGAAGGGGATGCTCGAGATAGAGGGGCGAGATTTACTTCATGTGGACACTGGCACAGACTAGTTGGATATGTCGGCTTTGCATTAAGTTTTAGTTTTGTACATTATGTCATTTGGCATTGAATGGCAAAAGATGACTATCAAACCTTTTTACCGCTGTGCTTTCTTGTATCTTTGCATACTCCAATCTGTGAGCTAGAAATCTTATTTAATCATGTGAATAGATTTTTGTTTTGAGAGCATTGAATTTTGAAATTTAATTTGCACAATAGTGAACAAAAAGGATGATTAAGGAGCAGGACAACCTCAACATGCCACCAGCACGACCGATACTGCCTCATTGGATGGCGGCCATGGTTATTAAAGCTGAGAAACAAAATGGAAGGACCAAAACCAATTTTAGAGGAGACTGCTAAACACTCAATGGGAACCTTCCTTTTTTGAATCTCTCGTGGCACAGTAGTTCAGTGGTCAGCACTGCTGCCTCACATTGCCAGGGACCAGGGCTCAATTTCACCCTCAGGTGACCATCTGGAGTTTGTTGTTCTCCCTATTTGCTTGGGTTTTCTCCCACAGTCCCAAGATGTGCAGATTAGGTGGATTAGCTATGGGAAATGCAGGGTTACGGGGATAGAATAGCGAAGTGGATCTGGGGCTTTGGAGGGTCGCTGTGGACTCAATGGGCCGAATGGCCTATTTCCACGAATTCTATGAAGTGGGAGACAGTGGAAAGAACCGGGTAGCTCTTCTGTAGTGTCAATGATCAGACATGAGGAGGGTTCAAATAAGTTTGATACTTTTGAACAGAAATGTAACATTTAACCAGAGATCTTATTGATGAATATAAGAGAGCAAACAATATGGGTAAATCTGGAACATTAACCTAAATTGTAATTGTATGAGTAAAGGATAACAGGATCAAAGGCAAAATTCAAATCTGAAATCATGCAGAAAGGGGTTGATTTTGACTTTCAGTCAACTGACAGGTAGAGTGTTGGTTGATCACATTTTACAATGATGACAAAGTTTCCACAAATATTGAGGCCTGAGTTTCATTTGAATTTAATAGTCAAGCCAATGTGGAATTGGTTGGAGCTGTTGAATTCAGACTAGGTCTGTCTGAAAATGGTAATTACATATACATCAGAGAGCTGCGACTATCGTAAACACGTTTTTAATCACACTGTTCTGGAATGCTATCACAACTCTGAAGCAGGTGGGGCTTGACCCTGGGAGTCCTGGCTCAAAGGGAAGGATACTACTAGAAAAGTCCTTAGGTTGCCGTGGACAAGGGGTTTTATCACCTCGAATAGTGGTTAGTAAAAATCAGTTTTAATGCACACAATTAATCTTTAGCTGTTGTCGAAGTAAAACTAAGGAATCATTTAAGGACCAACTGGATGCAGCAGTGGGCACTTTAGAGTCTTCTTGTAGCTATCAACCAAGGAGGGCTGAATGGCCATTTCCATCTGTAGTTATCTTGTGGCAAGAGTCTTATTGTAAATTCGGTGAAATTTCTGTAACCATTTTACATAATAATGTGGGGAAACGATGGACATGCAGCACAGGGCTTGTGAAATGAATCATCTAGACATTGTTTCTACTGCTTAACCTGTGGAATGTATTATTGAAAAATGAAAATAAGGTGTGTCACTGAAGATATTGTACAGCTTATTTCATAGAAAGGATGCAGAGATAATGAAGAAAATTAAAGAACAAGATTCCATACAATTACTAAGAGGTCCTAACCATTGGTAAAGATTGAACAAGCTTGGACTTTTATCTTTGACAAATAGAAAATTGAGGTGGAAGGGGTGGTCAGGAAGCAAGGTTTAAGATTATAAAAGGCTTTGATTGACTTAACACAAAGAAGCTCTTAACACTTCCAAGGGAGTCAACAAGTCCAAGTTCCCAGTAAAAGATCCAGAAATGAGCACAGACGCAGCTACATTACTCAGGGAGTGTGGATCTCAATACAACAAGAAGTATTTGAATAGCATAGAGACATTTAAGGGGAAGCTAGATGAGCACCTGACCTGGGAAGGAGGAGAAGGATACATTAATGGAGTTAGATGAAGGAGAAGGGGCCCAAAGGCTCAAGTAGATCATAAACGCTGAATGGGCCAAATGCTTTATTTCTGTGCACTAAGCAGTTTCTCATGTTGTGTAACAGTTTGCATTTTGCAATTTGTTCATGACACTCCTCCCAGCATCCCTCATTGTTCAAATAAAATCATGAATTGGACTGTGAACAATTGGTCCTTGGGAAACCAGTTGACCAAAACCAATTTCTCATACACTGAAGTGTGTGCTGTAACTCCACATGTATCACATGAAAGCACTTTACATTTCAGGCACTTACATTGGCCTAGCTTTTAGTTTTGAAAAATGCAAAGAATTGATTTGAGTTGTGAAGCTTTACAGAACAGCTAAAGCAAAATAAAAAGGGAAATATGAATTGAACAATTTCAGATCTTGCTTTGGCCCACCACTTTAATTCTTTCTGCTGTGTTATTTCCATTTTCTTACAGAAGGCAAAAGATAACTCTTTGGTATCTCCTCGTGTCCCATTGAGTCCATCACTAGGTATTGAGGTGTCTGTACCATTGTGAGAAATGAATAAGTTATTGATGATATTGCTACTCTGTTGTTAGCAGAGAGAAAAATGTGACTGACACTCAATAGAGAAGAAATGAAACAATGAAGTAGAGAGCTACTCGGTGAGAAGGACATCCTAGTGTAAATAAAGGGTTTATAATGTTATGGAGCATGAGAGGGAATTACTCAAAGTTAAATTTAAGTGAAAGATGTAAGGGACTCTAAACATGGTAACAAAGTAAGACTGTGTGGTATTTCAGAGTGCAGTATACACATACCAGAGAACTCTGGGCACCTTTCCTTGTCACCACAAGAGGCGTAAAACCTGTATACCTACACCTCCCCCCTCACCTCCGTTCAAGGCCCCAAAGGATCCTTCCACGTCCAGCAGAGATTTTCCTGTACATCCAAACACCTCATCTACTCTCTCTGTTGCTCTTGATGTGGTCTGTTCTACATTGAGGAAAGAGGACGCCAACTTGCAGAATGTTTCAGAGGACATTTCTGGGCACACACACAAAGCAACCCCACTGCCCTGTGGCTGACCATTTCAACTCCCCCTCCCACTCTGCCAAGGACATGCAAGTGCTAGGCCTCCTCCACTGTCAGATTCTAGCCAGCCAACACTTGGAGGAAGAACACATTATCTACCACCTTGTGGCCATCCAATCACACAACATCAATGTCGATTTCACCAGTTTCCTCAACACTCCTTCTCCTACCTTATCCCAGATCCAACCCTCCAATGCAGCACCGCCCTCTTGAACTGTCCTACTCAGCCATCTTCCTGCCCACCTATCCACTCCACCCTCTACTCTGACATATCACCATCATCCCCCACCTGTAGCTACCTTCCCCCTTGCCCCACTCCCCCAGTATTTATCTCTCAACCCCTTTGGTCTCCCAACCCCCACAAAACCAATGAAGGGCTGCTCTCCTGCTCCTCGGTTGCTGCCTGACTGGCTGTGCTTTTCCAGCATCCCACTTTTTGACTCTGATCTCCAGCATCTGCAGTCCTCACTTTCACCCAGTTGTACACTCAGGAGAACCCAGAGTGTTGAAACTCATGAAGGGATGAACATGCAGGTTTGAATCTGAGAGACACACAATCCATATAACCATCTATGCAACCAGAGAAAGCACACTGTCTGCATGCATAATGGCCTGGTCCGACAACTGCTCAGCCCAAGACTGTAAGAACTACAGAAGGTTGTGTGCACAGCTCAGACCATCATGGAAACCAACCTTCCATCCATGGACTCCATTTATACGGCTCACTGCTGGGGCAAGTCTGCCTACTCCAGTAATACAACCTCTTCCATCAAGGAGAAGATACAGAAGCTTGAACACATGCACCAATGGGTTCAAGAACAGTTTCTTGCCTGTGGTTATTCCCTGATGAATGGAGTCGCTAACTTCAAAAAAAATGTTGATCTTGCTTCACACACTTCCTGTGCAGTGTAACCTGTATCCCTCACTCTGTCCAACCACCCTATGATTTACATGTCCTTGCTCATTATGATCTGCTTGTACTGCTCTCAAACAAAGCTTTTCACTGTACATAGGTACATATGACAATAAATCAATAAATTAATCAATCAGCAGCCAAGGCACAGTCACATCAGAGTACTCTCAAAACATTACTTTTTTCCAATACTGTAACTGACTTCATCTCTAAGCACATGGTCTCCAATCTAATAGTTACCCAATGATATACAGCCTGCTTCCACCTTTTTCCCTAGATTGACAAGCAGGGTTTCATGGGAGACTCATTGGATTGAGTTTTATTGGACACCCATGGTTTATGGAGGGGGGGGGATGTACATGTAACATTGAACATATAACATTACAGCACAATACAGGCCCTCGACGTTGTGCTGGCCTTTTATCCTACCCTAAGATCAGACTAAACCACATACCCTTCATTGTACTATCTTCAATGTGCCTATCCAAGAGTCGCTTAAATGTCCCTAATATCTCTGACTCTACTACCACTGCTGGCAGTGCATTCCACTCACACACCATTCTCTGTGTAAAGGACCGACCTCTGACATCTCCCCTAAACCTTCCTCCAATCACCTTAAAATTATGTCCCCTTGTGATAGACATTTCTGCCCTGGGAAAAAAGTTTTCTGGCTATCCACTCTATCTAAGCCTCTCAACATCTTGAACCCTTCTATCAAGTCACCTCTCATCCTTCTTTGCTCCAATGAGAAAAGCCCTGATTTTACAGAAGCTATTGGGTGGCTTACCTACCCTTTAACCCTACAGATACCCTTAAGCGGGTAATTCCTGCCCAATTAAAGGCCTCATACCAGCATTGTGTCAATACATTGGGGTAGGAGAGACCTGCACCTAAAATGCAGCTCACCCTTTGGGCTGCTGATCATTCAAAAGAGGAGTGTATCTTCCTCTCACACACCCTTACAGTTTTGCCTTCCCATATGCACCCTACCTTTCTGCCCTGTCTACCATGAACTGCCAGCCTGCCCCTCACCAGAGCCCCTCAGCCTTGTCCTGAAGATATCTTGGATTTGCCTAACCATCTGTGTCCATTCTTGAATAGTATCTCTTGCCGATCCTGCTGTGGCCATCAGTCCTGCTTACCCCTGTGACTGTGCAGAGCTGCCAGTATCTAACTGAACTGTAGCTTTCTGAGGCAAGACTTACTTCTGGAGCCAGAGGAAAGTCCTGCCTCAACAGTGGGACGTTGGCCAAAAAAAATAAAGTGAGGTGAGCTGACTAAGCAAAGATGAGGTCAGCCTGAAACTTAAGCAGTGGCAGGGAGATTCTTGATGTATAGCCCCTTGTTTAGCCTACTTCTGTCCCATAGAACTTAATTCTTCCTACCCTGGACTCTGTTTATTGTCCCTTTGCCCGGGGTGTTCTAACCTCTATTTGCAACTCTTCGCTTATTGTGGACATCAGTTTACCACTTGCTTTTTCAAGGCAAGCAATAGAGGAATGATGGTCTCTATCCAACAGTTTAATGGGCTGGTTATGCTTGGGTAGTCAAAAATTGTTTGTTTTCTTTAGACAAGCAATAGTCAGTTTCCTAGCAAAAGCTAATGATGAGAAACTGCATCAATTCCCATTTAATTGATTGTGCTCACTGGGCAGGTCATTCAACTGTGACGCCTTAGCTGCTGTTTCCAGTGTCGTAAGGCCATACAATTACTGAGGTTAGACTACTGTGGCAGTTTGCCCTCAAGGTCAAAGTCCTAGCAATCAAAAAATGTCTTAAACCCAACAGTCCTCTGTGGGTGTATTGCAGCTAGCCTTATGACAGTCATGCAGATATGCTTCAAACGCGGGTAAAATGAAACAGTGGGCATTTTTATAAATTACTTGTGGATTAATTAGAATAAAGTTATTTGCGTTGCAAATCAATTAGAGAAATTGTCCTTTCCAAGATTTTGCATCATGTTTCTATGGAAGTGAGAAACTTGAAGACTTAAGCTGTGAGTGAAAATGCTATAACTGGAAGACATGGAGAGGACATAAACAGGACTTTTTAACATGAAAGGAATGTTTTCATGTTGTAGGAAAGCGTGGCTATTTGTCAAATTACTCTGGATGGAAAATTCTGACTCATGCTTCCCTTTGCTTCTTCTGCTCTCTTCGCCCTGGTCTCCTTATTATGACAAGATTCATTGCTTTCCAATGGCTCCTTGATAAAACCCATTTACAGTGTATTATTTTTCAACATGCAAAAGGTTATGACAATATTTTAATTCATCAACTATGCTGTACTGAAGGACACATCCACAGTCCCAACCAAGTACATGAAAAGTTGCACCAAAGTTTCAAGGATGTTGTCTATAATTAAAATAACAAACTCATTATTAAATGTGCAGGAGTCACCTTGCTACTCACTGTTAATGTCGAAAAGGGTGGTGTTGGAAAAGCACAGCAGGTCAGGCAGCATGTGATGAGCAGGAGAGTTGATGTTTTGGGCGTAAGTCCTTCACTAGGGATGAAGGGCTTATGCCTGAAATGTTGACTCTCCTGCTCCTTTGATGCTGCCTGACCTGCTGTGCTTTTCCAACACCACCCTTTTTGACTCTGACTTCTCCAGCATCTGCAATTCTTATTTACCCCTACTCACTTTTAATGGCCAAGTAATGGAGACATTACAGACTGTCTTAAAATTATGGCAACATGAAAGTTGCATGGGAAGTACATTTTCATCTAACAACAGTCTGAAATAGATGAACATTTAAGTGCCTGCAGTTGTGCATTTATTGCACAGCTGAGTTTGTATGGTGCAATATACGAAGAACACAAAGTTCCCAGGATCTTTGCAAATCCAGTTGCTCAATAAAGGTGGTCTTACAAAACCACAGCACTGCTATCCTCATGTGTGAAAGAGACAACTGATGATAAATCTGGAGTGTCACAATGCTTCAGGTGATGAGAAAGTGAGTCCTTCATGGAAACACCAGCCAGAGGGGGAATTGAACCCATATTGCTGGCATCACTGCATAAGTCAGCCATCCAACTAACTTAACTAACCAAGCCCCTCTGTAAAGTTCTTCAGTTTTCTCGTTTTGCTGCGAACCTTTATGGGAAAGGCCATGAGAATACTTACTTAAATGAATACATCATCAGCTTTATAAAATGATGTGCTACAGGTTGATTAAGATGAGTTACTAACTGCCAGTAGCACCTTGGAATGGATTGGATTGTTGTGAACCTTGGAGCTGTAGACTGTAAATAAGGCCACAAACATGCAAGGCCAAAGACTTTTTAAATGTTCTGAATTAATTTCTGTCATCATTCACTCTTCCCAAGAGTTGCAACTGCAAATAAATTTCCATTGGGAAAAGCCATTGGGCTGTCATTAATAAGGAAGGGGAAAAATAACCCGGAGCAATGTTTGCCACAAAGCTACCTCTGTAACTAAATGCAGAGAGGAAGAAACAAAGAAAATAATTGTAAATTGTTCTTGCAATCTTAAGGCTAGATCCTTTAAAGTAATTCCTGGAAATAATTCAGACCTTGGGTGGACAATCTGATTAATCAAATACAGAATCAGTAATATCTAAGCAGAAACACTGGGGAATAGGTGTGAAGGACATTAATTCATCAGTCGGATGCATTCAGAAATTGAAGGTGTCAAACTGGAGTTGCTGCAAAGATGAAGCTTCATTCTATCCAGTGTTCAGGAAAAACATTTTAAACAATTTTAGCTGCTACAAATTTAAATTTGTTATGTAATTTTTCAACCAAAGCACATGCTGTGTGATCATAAATGTTAAATGATAATGCTAATACAGGAAATGAATATGATTAGGGGCAGAAATCGATGGGTCAGAAATTTCCAGAAAAATAATGACAATTTAATGGCACTTGTCCTTAATAATTCAAAAATGCAACAATTTGCAGCAAAAAGGAAATATGCCATGATTCTCTACAAATTGCTGGATAATTTGCACCAGCTCATTATTTGGCTTGACAAAACAAAAATAAGTTGCAACGTCACCATCATCCTCTCCATTGAAACAGCCTGCATTTCCTGAAGTTACAAGATTTATGTTACTAACATGAACTAATCTTGCCACGGCTACTTAGAGCTGGCAATTGGTGTTGGTGAGGACTTTGCTAATCTTGTAATGTGCTCCTGATATGTCATTGAAATTTGCAAGACCATATATAAAATCAATGAAACTCTGGATGCTCACTTGGATAGATGGTGATTTGGCTGTATCGCTTTTGGCAGTATTTTCGTGGCCAGTCTTGCCCTCTATACTCCTGTCAGAGTCGAAAGACAATAATATTCAGTATGTGAAACTACTTCAATGGTCAGAAATGAAAATTAGATAAACTGGTTACAGAAAATAATTTTAGGATGTAAATCATTGAGACAGGAAATCATTAACATGGGATGTTTGGAGAGATTAGGGAAACTTGGGACCTGTGACGTTTTTGGAAATATCCAGGCCTTGAAATGGATGCAAGGTGGCTGATACTAACAGCATGCTATGATGGTGATAGATAGGCACACAAGTTTTTAACCTTGCGTCAAGCTCTGAAGGTAGACCCACTTGTGTACGACCCTAGAATTGTTTGAGCAGCAGTGAATCAGAATCCTCTTTTACCAACCTGCACCATTTCCAATGGTTGATATCACACCTTGTGAGAGCATCACTGTGGCAGAGCTCCCACTCCCCTCATTGCTATAGGAGAAGATGGTAAGGTACCCATCTGAGTATCAATTTCAGTGAAAAAAATGTTTACTTCCATTCAAGAAGACTCACAGATGTCTTTAAACCTTCCCCTGTCATGAACAGTGGACTGACCGGAGGAGACAACTCTAACCTCAGTTCAAAGGTGGACATTGGCGAGTTGGAGGGAACCCAGAGGAGGCAGTTTGTTTCTATGCTCACCAGTTATAGAGCAACTATCAGTCAAACTGATGATGACATCGGATGTTGTGGACTAATGAACCACTGGATTGTAATGAAAGATTACTATCCAGTAAAGATTCCTCACCACCAGATTCCACCCCATCACTGGAAGGAAATCTGAGTCTACCCACATGCAGAGGTCTTTGGAGTGAGGTGTTACCAGAGAGTCATCAGGTCCATACAACTCCCCCATCATCCTCAAGGGAGAGCAGGGTGGAAATCTGAGCTGATTATCAGACACTCAACACAAAGATTCATAAGTATGCTTATCCTCTACTTTGGACTGTGGAAGCAATGCAAGTTCGCAAAGGTCCAAAATATTTATGCATTCTCCCTTTGGACTATGGTTATGACCAGCTTCCTATTGCTGAACAAGGCACTGAAATGGCAGCATTCTGCTCAGACACCAGGCACTGTATGAAAACATGTGGGAGTCAATCGTGCTCAGCCACCTTTGTGCAGTTGATTGTTTTGGCAACCTTACTTTCAAATCCCTCCCTGTGTATCTGGATGACATGTTTATCTTTGGCCTGCTGTTGCAGTTTAACTTGAAAACCAACCCATACAATTGCAAACTTTTCCAGACAAATGTGCAATACCTTGGACATTTCATTGCCAAGGAAGGCATTGTTCTTGATGAGAAAATCTGAACGGTAGAGTAACAGTGGGGAGGGAACTGTTCTGGTTGTTTAGTCGAGCTGATTACCTATAGGAGGTTTGTGCAAGGCATTACACAGTCGGCCACTCCACTCCACGATTTGCTAATGTAATCAGTAAATGCTGAAAGAGTGAGAGCGAAGTGTTAAGAAGATAAACATTAACTGATCGCAAGCCTGACAGGACTGACTTTACAATTGGCACCAGCGTATTCCTCCAAAATTGGGGTTGGAATATGATTCAGGATGTAGGGGCCCGGGACCCCACAGAATCATCAAGGAGTTGGACATACCGGACTTCACTTCTGCTGTTGTGCCAATAACTACACAGCAAACAGTTCACAGACGTGGGTTGATTGAGGCCAGATATCTGGCGGACAGTGTGAAAGCAAACAGCTCACCCAGTGTTACTGTGAAGCCTGAGGCCTCAGTGTTTGATGGCTCGAGTGAACTGGAGCTGTATTGTGATGTGGAATCCTGGAATGATCTGTGTGCAGGGGAATGTGAGGAGCCTCCCTCCGTCCTGGAAAAGGGCACAGGGTGGATGTGCTCAGAGATAGAAACTAAAGCAAGAAGCACTGTTGATCAGATGATTTCTGGAGCCCTGATCAATCTAGACCCCTCTAGGTGATCGGCTGCAAAGCTTGGATCCTTTGGAAGGGGGCAGTACAGGTAAGGGGCAGAGAATTTCTTCTCAACCAAATGCTGAATGTCAGCGTAACACTTACCATTTGTCTAGGTTGATGATGCATAAAAAGAATGCTGTCACCATTCCGAACGTGAATCTTCTAGCTATAATGATGCAATTGATCCTGCTAATCACACAAATACCTAGCGAATGGTCACTGTTTGCTATGGTTCATTATTGGGACAGCAAGTTTCAAATAAGAAAGTATATAACAGGGCCTCCAACTGCATGTAGTGACAGTGAGGGAGGACAGCTGGAGCGGTCAAATGGACCCTCTCTGGAGAAGTGGGTTCATGGAAAAAAGCAGCAGACAAAGAATTCATCAACTCATATAAACCACAAGTTTCGTTTCATGTAAATCTTTCCTTATTTGTCTTTAATTTCCCTTCACCTTTGTAATAACCTGATTCCAGTGGAATAGCAAAACTCTGCGTCATGATCTTAGGGCCATATGTGTGTTCAAATCTCATGCCACGTCTCTCTTAATTTATTATTTCAACTTTCTTTCTGTCTCTGATTTGAATCTGATTCATCCTACTTCATTCCATGTTATTCAAAATTTATTTCTGACCTTTTTCCTTTGTTGGTGAAGGAGATAGACCAGTTGGCCACAATGTTACTGAAGTGCCAGTTATTTTGTTTAGATCACTGTGTTCTTATTGTTCTGACTTTCCAATCGCATAAGTATAGTGCAATCTGCCATAACCAAAAATTACTATAAACATTGATTGCTGTGAGAAATGTCATTAAAACAATTTATTGCTTAATAACATTAAAATCAATGTTGTAATGACAATGCAATGTTCCCATAACTAATTCCCTTGCCTCCTTCTTTAGTTTTAATTTTTGATGCATGCTTTTAAGTCTGTGCCGAATCTTCAGTTTTTCTATATACTTCATTTGGTTCATATTAATGAACTGTTTGAATCCTCTGTTCATCTCATTCTCTGATATTTGCTTTTCTTCAAATAAGCATAATTTGAGAAAAAGTATTATTTTAAGCAAATTCTCACTATCACTGCATCTGGCCAGGATGGAGTTGTGTTCTGCAGTCAACACCTAACCTCTTGTAATTCTACCAAGTGGCACATGTTTTTAACGAACTTACTCATCAAGTTCAAAGCAAAATACAACAGATGTTGGAACTCTGAAAAAAAGCAGCAAAGTTTGGAAACACGCAGTAGGTCAGGCTGTGTCTGTGAAGAGAGAAACAGAATTAACATCTTCGGCTCGTGAACTTTCATTGACATTAAGAGTTGGTTAAAATCAAAGAGGTAAAAACAATGACTGCAGATGCTGGAAACCAGATTCGGGATCAGTAATGTTGGAAGAGCACAGCAGTTCAGGCAGCATCCAACGAGCAGCGAAATCGACGTTTCGGGCACAAGCCCTTCATCATTCCTGTTGAAGGGCTTTTGCCTGAAACGTCGATTTCGCTGATCATTGGATGCTGCCTGAACTGCTGTGCTCTTCCAGCACTACTGATCCAGAATTAAGAGTTGGTTGTCTCGTCAGCCATGGAGATATCTTCACCACTTTTGTCTTCACGTTATCCGGAAGCACTTTCTCAGCAGAGGTCATTGGATAATGACTAGGAGTTGGAACACCATTTTCTTTTCTTGTCTAGACCTATCTGAGACCAAATGGAATTGATTGCCATCTTAACTGGCGTTAGCCATCAGATCAAGCAATTGAAACTATACCTGAGAATTCATTGTTTGAACCACAAAGTTCATTTATGAACTGACTTCTCCAAGACATACTAGTATATATTCAGAGTCCAGCTACAATTTCTCATAACAAAAGTTTCTTTGAATAACTTGTTGCTTCGAAAATTTGAACTTTTAATACTCAGTATAATTTGAATACTGAGTAATGACTCCATTAGGTTTTAAATTCGCTCAAGAGAGAGTTCCCGATATTAGCAATCTTAAGTAAAATAACCCTGACTGTGTAAGTATAGTCTGGACGTATATTCTTAGCCTAATTCTGCAGAATACTCTGTGTGAACAGAAAATTATTCCATTTTATCAGTTTTGTTCACCTTGAGGAAGCTACATGATATCCTTTTGCAATTCAATTTTCTGTCCAGCTGTTTTTTTCCCTATTGTTTCCCCATCTCTCCTACTGGGGAGAATTGTCAAGTGTGCATAGCAACCCTCTGCTATTTTGTTAAAGAGGTTCTTTCAATGTGACTCCAGGCAACGGTTTTGGTTTTCCAAGTAGACATACAAGATGATAAATAAATTGTACGTACCTGATCTGCATTGAGCTGAGGCTGCACAAATTACATATGAGCATCAAACACTATTGGGAGGTCATCTACTGAAGGCATCATAGGTCTCAAATTCTTCAACTCAAGGCTGACTTCACCTCATATGTGAACATGCAACAGTCAGCAATTTCATGCACTTTTAACACTGAGATAACACTGAGAAGAAAGGTATGATTCAGATTAAAGAGATCCACCACATGTTTTGATTCAAAGCACAGCATTTTCAAAGAAGAAATTGGACAAATGTATTCAGTGCATATTTATTAAAACTTTAAGAGCACTAAAGCTACAATCTGTGCTAAATACCTTCCTGGCAAGATTTGATCATATATCCTCTTAGGTAAACATGAAATACATGTGTGAGTTGCAGAGAAGATAGGGGATGGTATGTGTACGTTAGCAAGATGTGATCAGACTGCCAAGGTTGTTTTACAAGTTCAGAAAAAAAAATCATCTTCAATCAGGTTCTATCTCTCGATCTTTTGCATCAGTAATCTTTTAAGGCACTTTCTGATGCTGTAACTATTCTTGGCCTGTGACCAACTGCAAAGATTGGTACTGGGTCCACTATTGTTTGTCATTTATATAAATAATTTGGATGAGAATTTGGGGGGCATAGTTAGTATAGTCATTGGAACCAGGGCCAGGTGGATCTCATAGTCAGTGATTGGGGTTGTTAACCAGGGCCAATCACGAAGCCTCGGCTGACAGATATAAGCAGGCGGGGGGATTTGAGGTTTGTCCTCATTTCCCTGTAAAATGGTCAAACAATAGGGTTTGGGGCCTAGCTTTGCTGCTCCTCTCCCTTGTAATATTGCTGTCTCTTGTACAGCTGTAAGTGTTTACTGTAAACTGTTTTGTAATTGTTTAATAAAATGGAAAAATATAAAAAAAAATAAGCAGGCGGGAGGGGTGGGGGCTTGCTGGGTCTGGATTGTCTGCACTTTTGTATGTAACAGTATTGTCTAATGTACAATTGTCATTGTCACTGCCTTGTCATATGTGGAACTGGGATTTGAGGTTTGTCCTCATCTCCCTATAAAATGGTTGAACGGTAGGGTTTGGGGCCTAGCTTTGCTGCTCCTCTCCCTTGTAAAATTGCTGTCTCTTGTACAGCTGTAAATGCTTTTTGTAAACTGTTTTGTAATTTGTTCAATAAAATAAAAAAAAACAGGCGAGTTTGCTGCTCCTCTCCCTTGTAAAATTGCTGTTGTATACAGCTATATGTTAACTGTTTTTTTGTAAACTGTGATTTGTAATTTGTTTAATAAAATTTAAAAAAAAACAAACGGTAGTATGTGGAAAGAATGAGCTGTTTTTTTCTGGGCAAATGACATTAGGGTAGATGAAAAATCATACATAATTCTCCTGACAGCTTCTGGACCCACATCTTTCTCAGTTATTAGGAGCCTAGCAAAAATAAATAAATAAAAACAATAAACAGGTTGTCTCCTCTGTCTAGGGGCTGGCTAGTCAGAGCCCATGTACTGTGCATGTGTAAATAAAGGGTGACTTGGTGACAGGATACCGGCCTCTGTACAATTATTTCAGTTAGGAAGTCTTTGGATGACACCAACATTAATGGTGTAAGGGATAGTGCAGAAAGTTATCTAAGAGTAGAACAGGATCTTGATCAGCTGAGCTAATGGGCTGAAGAATAGCAGATGGAGTTTAATTCAGATAAATGTAAGGTGTTACATTTTAGTTAAACAGACCAGGGCAGGCTTACACAAATAATGGTAGGGCCCTGGGGAATGTTGTCTAACAGGAAGTCCTAGAGATGCAAGTACATAGCCCCTTGAAGGTGGCGTCACAAGTAGATAGGGTGGTGAATAAGGTGTTTGGCTTGTCTTCATCTGTCAGAGCATTGAGTTCAGAGTTGAAATGTCATGTTACAACTGTACAAGACATTGGGATGGTCACATTTGGAATACAGCACATAATTCTGGTCGCTCTGCTACAGGAAGGATGTTATTAAACTGGAAAGGGTTCAAAAGTGATTTACAAGGATGTTGCCCAGATTGAAAGGTTTGAGTTATAAGGAGAGAATGGATGAGCCGAGACTTTTTCCCTGGAGCATAGAAGGCTGAAGGGTGGCCTTCTAGAGGTTTATAAAATCATGATGGGCATCAATAAGGTGAAGAGTGAAGGTCTTTTCCCTAGGGTAGCAGAGTCCAAAACTAGAAGGCATAGGGTTAAGGCAAGAGGAGAAGATTTAAAACGGACCGGAGGGGCAACTTTCGCACACAGAGGGTGGTAAATAGAATGAACTGCCAGAGGGAGTGGAACAGGTGAGTACAATTACAACATTTTAAATATATTTGGACAGGTACATGGATAGGGAAGGTTTAGAGGGATATGAAACAAATGTAGTCAAAAGAGTTGAGGAAATCTGGTCAGCATGGGCCAGTTGGATGGAATGGCCTCTTTTCATGCTGTATGACCTCATGACTCTCAGAGGAACCCAAGCTAAAGGGTCAAAATAGAGCTTTCAGCGAGACACTAGAATTGTATGAGGAGCAAATATAACCACATGGTTGTAATACATCATTCCTAGACCTTCAGATATGTGGGTCATACTGTAAAACGGTCTCTCTCTTTATCATGTTATCTACAAGACAGGACAGGTTGTGTACAGCTTGAGAGAAGTATCATATATCCATGCACAACTGATAATTTTACAATGTTTACAGCTAGGACTTCTGTATTACCCTATTTCGGTCCTTTTTAGATTAGATTAGTTTCCCCACAGTGTGGAAACAGGCCCTTCGGCCCAACCAGTCCACACCGACCCTCCAGAAAATAACCCGCCCAGACCCATTTCTCTCTGACTAATGCACCTAACGCTATGGGCAATGAAGCATGACCAATCTACCTAACCTGCACATCTTTGGACTGTGGGAGGAAACCAGAGCACCTGGAGGAGACACAGGGAGATTGTGCAAACTCCACATAGACAGTCGCCTACAGCTGGAATCGAACCTGGGACCCTGATGCTGTGAGGCAGCAGTGCTAACCACTGAGCCACTGTGCCGCCCCTCACAAAGAAAAATTTCAGGGAAATTCCCAGTGGGAAGTAGATGGCTATACAATGAGAGTACTGCAGCAATTACTGCTAAAAACCTTGGTGTCAAGAGATAACATGTAACATGACAAACCATAAAAATGTTCATCAATTCACTCACAAGATGTCAAATTTAATATTGGTTTTATGAACTGGATTTTTCTATGAAGCTCAACACATAACCATTTTGAAAATATAGTTTTTCTGATTGGATAAAGCAACTTTCCCATGTGTCATGGCTGTGTCCATTCCCCTGCCTAGTTCGTTCAGGAACAAGTCCCTAACCTGTTGCCAGAGGTTCTGACTTGAAAGGCACATGTGGCTGACCAGCAGGAATTCCCACCCTTATCCCCTGCTGGAATCAAGAAATGGGGTTGGCCAAGGAATGGGAATATCATCAATGCCTACCAAGTTCTGGAATTGGATGCAAATCTAAGGCTTCTAGTTCAGAGGTGATGATGCCAGCATTGTGCCAGCAGACTTCAGATAAAGGATTGAATGAGTGAAAATTCAACATCACAAGAAAAGGTACCATTAAAACCACATTCACGAGTTTCTACCTTCAAATTACAGAATGTATCCTGGGAGCCATCGAATGTCTGATTATAGCGTTGGGTGTGCTAACAAAATAGTCTTCATTAAATTTCCCAGTCCATCACATTCAATTAATGTATAGAAATCAAGCAAAATTGATCAAGAAAGCTAACTTTGTGAATGGCGATAGACAATGAAATCATGATGTCAGAATATTAGATTGCTGCCAACAGATTTTTTCATTATCTTAGCTCCCATAGTCTGGCTGACTGTGTGACATCACCACTCCTGTTACAGAATGGTTTGATGCCCAGGTGCCAATCATTAATTATGTCACCTATACTCCCCTCCCATGTAAGTTCAATGGGCTGTACTTGAGGAAGGGCTTATGCCCGAAACATCAACTTTCCTGCTCCTTGGATGCTGCCTGACCAGCTGTGCTCTTCCAGTGTCACACTTTCTGACTCTGATCTCCAGCATCTGCAGACCTCATTTTCTCTTAGTAATAGCGACTCTTGTTTTTCAGAACACGATACAGTTTATTGAGTTGTAGTAACTATGTACAGATTGCACTACCAATAAGTGATAGAAAACTCTTTTATGTCTCCATTGGGAGATGATGCCAGACTCCAACTGATTCTCCTCACACAGGCTGTGAAACATCAAAAGACTGAGCAGTGCTCAAGCATTAACTCAGTTAGAACCATTACTTTAAACAATTCCATCGATTTTAAAACTCTCCTCAAAATTCATATAGTCCAATAACAGCTGATGCTGCCTCTCTTAACACTGTGTTTTTAGATTACTTACAGTGTGGAAACAGGCCCTTCGGCCCAACAAGTCCACACCGACCCGCCGAAGCATAACCCACCCATACCCTTACATTTACCCCTTTACCTAACACTACGGGCAATTTAGCGTGGCCAATTCACCTGACCCACACATCTTTGGACTGTGGGAGGAAACCCACGCAGACACAGGGAGAATGTGCAAACTCCCTCTGGCGCTGTGAGGCAGCAGTGCTAACCACTGTGCCACCGTGCCACCCACAAAGATCTAGTTTGGACCTGATCCTTCTCAATTTGTAAAATGTTCTGGGAAATTTTGCCATGTTAAACACTGATATTTCTTCCCCATCTCTGATCTGTCTGTATTGAAGCCAAGTGGAAAGATCAGTTCATTCAGCACAACTTGGACGTTGGAAGTTAAAGCTCATGGGATTGCTTTCTCTAAGTGATGTGAACTCCAATCAAATTTGATATCTGTGAAATCACTTTGATGTTGCCACCTGCCAGAAACAAATGTGAAATATGAACTTAAAGAAAAAAACAGCCTTCTTCCACCAGGTAGCAAGATACTTAAAAGAGTAAAGGGGTGGCACGGTGACTCAGTGGTTAACACTGTTGCCTCACATTGCCAGGGACCCAGGTTTGATTCACGCCTTGGGCGATTGTCTATGTACAGTTTGCACATTCTCCCAGTGGCAGCACGGCTTTCATCCAGATACTCCAATGTCCTCCCACAATCCAAAGACTATGTGCAGGTTAGGAGAATTGGCCATGCTAAATTGTCCAAAGTGTTAGGTGCATTAGTCAGGGGCAAGTGTAAGGGAATGGGTCTGAGTGGGTTACTCTTCAGAGGCGGTGTGGACATGTTGGGCCACATGGACTATTTCCACACTGTAGGTAACCTAATCTAATTATTTTTTATTTAATTAATTTCGGTCTTCATTTCGAAAGGGCGAGAAGGCGAAAGGGTGGAAGTTTTAGCTGTCCAGGCCTCTGTAGTTAGACCTCATCTGAAGTATCAGTTCTTGGCATTGCAGCTCAGAAAGCAATTACTGTGTGCAAGTTTCATATCCCCTCAACTATCTGGGGAATGGTGAGAAAATTGGGAAAATCCCCTGGGTGGCCAACTCAGAACTTCAAGACCCCGAGAGCAAAATGTCCCACTTTCCAACTACATGCTAAATGGTATAATGTGATTCATGTTCATGAGCACCAAGAAGTCTATTTGCATATAGGCATACACAACATCTCTATTATCTAATCTCGCTTCAGTAATCTCGCCATTCTTCCACCTGCTGGAAAGAAACCAAACGACAACAACTGCTGATGAAACTGGATGGCACAGTGGTTCAGTGGTTAGAACAGGCACCCATGTTCAATTCTACCCTCAGGCGACTGTCTGTGTGGAATGTGCACATTCTCCTTGTGTCTGCTTGGGTTTCCTCCAGGTACTCCAGTTTCCTCTTACAGTACAAAGATGTGCAGAAAGGTGGATTGGCTACGAGGAATTGCCCATAGTGTCTGGGGATGTGCAGACTGCATGGTATAGCCATGGTAAATATGGAGTTACGGGGGTGGGATGCTCTTCAGAGGGTTGGTGTGAGCTTGATGAGCCCAGCGGCCTGCTTCCACACTGTCGGAATTCTGTGAGAATGGATACCTGCTGGCTGCATCTCACTCCTGGCTCTTCCAGATGTCCATGTTTTCACCCAGCACCAGAATCTCATGACAAACTCCACATGCAGCCCCCATTCAATAACCTTGGCATGGGACATGTACTAGTCTTACTTGCACCCTTTGGTCACATCTTTGAACCACTATAAGAATGTTTTGCACTTCACTGCTGCACTGTGGAATGCAATAGCATCTTTAATTATAAATCCGCTGTCAGGACAGTGTGTGCATCGATCTCATGGATTTGTGTCTCAGGGACCCTCGCTTGTTCCCATTGTGTTTACTCATTGTGTGCCTCTGCATGGATGGCCACAACATCCCTGTCTTACTTTGCCTTTTCTTTATGCACTTTACTCCCTCTCCTGCTTTTGTCTTACTGTTTGGTGCAGACGCAAAGCCAGCAGCTTGTCATGCTTGGTAGCAGTAATCAGTCATGGGGTTGGACATGTTACACATCCACTGCACTGAATGCCAGCTGTCTGTGTGCCATCTGCACCAACTAGATGGCCAAGTCTGAACAACCAAGGGGACTATTCCTCACAAACAAAAACAGAAATCACTGGAAAAGCTCAGCAGGTCTGGGAGCATCTGTGGAGAGAAATCTGAGTTAACATTTCAGGTCTAGTGACCCTCCCTCTGAGGGGAGTATTCCTCAGTTAGGTTGAAAGCAAGACACCTCAGTCAGATTCTCGAACAGAGTAAGACATGGACAGCTTCTGCTGTCAGTCTGGGGGGCTCGGCCGTGTGCTGTTTGAGTGGTATAGGGTCAGATGGTCCATACATCTACAATCCAGGGAGCAGGCCAATGTCAGCCTTGTGGGTCCAGTGCAACCAGTCATGCTAAGTCAATTGAGAAGCTGTACAGATATTGGTCAGAGGTTTAGTCAATCATTAGTCAGGGCTGTCGGTACAAGGCTATCAAGGGGGCGAGCCACAGTCAGTGCTAAGGTCTGTTCATTCATTGTCAAGGAGACCACTGCTCCAACAGGAAAGCCAGGCAACTCAGTTGTAGGAATGGGAGGCAGCATTCTGGAATACAGAGGGATAACAATTGAGGAGGAAAGGTTAGTAACCCAACAAAGAGGTAATGTAAGGATTCATTGACAATCAACAGCACATTGGCTTGGATAGAGGGACAGTGGACTACAATATTAGGCATGTTGTTTCCATATCCCTAAGGATTAGGAAGGCAAAATAGGCCAACAACACTTTTAACAGAGGTTTTGTGTGGGAACATGGGAAAGGTTAACAGGGAGGTCTACCAAGAAAGGAATGTGAATATCTGGGGGTTTATCAGGGGTAAGAGGCTGAGCCTGTGACTCACTGGGTGAGGCAAGACCGCTGGTTTCTTCCATTGTACTGTAAATAACAAGTGCACAATGGATCTGAAAATGGCTGCTACCACACCCAGAGTGGGTCAGGCTCAATGCTTCCTTCTGTGAGAGAAATTATTTGAAAAATCTTGGAATCAATTATGAAGGAAGAAATTGCAGCATATTTGGAAAATTATGATCTCACCAAGCAAAGTCAGCATTCCTTCATGAAAGGGAAATTATGTCTCACTAGTGTGTTAGAATTTTTCAAGGACATCTCAACCAGATTGGATAGAGGGAAACCAGTAGATGTGCTGTATTTGGACTTCCAGAAGGCACTTGACAAGTATCTCACAAATGACTGTTATTAGATAAGAAACCATGATGTTGGAGGTATTAAATTGCCATGGATAGAGAATTGGCTCATGGGCAGGAAACAGTGCTTGGTACCCATGTCAGGACAACACATGTGTCGCTACCTACATTCCCTGCAATCAGCCCTACCCCAGCTCAGGACAACACTCCAGCATCTGCAGACCTCACTTTTTACCCTGTAATCAGTGTTGTTCCACAGGGATCAGTGCTGGGACCACACTGTTTACAATATGGCTTGGGGGAAGAAAGTGAATGCACTGTCACAAAATTTTCAGGTAACACTAAAGTAGGTGGAACAGCAAGTTGTGATGGTGATAAAACCACATCACAGGCAGAAAGGTGGGTAACAGTTGAAAGATGGAATGTAATGTGGGAAAATGTGACATTTTAGAAGGGAGAACAGAAGAGGAGAGTGCCATTTAAATGGAGAAAGAGTAAAGAAAGCTGCAGTACAAAGGGACTTGGGGATACTTGTGCACAAAACACAGAAAGCTAGTGCTCAGGTAGAGCAAGTAATCAGGAAGGCTAATGCCACGTTTAGCCTTATTTCAAGGGGGTTGGAGTCTAAGAGTACAAAACGTCTTACTGCAACTGTGCAAGGAGCTGGAGAGACCACATCTGGAGTACTGTGGGCAATGTTGGGCCCCTTATTTAAGGAAAGCTTTGTTTCATTGGAGACATTTCAGAGAATGTTCACTAGAATGATCCCCGGGATGGAGGGATTGTCTTATGACCAAAGGTTAAGCAGGTTGGGAGTTTAGGAGAATGAGAGGTGATCTCATTGAAACATGTTGAAATTTGAATGGGTAAATGCTGAGAGGCTGATTTTTCTCATGGGACAGTCTAGGACCAGAGGGCACAGAATATTTCCCGATGAAGGGCTTTTGCCCAAAACGTTGATTTTACTGCTCCTCGGATGCTGCCTGAACTGCTGTGCTTTTCCAGCATCACTAATCCAGAATCTGGTTTCCAGCATCTGCAGTTATTGTTTTTACCTGGCACAGAATAAAGAAGCTTTGAGGAGAAAGTGAGGACGGCAGGTGCTGGAGATCAGAGCTGAAAATGTGTTGCTGGAAAAGCACAGCAGGTCAGGCAGCATCCAAGGAGCAGGAGAGTCGACTTTTCGGGCATGAGCCCTTCTTTCATGAGCCCTTCTTCAGGAATTCAGCAGGCTAAGATAAATGGTAGGGAGGAGGGACTTGGATGCTGCCTGACCTGCTGCGCTTTTCCAGCAACACATTTTCAGCACAGAATAAAGAAGCACCAATTTAAGACTCAGATGAAGAGGAATCTCTTCTCTCAGATACATATGAGTCTGTGGAACTCAAGAGCTGGGGAGGCAAAATCCCTGGAAATTTTAAGGCTGCAATAGATTCCTGGTCAGTCAGGGAGTCATGGAAAATGTGGGAAAGTGGAGGTTAGGAATGTCGGAGCAGCCACGATCCTATTGAATAGTAAAGCAGGTTTGAAGGGCAGGACAGCCTATTCCTGTATCTGTTTCCTATGATCTTATGGTTATCTGATTTGATATCACCTGATGTTAAATTAGTTCTTTTGAGATTTTAAAATTTTAGCTTTGATTTTAAAAGAACTGTTTACAGTGCATCACTTTCTAGGGTGAGCCAGGCTCCTTTCTCGTTAAATATTCATACATGACATTTACTGTGAAATCTATGATATGTATTTGGACAGGGCCAAGTGCTATGGAAGAGCTGAATGTGAACATTGAGGAATCTGAAACAGGTTTTGAAGCTCAGCAGAGCATCAGATCAATCCCAGTACTGAAACTGCACATCATTTATTTCAGCCTGAGTGGGGACCCAGGGAGCAGGGTGAAGTAAATGCCAAGGATACTTTGCTTTTGGTGGAACTTCAAGAGGGTGTTTTTGGTTCAATTGTAAAGAATAGAAAAAAGTTACTGCAAGTTGACTTAGCCACAACACGAGGTGGCTGTTGGTTGAGATTTGCAAATGGGTTGAGCTTAAGGGAAAAAAAGCAAATGCATTTTTCATTGAGGAGGAATACATACAGGAAAACAATGAAGCGGCTCAAGGACAAAGCCTTGTGCTTTACCTCAAATGGGCGGCACGGTGGCACAGTGGTTAGCACTGCTGCCTCACAGCGCCTGAGACCCGGGTTCAATTCCCGACTCAGGCACCAGACTGTGTGGAGTTTGCCCGTTCTCCCTGTGTCTGCGTGGGTTTCCTCCGGGTGCTCCGGTTTCCTCCCACAGTCCAAAGATGTGCGGGTCAGGTGAATTGGCCATGCTAAATTGCCCGTAGTGTTAGGTAAGGGGTAAGTGTAGGGGTGTGGGTGGTTTGCGCTTCGGCGGGTCGGTGTGGACTTGTTGGGCTGAAGGGCCTGTTTCCACACTGTAAGTAATCTAATCTAATATAATCTAAGTGATTTTGCAGGCCAAGTGAAAATCCTTGAACAAGAATATTACAGTCAGAAGGCTATTGATACTAATTGGAGGGAGCTACAATTAATGTGTGAGACATTTAACCTTTCACACATCACACACACAGTATAACAATAACCATAAAAGAACTTCACTAATTAAAAAGCACTTTGTTAAATCCTTGCATTGTAAACTGGGCATTGATTCTTGGATTAATCCTGGAGTTTTGTTGATGTGCACAAACAATGTCTTCTGTACTTTCATGATTTCATGGGTTTGCTATCCTCTAGAGTGGATCTCTCATCTCGCATGGTTTTGTTTTTCTAATCTGGAACAATTTGCTTTCAGTTTACTTGCACTGTTACCCTCTGCTTTAATTTCAGGCTGGGAACTTTTTCAGCAAATTCTCTCCTGCCTTTGGGATTTAGTTGCTTCTTTATCCAGGTGGCACTGACGTTTGTGTATTCTTAGTAGAGTCATGTGATGGAGAGGGAATATTTCACTACGTAATATGGAATCAGTAAAGGTGGAGGAATGGAAGCAGATCAGGGACGGAGGTGGTGGTGGGCCATTGATAGACTGTGAAGAAGATGTGTGGTAACATGGTCAGAACACAGAGCAGTAATATCATTTCAGAACAGCATGCGAAGCAATAGTCAGAGAAATGTAGAGAAATGGAGGTGGATTAAGAGAGAAACATGTAGAGAGACAGGAGAAAAGTCTACAAGGAGAGAAAAAGATACATTAATGCACTTGGCTAGCCTTGCAATGTACATGACAGGTGCAGCTTGCTGCTTTTAGGCAGCTTTATGGATCCGGCACAAGTGGACGTCTCTGGAAAATGCTAACTGACAATCTCACGTACAGGAGATTTTCCACATGTTGATAGCTCTGCAGGTTGATGATTTAATTTGGATGAATTCTCTTAACATTCTCAACATATGTTATCATATTCATGCATATTTGGAGAAGACGTTCCAGAATAACAAGGAAACAGAATTTCTTCAACTCTTCCATCACTGAAATGACCAGACACGTGATCATACGAACATAGAACATTGAAAATTACAGCACAGTACAAGCCCTCCGGCCCTCGATGTTGCGCTGACCTGTGGAAGCAATCTGAAGCCCATCTAGCCTAAACTATTCCATTCTCATCCATATGCCTATCCAATGACCATTTAAATGCTCTTAAAGTTGGCGAGTCTACTACTGTTGCAGGCAGTGCATTCCACGCTACTACTCTCTGAGTAAAGAAATTATCTCTGATGTCTGTCCTATACCTATCACCCCTCAATTTAAAGCTATGTCCCCTCATGCTAACCATTGCCATCTGAGGAAAAAGACTCACTGTCCACCCTATCTAACCCTCTGATAATCTTTTATGTCTCAATTAAGTCACATCTCAACCTTCTTCTCTCTAAAGAAAAGAACCTCAAGTTCCTAGCCTTTCCTCGTAAGACCTTCCCTCCATACAAGGCAATGTCCTAGTAAATCTCCTCTGGACCCTTTCAAAATCTTCCACATCCTTCCTTTAATACAGTAACCAGAACTATACGCAGTGCTCCAAATATGGCCGCATTAGAGTTTTGTACAGCTGCAGCATGATCTCATGGTTCCAAAACTCAATCCCTCTACCCAGTGAAAGCTAGCACACCGTATACCTCCTTAACAACCCTGTCAACATGGTTGGCAACTTGCAAGCATCTGTGTACCCGGACACCGAGATCTCTCTGGTCATCTACACCAACAAGAGTCTTACCAGTAGCCCAGTACTCTGCAATCCTGTTACTCCTTCCAAAGTGAAGCACCTCACACCTTTCCGTATTAAACTCCATTTTCCATCTCTCAGCCCAGCTCTGCAGCTTATCAGGTGTCTCTGTAACCTACAACATTCTTCATCACTATTCACAACTCTACCATTCCTAGTGTCATCTGCAAATTTACCAACCCTTTATTCTATGCCCTCATCCAGGTCATTTATCTAACTGACAAACAGCAGTGGCCTCAAAACAGATCCTTGTGGTACCCCACTAGTAACTGAACTCCAAGATGAATATTTCCAATCTCCCTCTGTCTTCTTTCAGCTAGCCAATTTCTGATCCAAACCATTAAATCACCCTTAATCCCATGCCTCCATATTTTGTTCAACAGCCTACTGAAGGGAACATTGTCAAATGCTTTACTGAAATCCATGTACACCACATCCACCACTTTACCCTCATCCATCTGTTTGGTCATCTTCTCAAAGAACTCAATAAGGTTTGTGAGGCACAACCTCCCCTTCACAAAACCATGTTGACTATCCCTAATCAACTTATTTCTCTTCAGATGATTATAAATCCTATTTCTTATAACCCTTTCCAACACTTTATCCACAACCGCAGTAAAGCTCACAAATCTATAATTTCCAGGGTTGTCTCTACCCCCACTTCTTGAACAAGGGAACAACATTTGCTATGCTCCACTCTTCTGGCACTATTCTTGGAGACAACATAAAGATCAAAGCCAAAGACTCAGCAATCTCCTCCCTGGCTTCCCAAAGAATCCTAGGATAAATCCCATCCAGCCCAGGGGACTTATTTATTTTTACACTTTCTAGAATTGCTAACACCTCCTCCTCATGCACCTGAATCCTATCTGGTCTTGAAGCCTATATTTCAGTATTCTCCTCGACTGCATTCTTTTTCTAGTGTGAATACTGATGAAAGGTATTCATTTAGCACTTCCCCCATCTCCTCTGACTAAACGGACAACTTCTCACTACTATGCTTGATTGACCCTGATCTTACTCTAGTTATTCTTTTATTTCTGATATAGGGTTTTCTTTGATCCTATTCACCAATGAATTCTCATGTCCCCTCCTGGCTCTTCTTAGCTCCCTCTTTAGGTCTTTCCTGGATAACGTGTAACTCTTAAACACCCTGAGTCATCACATCTCATCCTAACATAAGCCTTCTTCTTCCTCTTGAAGAGAGGCTCAACTTCCTTAGTAAACCATAGCTCCTGCACTCGACAACTTCCTCCCTTCCTGATTGGTACATACCTATCAAGGAATAAGCTCCACATTTCAATTATGTCCATTTCCTGCAGTTTCTTTCCCCATCCTATGCATCCTATATCTTATCGAATCATATTGTAATTGTCTTTCCTCCAGCTATAATTCTTTCCCTGCGATATATACCTATCCCTTTCCATCATGAAAGTAAACATAACCGAATCGTGGTCACTATCACCAAAGTGCTCACCTACCTCCAAATCTAAAATCTGGCTGGGTTCATTACTCAGTACCAAATCTAATGTGGCCTCCCCCTTTTGGCCTGTCTAGATACTGTGTCAGGAAACCCTCCTGTACACATTGGACAAAAACTGACCCATCTAAAGTACTTGAATTATAGTATTCCCAGTCAATATTTGGAAAGTTCAAGTCCCCCATAACAACTACTCTGTCACTCTCGCTCATATCAAGGATCATCTTTGCTATCCTATCCTCTACATCTCTGGAACTATTTGGAAGTCTAAAGAAAACTCCCAATAGGGTAACCTCTCCTTTCCTGTTTCTAATTTCACCCATACTACCTCACTGAAGGAGTCCTTAAATGTCCTGTCTGCAACTATAATACTGTCCTTGACTAACAGTGCCACACCACCCCCTCTTTTACCACTTTCTCTGTTCTTACTGAAATATCTAAATCCCAGAACTTGTAATAATCATTCCTGTCCCTCCTCTAACCATGTCTCCGAAATGGCCACAACATTGAAATCCCAGGTAGGAACTCATGCTGCAAATTCACTCACTTTATTCTGGATGCTCCTGACGTTGAAGTATACACACTTCAAACTAACTTCTTGCCTGCTGGTGCCTTCTTGCAATCTTCAGATCTTAGTTCTGACTTCACTACTCTCATCCTCCCTATACTCGAACTACAGTTTTGGTTTCCATCCCCTTGCTGAATTAGTTTAAACCCACCTGAGGAGCATGAGCAAATTCCACAAACCTCCCCCCCACCCCCACAATCTCCAGAGGACATTGGTATCCCTCTGGTTCAGGTGAAGACCATCCTGTTTGTAGAGATCCCACCTACCCCAGAATGAGCCCCAATTATTCAAGAAACAAAATCTCTCCTTCCTGCACCAATCCTGAAGCCACGTGTTCAACTCCTCTCTCTCCCTATTCCTCGCCTCACTAGCACGTGGCATGGGCAACAAACCAGAGATAACAACTCTGTTTATTCTAGTTCTAAGCTTCCATCGTAGCTCCCTGAACTTCTGCCTTAAATCCCAATCTTTCTTCCTACCTATGTTGTTGGTGCCTCTGTGGACTACGACTCGGGGCTGCTCCCCCTCCCCCTCAAGGATCCCGAAAACACGATCAGAGACATCACAAAGCCTGGCACCTGGGATGCAACACACCAACCATGAGTCTCTCTCACTCCGAAAGAACCTCCTATCAGTCCCTCTAACTATGGAGTCCCCAATGACTAATGCTCTGTTCCTCTCCCCCCTCCCTTCTGAGCAGCAGGGCCAGACTCTGTGCCAGAAACCTGTGCCCTATTGCTTACCCCTGGTAAGCCGTTCCCCCCAACGTTCCAAAACAGGATACTTAATGTTGAGGGGAATAGCCACAGGGGATCTTTGCACTGTCTGCCGGTTCCCTTTTTGTCCCCTGACGGTAAACCATCTACCTTCTTCTTTTACCTGAAATATGACTACCTGCCTGTACCTCCTCTCAATAATCCCCACTGCCTCCCGGATGATCCAAAGATCATCCAGCTCCAGCTCCAGTTCCCTAACATGGTTTTCAAGGAGTTGGAGTTGGGTGCACTTCCCATAGATGCAGCCAGCATGGACACTGCCTGTGACCCTTACCTCCCACAGTCCACAGGAAGAACATTCAACTGCCCTAACCTCTCTTCCCACTATTCTAAACTCCCAACAAGACTACTGAAAACTACAAAAAATGAAAAAAATAGCAGTCATCTTACCAATTGGCACACAGAGGAGGATGGGTGGGAGAAACTACCCGAGTAATGTTTCGGGTAAAACAACCACCCAAATATAAAGCCTCACTTACCCAGCAGTCCCATGTTTGCTCCTGCTCAGTGTGCGTTCTGAGGTAAACCTTTATATCTTTTAAAATGTTACCTTCTCGTTGGGTCTCTTGCTCCTCTCACTCTAACTGCCACTGAAAAAATTAGAAGCAAGTGAATGGTTCATTAAAATATTGCTTTTTCACATTGAAGCTTGGTTTTGTATTAAGCCCATTTTGCTAAATTGAATGGGGTTTCCTGTCTGCAATAGCTTGACATAAGAAGTCTCCAATCAGATCTTTACGAGAGTGGATTCACCACACAGAATTGGCCTTAAATACCCGGCTATCTCTTTTACTGATACCATTAGGCTTTGTAGTATGAGAATGTGCAAAACAAAATGTATGTTAGTGGCTGAATGTGGCTCACAAGAAGGACTATAAAGTTGATCTTTCCTATATTTTTCTGCTTTATTTTTTATGTTTTGGATGTTTTTTTCTGTAACTTCAGATGGCGTGGAAAGAATAAAGCACACTTTTTTGTACTTTGTAACAAAATACATGTGACAATAAATAAATAAAATCAAATTAAATAATTTTCAATCTTCCCGTGGGCAAGTTATTCAGTGAATAAATTTGGCATGAGGCATGTTACCAAATGAAATAAGAATCTGAGCACAATGAGTTGAAGCAAACTGATCTGACACCAATATATCAGCAACAGCCTTGATGTATTTGTGAGTGGTCAATTGAAAGATGGTACACAGGGTCCCTAATGGCTCCTTAGAAGAGGAATACAGCCACCACCTTGATGGTCACAGGGATAGATGTGCATCCTCTCCCTCATGGGTTGGGACATCCTCCATCTGTGTCAGCACTGCACCTCACCCATCTGGGAGGAAATGGCATCAAGGATGAAAGACTCTATCCCAAAGTCTGAGGGGCCTTCAGCTGTGATACCTCAATTTGGTGTCTCCTGGCAGTTGCTGCTGATGGCCTTCCTGACCCATCTGTTCTTCTTCCATTTGTCGGTGCCGCTATTGTAGTGCAGCAACAGTGGCGAGAACTCTTTGCGGATCCATCAGTCGTGGTTATTGCAATGAGCTCATGTCGGGAATATAGGAAAGGGAAAATATTCTTAGTAATATGAGCGGTCAGCACTCTCATCACTCACATCCAAATATGAACATCTATACCTAGAGCTATCACAAAGGAACCATCATCAAATTTGTCAATTTTATCCCTTTACTCCCCTGATAGAATCTTGTTAAAAGTTCTGAAACATGTTTTTGTATTGTCATCATTTCATGACTGGATTAAATCCAAATTATATTAATTGGGTGTTCATTCAGATCAAATCCTAATCTTGGGCCACTGTGTAAATGTGTTTAATTTTATTCATGTAGGTATCTCCTGAACAAATGAAGCAGTATAATAGTGTGTTAAAGAGAAATCCACTGGTCAAAAGCAGTTAACTGTTCCAGTACTAATGATGCAGAAACTCATTATCTTTACTCAGCTACACATTGTAATTTCATCTGATAACACACACTGAAAAAGTTCAATGCAACTAAACACTTCATTATTTTCGTACTAAAAATGAGTCACCAATATTTTGATTTAAGACTGATACTTTGAGTGCCTGATTATCCAGGCCTCCTTATTTAGACTGTAGTTTTTCACTCAGCAAGTTCAATTGAAACTTGAAAATCAAGATTTCTTTATTCTCTTGTCACAACATGAGATTTGACTTCAAAGGGTGTTTCTCTGATTTTCCTGCTGTCTTCTCTCATGTATATCCCATTACTTTCTCTTGCAAACCTTTATTTGTTTCGTTTTCCAAATCAGTTTCATCTCAAGGTCCAAGATGACACTTGAACGCCAGATTTACACTCTTTCTCACATCTTTAAATCTCCTCGGAAACTAAAAGATCTTAATTCATTGAAATAGTGACAAAAATACATGTTGTTAAACTACAAGCCACGGACAAGCAAAGTGTTAACAATAGAGTTAGAAGAGAAATGTAAGGCAACATATTAGCTTGGAAACTTAACTGTTTGTGTTCAGAATTTGAGATGTCATTGACTATGTCACAATCTTTATGAATACTTTTTTTAGTTTTATTCATTGGGCGTTGCTGGCTGGCCCAGCATTTATTGCCCCTCCCAATGTCCTTGTGAAGGTGGGGGTGAGCTGCCTTCTTGAACTACTGCAGCCCACCTGCTGTGGGCTGACCCACAATGTCATTAGAGAGAGAGGGCCAGAATTTTGACCCAGCAACAGTGAAGGAATGCTGATATATTTCTGAGTGAGGATGGTGAGTGTCTTTGAAGGGAACTTGAAGGTGGTGAACTTGTAGTGAACTGTAACCAGGTCAGCTAAGTGGACCTCTGGAATATGTGTTCCCAGACTGAGGCTGTTGATCTGGTCCAATCAGGAAGCTCTCGGTAACAGATAAGAACAAGGGTGTCAGAGGTTCTGTTCACTGAGACCTGGCTGTGAGGAAGCTGGATCAGTTTCAAGGACTTTCCACACGTAAATAAAGGGTGATTTGGTAACAGGGTATTGGCGTCTGCAGTTATTTCATAACTGGTGCAAATAAGCCATACAATGGAAGTTTTGAAATATATTGCACACATACAGCAATGTAGTTTGTATTGCACTCATGAGATACTGAGCAGATGGAGGTCAAACAGTTTGTTCTCACTTGCCTAAGGTCCCAGAAATACTTTTTCTGCAATGAAGATGTTGAAATTTGGATTCACATTATACATTTTGTTTTGTAATTAATTCTTGGGATGTACATGTTGCTAACAGCACTTACTGACCATCTCTAATTTCCCTCGGGAAACTCGTGGTGAGTCAGGCTCCTTCATGGCACACTGCAGTCCATCTGGTGTAGGTACACTGACAGTGTTACATTCTGTCATGGCATGACACAAAGATTTGCTTGCTAAGCCACTTTACAGGGCAATTTAGAGGCACGTGTAGACCAGACTGGGTGAGGATGGCTGATTTCCTTACTGATAGCCATCAATGAAAATGGTTCCTATGCCAGCATTTCATTGTAGGTTTAACAGTTGAAATTAAAGTGCCCCAGCTAGCGAGGTGGTACAGCTGGCATGGTGGCCTTTGCAGTCATGTCTCTAGACCATCAATCTGGGCATCTCTGACCACTTTGTCATTATTATACAATTATCCTCCAACTTGTACATACTCTATTTTACTCAAACAATGGACACAAAAAAAAACACGTGGCAAGATTTGAGAGACATTCCATGCAATTCTGCAAGTATTCAAGATTTGGGCAGCACAGTGGCTCAGCGGTTAGCACTGCTGCCTCACAGCGCCAGGGACCTGGGCTCAATTCCAGATTCGGGCAACTGTCTATGTGGAGTTTGTACATTCTCCCTGTGTCTGCGTGTGTTTCCTCCAGGTGCTCTGGTTTCCTCCCACAGTCCAATGAATTGGCTGTACGAAATTGTCCATGGTGCTAGGTGCATTAGTAAGAGGGAAATGAGTCTGGGCGGGTTACTCTTCAGAGGGTTGGTGTGGACTTGTTGGGCCAAAGGACTTGTTTCCACACTGTAGGGAATCTAATCTAATCTAATCATTTCAGTACAAGCTACAGTAAAAGAAAATCAGAACTTTGTATCTGAACATCTTAGCTGTTCTATTAAAAAAATCTTGTAAATGTTATTGATTTTGTGAGGTACTAACGAGCTCCTCTTTGGAGAAATGAATCAGTTGCGATGATAGTTAAAATGAAATAGCTTGTTCCAAAAAAAAAATCAGCAGTGAAAATCCTTGCAACATTTACAAGATAAAATTATTGTAAATGCCAAGACTTACAACCACCATTATTTTCTTCAATCATTACAATTACAATTACTTAATTTAAAAACACAGAATTTATCAAATGTATTCTGGCTCCAATTTGTTGCCTCACCAACAAAGATGTTGGCTCTTGCAAAAATAAGTTTCCAGAGACCCAACAACTTCAATGAAAGGAATGCCAACAGGAAGCAATTGCACATGGACCCAATGTGAAGCCACAGGGAAGTAACTGGGAGTTGGATAAAAACGCAGAGAATGCTGAAGAAACTCAGCAAGTCTGGCAGCATCTGTGGAAAGAGAAAACATAGTTAATATTTTGAGTGTGGTATGACTCTCCTTCAGAATCTGTCGTTGTTTAATGCTAGTTTCCAACCTTCACAGTATTTTGTTTTTGTTAGGAGTAGGAACACTAGTTTCGTTTTCACTCTCTGTCACAAAAAACTATGACTAACTCAAATGATTCACTTCCACCTTAGTTTAGATCAGGTATATCAGGGACTGGAAGTGTCTGGTATGTTCAGGTTACCGTTACATATCATCGTCGCAGAACAGCTCTTCTGGCTTGAGTTCTGCAAGATGCAGATAAGGATCAAACTTTTTTTTTATTCATTCACTGGATGTGTACATGGCTGGCTAATGCAGCATGGACTATCCATCCCTAATGGTCCTAGAGAGTGACAAGCTGCCTTCTTAAACTGCTTCAGTCCTTTGCTATAGATACATCCACAGTACTATTAGAGTAGGAGTTCCAGGATTTGACATGTGACAGTGAAGATACAATGATATAATTCAAAGTCAAAATGGTTAGGGCATCTTGTCAAATGCTGGCTTGATGTCAAGAGCTGTCACTCTCACCTCTCCTCTGGAGTTCAGTTGTTTTGTTCATATTTGGACCTAAAAACGTAAAGAGGTTAAGAGCTGAGTGGTCCTGGCAGAACCTAAACTGAGCATCAGTAGCAGGTTATTGCTGAGCAGGTGCTGTTTCACACTTTGCATACGTTTACTGAGGATTGACACTATACTGGGGTGATGGTTGACTGGGCTGGATTTGTCCTTTTTGTGGAGATTTTGACATTGATAAATAAATGCCAGTGTTGTAGCTGTAGGTCAGGATGCAACTGTTCTGGAACAATAGTCTTCAATCCTATTGCTGGATATGGTCAAGGCCCTTAGCTTTTGTATTATCTGGTGTCTTCAGTGTTTATATCATGTAGGATAAAATGCCTTGTCTGTTGCACTAACGGGCTGGGCTCCCCATCACGAGGATGGGGGTATTTGTGGAGTCTTCTTCTCCTGTTAGATATTTAATTGTCCACAACCATTCACAACTGGGTATAACAGGACTGCAGAGGTTAAATTTAATCTGCTGCTTGTGGAATTGCTTAGACCTCTATATTGTGCAGCAAGACCAGAATACAAGTCATTCTATATTGTCGCTTCATCAGGTTATTATCTCACTTGTAGGTGCCAAGGATGCCATGCTGCATTCTTTATTGAACAAGGATTCACCTCTTGGTTTGATGGCAATGACAGAGTGGCACAAAAGACCATGAGGGTACAGATTGTTGTTGAATATATTTTTTCTGCGTCTGCTGATGGCCTACAGTAGCTATGAATGCCAAGTTTTGAGATATTAGATCTACTCTAAGTCTATCACATTTGGCAAAATGGTCATGCCACACAACACAATAAAAGGCAATAAACGACATTATCTCCACAAGTACTGTAATGTATTCAACCCTACGACTATTGTAAATGGACAGATGAATCTGTGACAGGTGGATTGGTGAGGGCAAAGCCAAGTGGGATCTTCCCTCTATTTGTTCTCTTACAATTACCGCTCACCCAGTCCAACAGCTACGTTCTTTAGAACTAACAGCAACCTAGGTTTCTTCAATATATCACTTCAATTGCAATGACACTATCATCTTTTGCTATAAATTCTGTGTCTTATGATCCTGTTCCACAGCTACCTGATGAAGGAGCAGCGCTCCGAAAGCTAATGCTTCCAAATAAACCTGTTGGACTATAACTTGGCGTTGTGGGATTTTCAACTTTAGAACTTGGTTAGCTCTGTAGTGGTGCTACGGAAATATTCTTGGTGATGCATGTTGAAGTTCCACAGACAATATGCTCATGACTTTGTAACACTCTGCCACTACCTCTGGTGTGTCTGTAGTGGCAGTGAAACAGCACATACCTAGGATTGGTAATGGTGATAAGTTCTGAGGAAGGGTCATTCGACCTAAAACTCTGATTTTTCTTCACAGATGCTGCCAGACCTGCTGAGTTTTTTCTGCAATTTCTGTCTTTGTTTCTGATGGTGATGGTGGCGTCTGCACTGTTGTCTGTAAAGTGTGATTCCATTAGTATGACTATGTCAGACTGTCGCTTAACTATGCTGTGGGACAACTCATTCAACTTTAACCACAGGTGCTCATCATGATAATTTTGAACAGTCAACAAGGCTATGTTTTCTATTTATGTACTGGTGCATAGATCAATGCCAAATGGTCCATCTGGCTTGATTTCCCTCTGTTAGATGTTGTAACTGAGTGACTTGCTAGGCCATTTCAGAGGACAATTAAGAGCCAACACATTGCTGGGGGTCTCGAGTCACATGGAACCCTGACCAGAGAAAGGACAGCAGATTTCCTTCCTTAAAGATGAACTGGGAGATCTTACAATAATTGACAATGTTTCATTGGATTACCTTTTTAATTCCATTTTTTAAATTGGATTCAAATTTCACCATCTGCTATGATGGGATTCAACCGCATATCCCCAGAGCATTAGCCCAGCACTCTGCCTCACTAATCTGCTGACTAATACTCCCATGATCTGCCTCACAGAACTTAAAGTTTATGATGGCAATAAGTGCTTCTATGCTCTATATGTGGTAAGATCATTTTTTAAAATTTCACAATTCAGCTAGTAACTTCCTCCTCCATTTAAGAGGAGGCTCTTTTACCTCTCTGTACTCCCACTACTGGATACAAATTAATTCATGTCTAATCAAGCCATGTCTAATGCCAAACTGTTTGATGCCAATATTAAGTGCTTTTATGGGAAAATAATCTAGTTCTCAGCACAAATGTCCCTCACCTTGATGAGTGCAAATTTTACAGAGAGAATGCAATAAAAAAAGCTCTTACAGCTTTTTTTTTACATTTAATTTCAGCCTTGAGGTTTGGTGAGATGAAGCAAGACTCCTCTGGGTCAGCCTTAGCTCTACTAAATAGAAATATTGCCAGTCTACTGATCTTCCCCTTAAAAGACCAATTTAAATTGCAAACTTTTACCCAATGGTGCAGTAATTTTATTGCCAAGTGCAATGGTTTTAATATTACATCTGCTCATTTTTTTTCTCGGGCCCAGCTGTTAAAATTCCTCAGAGACTCATAGCGTTGTCAAAGTGCTACACAACTATTTTCTTGTTTCTTACAATTTCTCTCAAATCAAGAGACATTAAAAAAAATTCAAGTCTTTGTCACTTAGAGGAATACATTTCCTTTTTTCTTCTCATGTAGCTTCACTTTCTTCCCTCCTTTTTATAACAGGGGGCAATCATTCATGCGAGGGACACAACATTGTAAGGGTCAGGTTCCCCCTGATGATACACTCAAACGGTCATTGTGTATTAACAGGCGGTTAAAAATGGAACTACCACAGCTAACCCTTAGCCTCCTCTCATTTTATTTGCCAAGGTATACAGGAGCCCGCCTTGACTGACTAAGCTAATTGTTGAATGGAAAGTGACCTTGCATTCAGCATTCTGAAGAATGAGTCAGTTTGAGGGATTTTTTTTTCCCAGTCTTGACCATGGCAAAGGAGAATGGATAATGGGGGAACCTTACCAGGTGAGAACATGTGCCTTCATTGATCAAACACTTGAGTATAGGAGTTGGGACATCTTCTGAAGTACAGCATCCATTTCGGGTCACCCTGTTACAGGAAGGACATTATTAAGATGGAGAGGTTTCAGAAAACATTTATCAAAATGGAGGGTTTGAGTTATGAGAAAATGCTGGAAAGTCTGGGACTTTTTTCACTGGAATATAAGAGGTTGAGGGGTGACCTTATAGAGGTTTATAAAACCATGAGAGGCATACATAAAGTTGAATGCCAGGTGCTTTTCATCCCTTGAGTGGGGGGCTTCAAGCCAAGGGAACATATTTTTAAGGTGAGAGGAGAAGGATTTACAAAAGACATTGGGGACAATTTCTTTTTACACAGTGTGGTTCACATGTGAAATGAACGTATAGAGGAAGTGGTGATGCAGATCCAGTTACAATGTTTAAAAGACATTTGGCTAAGTACACGAATAAGAAATGTTCGGAAGGATATGAGCCAGGAGCAGGCTGGTGGGATGGTTTAGTTTGGGATGATGGTCGGCATGGACTGGATGGACCAAAGGGTCTGTTCCGTGCTGTATGGTTCTATGACTCAAAAATACTCAGATTGCTGCATCTCGATAACCTTTAGTGATCAATTCTTCACATTCCGGTGGTCTAGGAATGGGCTTTGTCTCCAGTCAGTCTGAAGGGACAGAGTATATGCCCCTTTCAGGCCAGGGCCTGAGCTCTATTAGTCCTGTGCCGGACTCTAGTGTACCTGGGTTGAGTTGACCTGCAGTCAGTCCAGGGTAGTGAAGGGTCTGTCCAGGGTGTTGCCTATTCTGAGGCCACCACATGTCTGAAACTCGGTCTGGGGGTTCTGATGAAGTAGTCAGAAGGAATTGGGGGCTGCTAGATGTTGTATTCTAGGATTTGGAAGGTTAGAGGTGAGGATCATACTGTCTTCTATGGAGGTCAAGGAACCTCAGCGTGCACATGCAAGAAAGATACATGTTTCAGAGGGACTCTGGGGCAGTATAGGGAGCTGAGTGGTGAGAACAATTGCTGACAAACCATGAAGGGCACAAAGGGAGGGTCATGGGGACGACTGGGAGGGGGATCATTGGTGTTGGGGCAATATGGGATTGGGAAGATGGTAGGCACTTGGTATAGGAAAGGGAAGGGTGACAAGCACTGCTGGTTAAGGATTAGTGAGGGTTTCTGGCAAATATTGTCATGCCAAAGCCATATTAGAAGGGTTCTGCTTCAACCTTCCTGAAAGCAGTGACAATTGTGTATGAGAAGGTGGAATGGCATGTTTCCTATACCAACACAATGCCCACTTCCACCATGCCCATGTCAAGATGTTGCCCTTTAACAGTCAAAGCAGCAGCTTCCCCTGAATTGAACGACAGCTGGGGATGTGGTCATATGGGAAACATCGTGAGGAAATTGACTTTCTTTGCTATGTTGGAGCAAGCTGTCAACTCAGAATTCAAAGAGGAACATGACTATCTACCAACTATGACCGTCTCCACAGATCCCCTGCAATCCATGTCAAGATAGCCAACATTAGCTCTGCAGATCTTCGGCTATTCTTGCTCCTCAGAGGAAACTGAAGGTGATGACTGCACCAATGGACAGAGCAGCAGGAGCAGTGCACCCTCCTGCACAAGACGGCCCATGGAGACACAACATTGACCCAAAGCTGAGTTCATGAGCTTTGATGCAGCCTCCTGCAGATGAACCTCTGTGGTGTCAATGCCTCTGGGTATCTCAGAAAGTTGATGCCGATCTTCCAGTGGTTGGATGAGGGCCTTTATCTTCAATGACTTGCAGGGAATCCCCATTCAATTGATTTGAGGAAGACAGCAGCCCTGGATTATGTTCAATATGGACTGGTTGGACTGACAGGTCTATTTCTATGCTGGGTGAAAGTAAGGACTGCAGATGCTGGAGATCAGAATCAAGATGAAGCACAGCAGGTCAGGTAGCATTCTAAGGAGAAGGAAAATCGATGTTTCAGGCATCCAGAGGCATTGACACCACAGAGGATCATCTGCAGGTGGCTATTTCTATGCTCAATGATCCTATGACTCTCTGACTATGTGAGGGAGCTCCTGGGGACCTTTGCAAAATCCCACAGGCATCCACTCACTGATGCATCCAGGACATCATTGAAGCATGGTTTGCTAAGGCTCAATGGTTTATTCATTTCCCCCTTGGATAAGGCAGCCAGGACAGGCAGTTTTGTTACCACTGCAGGATTTCCACAGGAACAGTGCACTGAGAGAGTGATCAGAGCTCTCAAACAGTAGGCAACAGTCTTGATCAACAGGAAAGGCTTTCACTCCATGAATGTGCAGATGTTCTGTGATCACACCATTGCATCATGCAGATCTGCTCCTGTTTCCCAGAAATCTGAGTGACACTCCATTCTAAAAGAATCACAGGTGCCTGCATCTTCCAGTCACCGTGATTCACACCAGGGATGGTCAGGATGGTCAGTTAGCGACACATACGACTACCTAACCCATGAGTTATGACCCTTGTCAAGCATCCTGGCCAAACGGACTCTGAAGTGAGCTACAGCACAACGTATGTGTCCACATGCCCACTGAAAAGCAACCCATAGCTCTTCTAAAAATGAGATTCTGATAGCTGGATTGGTCAGGTGGTTAACTCACCGATACGATGGCTCAGATCTTAACTGTTTGCTGTGCCCTTTACAACCTGACTGGAGAAAGGACAAGATGGATCAGTGAGGGTCACCTCTGATAAGGAAGTCGACACTGAGGATTCTGAGATGGCCCAGGAGGATCCTCACAGACACAGACACAATAGGGCTATGATCTGACAAGCTAGAGAGACACGTGCAAATCTTTGACTACCTGCCTCTTGAGAGACTGAGCTACAGGGATTTGTTTATATTACTGTTCTGTTTGTTACAGTCTGCCTTATTGGAAGGTTGCCATACTCCTGTTCAAAGTTCCCTATTGACCAAGAGCCATTACATTGTTTAGAATAAAAACCTTTTTCTACCTCTTGTAACTTTGAAGCCGAACATCTGGTTGAGAGTCTTCTAACCCCTGTGTTACAATGACAAATCAGATCCCCAAAGTACTTATAGATATGTTTATTTTTAATTCCAAAATGTGTTTTCTTTTTAAAAAACACTGCTAAAGAGAGACAAAAAAAACTATGGATGTCAATTCAGAGTCTGTCTGGCAGAATGGATTGTCACATCTTAAAAGTGTCAATGAAATTTCAAACACAAAGAGAGTTAACAAGAAAGGATAATGAGGGAGCTGACTAACACTCTCCCAGCAGAAGACACAACTGTTTTACCCTCTATGAATATCAAAAAACAAAATAAAAATAATAGTATCTATGTCTTCTCGGCCAGAAATCCTGGGGTATGGAGTAGAGTGCTGTGATGCCAATCACTTTAAACACCCCTGCATTGCAGGTAAGACAAAGCCATAATCTCTCATCGCACTGAAAATTGAAAATCAATCACAGATAAAATAAATTGGAATCATGGTTTTGGTTCCCACCTCAATAAATCATCACACAAAATGCATTTTGAGTTCATTAAAAGCTTCTTCTCCTCCCTAGAGTAGCCAGTGTTACAAGAAACTGTGTACTGGTGATACCAAGGAAACCAATAGCACTTATACAGTTTCAAAATCATATATCAATACAAAATGTTAAATAAGATTCTTCTCCCTCAGTCAGGCTATCAAGGTGTCACTCAATATTAGCATTTGAGTCAATAGGGTGTGAACTGCAGTCTCTTAGCTGTCCTTCAATATGACACCTGCCCACCAGTACATATTGAAATCTCAGCTAGTGTAAAACTCTCTTGATGGTGATACAATTAAACGAACATGTTTTGTCATATGTCTCAGCTGACAGCCTTGCATGAATTAGCATCTGAAGGACACATGGTTCACCAACACAGCTAGATTCCCAGGGAGATACAGATGTCAACAGATATTTCTACTGCAGCGTGCTGAAATCCATTTTCATCTGACAATATTTTGTTCAGAATGAGATTAGAAGGAAAATAAGACATTTTATTGTATGAGATGGGACAAAGCTTTAAGCACTCATGTTAAGTTAGTCAAGCAGATAAACCTGACAGATTTGGCTTCTCTCATTGATACAAATAATTTTCTGGATAAATGGCAGTTTTACCCATCTTTGTTTATTCATATTTGTCTTGCACATTTTTTCATTTCACCTTTTTATTGAGATTCCTTATTTCTAATTTAAACCTTCACGCCGTCCACTACTGAGCATCAGAGCAGCAGTGTGTACCAGCTACAAGATGCACTACAGCAACTCACCAAATCTCCTCCATAAGCATCTTCGAGACCCACAGCCTCCACCACATGAAAGACAAATGCTGGCAAACACATGGGAACATCACGTACAAGTTCAGTCTAAGCTACGTGCCGTCTAGATTTGGAAATGTATCATTGTCATTGCACTGTCGTTGGGTCAGTATCTTGGAATATAGGGTTACGATGAGGGTTAGGGTCTGCACTGGTCAAAAAGATGGGTCACCATTACTTTCTTAAGAACAATAAGAAATGTGAAATAAATGTTTCAAGCCAGTGACACTTACCCATGAAAGAATAAAGAGAGGTCATAAATAAATGATTCCTGATTTATGGCATGCACTCACTTCTCATTTCAGGATTATTTCCCACACAACTGAAAGAATGTTTTTTGGCATGGGGAATCTATCTTCTCTATGAATATCAGTTTTCCTGTTATCCCAGAAATGGCACAGTCCCAGCTGGATTCTGAATGATGGATTTTTTTTTCCCACCGAGTTAAACTGTTGTTCACCTGTATGCGCAGCATCATTTCACAACTGCTCACTGTAATAAATTTGTTTTAGTGCCCCCAAGTTTACAAATGGCCATAGTGTAACCCTAGGCATTCCTACAATGTGTTTTAAATAAAAAAGGCTGAATCAGTCTATGATTGAAGAAGAATTTACCTCCAAGAATCAAAGATATATATGGCCTTGATCATGCCATGCACATTTGTTATAACTCTATAGATTATAGGATAGAAATAAGATTGAGAAGGATAAGAAATTGCACAGATTTTGATAGCCTGGGAAAGAATGTGCTCGTGAAAGAAACAAGTCTACTTTTGATTTCTGTAAATATAGTCTTGTAATTTTTCTGTGAAGTTCACGTTTCATTTTCACAAAAAGCTAATTAAATTACATTGTTCTGCTCCTTTAACATTCGATATATGGGCTAAGACAAGAATACCCTAGGAGAAAGTGAGGACTGCAGATGCTGGAGATCAGATCTGAAAATGTGTTGCTGGAAAAGCGCAGCAGGTCAGTCAGCGTCCAAGGAGCAGGAGAGTCGACGTTCCTGAAGAAGGGCTCATGCCCGAAACGTCGATTCTCCTGGTCCTTGGATGCTGCCTGACCTGCTGCGCTTTTCCAGCAACACATTTTCAGCTAAGACAAGAATACGCCTAGCTTTGACACCGACAGCAATTCATTGCTTCCAACGCCGCACAATCCTAATTAAACTTGTCTGATAACTCTTCCAAAAATTGCTGGAGTCAGTGAAATTTGCAGTTCTTTTGTCCTAGACATAAATGCAGATATCTTACGTTAATGTTAAAATAAAAGTGGATCTTACCTTGTGTCAATGACCTGAAAACCCAAAGGACAGCTTTCAGTTTCAGGACCAGGGCTGGGGGAATAGTACAACCTATAAAACTATTTGAGAAACATTTAAAACAATTTAAAAGGATAGTGAAAGATAACTTTTGAAACACTGTTCCCCTGAGGTTTTAAGAATACCATCTCACTGATGTAGTTTGCATAATCAGACAAGTCCCACACGATAAAATCAAGGTCTGTATCCTATTAAGTAGCAGGCCATGTAACGCATTGCCAAATTAACTTTCATCCATCCAGTTCATTTCTCATCTCAGAAAATGAACTGTCCTTTCATTGCTACATGTGTACTCAAGTTGAGTTATTTATTCCAGCACTCTCTCAGTTCTTTTTACTTAATGTCAGAAATGGATAACACAAGATGAATCAGAGGCTTCTTGAATACTCACTGATGAAGAAAATTCTTTCTGTTCGGCACATTGGTCTACAGACTGCTCTATTCATCAAAAAAAGTTACAAGAATACACATGAACAGTTTTTAAGTTTATCTAGTTATCCTGCTCAACATCAATGTCTTTTTTTATGGAAAATACAGCAAGGTGAAAGTTATTATGGATAAAATTGTCAGATCGGATGCAGGTATGGGAAGGGGGTTGATAGCTGAAATTCTATTTGTGTTAATAAGGCAATTCCAATATGTTAATTGGCTGGAGACTTCAGATTTAACCTGCTATGCAGGTTTAACTATACTGGCCAAGTTTGGGAAATCTATCAGCTACAGGAAGTTGAGAATGGCCCTGGGGGAACAGGCCAGTATTTTCACAGCAACATCTTTGTGTGTGTGGAGTCAGAGTACTTCCCATCACACCTTTGTTTGCGCCCAACTTTCTCAAGCTCCTCCATCATCAGACACCTGTACTCCACCTTCCTGTCATGATCACTGTTTTGCTTCCTCTGTGTTAGATTATGTGGGTCTGTTTACTATTGATGCTCCCTGTCCTTAACTGGTTAGATTTGGACTGAAAAAAAATTAAACAAAAGTGTAGAAAGAGCTAGAAGCTAAATATAAAGACAGAACAGGTATTTTAAAGCTCTGTAAAATAAAATAAAGTTACATGAATATAAACTACAATCATCTCTGCTTAGGTGTGAGATAGTAAGTAGACAACAATTCAACTTTTCAAAGATCAGACATACCACCAGCACTGAAACTGGGGTCAGTAATCAGATTTTCTCCTGGGTTTGGATACTCCTTCTGGGATCAAGAATCAGATGTTCCTTCAGGATTAAACTCCTCAGTGGTTGAAGATGAGATCCATCAGTTCTTGGAATACTTGGGAGACCACCTGACAAGCAAGCAGGAAATGCAATTGAGACTGCATTTTCTGTAGCCTTCTGGACCCCCACTCATACCATCTTTCCACCAAACCTTGCTCCCGGAACATTGAAAAATCGCCACTCGTGGGGATTTCTTCTGATGGTAACTGGCCAAATAACAAGGCAATTGGTTAACTGCACTATCTAATTTTAAAAATGGAGTAGCAGCAGAAATAGCAGCAGAAACTTAACTAAAGCTACTCTGGGGATCAAAAAGGCAAAAATGAACCAATGCATTTCCTGCTCACTCTAGTCCACTAGATAAATGTATGTCTACTCACATTGAGTAATGATAGCTTTAGTGTGAGTTTCTGTTGGACAATATCACAGCACTTGTCAACACTTTAAGACTGGAAAAGTTCATAAAATTCCAAAACATTAAGTATCTTTGGCTGGTGAAGTTGGTGGCAGATTTGCACTCGCTTGTGTTGGGTTTCGGGTGCCACATGAAAAATTAACTAAAGAAAAATTAATGGATAACACTATTGCGAAGTCAGCCAGATACATAAAGTATAAAGCATATTTCATTGCATTGTTGATATTTTTATGATGCTGAAATGTACTAAATGATATAAAAATTATAATGTATGATCTATTTTGTGGGCAATGTTTTTCTCTGCAAAAATAAGTGCAACAATTGAATATTTCAGAATTAACTCTTCCCTTCCCCTCACATGCCTATATTCCATTCTATTCAAGATACAGGACGAAGGAACTAACAACTATCAATGTTTGTTTTTAACTTTCCTTCCATTGGAATCATTAATATTTTTTATTATTTTTTCATGAGCTGTAGGCACCTCTGGCAACATCAGCATTTGTTGTTCATTCCTGATTGCCTGGAGAATGTGATAGTGAGCTGCCTCTTAAATTGCTGCACTCTATGCAATGGTGTTAGGGAGGGGATTCCAATATAGTATAATATCAAGATTGAGATTTTAAGGGCATAACACATGAAAGTTCAGAAATATCTACTCTGAAACACAATATCTTCAGCGAGCAAAGCCTCTGTTTACATAAGCCCAACTAAACAGAACATCCTAGGTTAAAATAATAGTTCTATGATACGTTAGTCAACTAACTGTCAAGCCTTATAAATGAAGAAATATAATTTCAGTCAGGAACTGGAGCAGGGCCTCCTAACTGTGAATCAATCTTGGGACTGGGATCTCCAAGGCAACAATGGCTGCTGTGGATTAGGTCTTACTGCAAGCTTTATGCAGCAAATCCCTTTTGAGCAAATAAGGATAATTCTGGAGAAATCCAACAGCATCTGTGAAAAGAGAAAGTGAGTTAGGGCTTTGAGTCCAGTATGACTCTTCTTCAGAATAGTTCTGAATTCCCTTGGATGCTGAACTCTTCCATGAAATCTTCCTTTTCAAGTTTGTCCTCCAATTTAAGTAATTATCAAAAGCTGTTAGAATGCCTTCAAAAGCATCTATGAATTCTTTTATACTATGGTGATTTATAACATAATTAGGTATAGATGTTATTGAATGCAATAGTTTGATTACTTATTCAGCTCGAAGCCTAGCATTTAATGTTGAAGCTCTGCATCTGAAGAATTGTTTTCTCAAAGATATCCAATCCTGTGTTCTAAACAGCAATTCACTGACATTGAATTCTTAGATCTGTCATTGTTTCTCAATATGGTTGTTTAATCTTAATATTGTAAAACTGTTTTATATTTGTAGCATATCAATTCTTTTTGTAATTTGTTTGCTTTTAAGCTTCTAATCTTACAAAATAACAAAGCCAGTTTAATTCTCTTGTTTTGAATCTGATCAAGAATTCAAGAATGTTGTATTGTTTTCTTTGCTCACAACCTTTCTTTAAATAGTGCATTATAGAGATATTGTGTTACTCGCTTCTAATAAAAGTTCAGCTCCATTAGATGACAATGCTACATCTTGTGCTGTTTGCTGAAACATTTCCTGCTATTTTTCAATGGAAAGCTGGTTTCCTGCCTTCCATAGGTAAAATGAAGATTTTCCCACCTTTCTGGATTTAATCACTGGAAAATGGTCTCATAAAGACTAATTCATAATGCACATCCATGCCTGATGTTACAATGACACTCTGGCTGCAATTTGAATAAATCTTCCTCCAAAATCTATGATCTAAATTAAGTAGCTCCAGATGTTACCACTGTCTTAAAATTCTTCGAGCTATCTTCTTCTGTCAGGTCTTCTAAATCCTTTGAATTGCCCTTCTGTCGCATTACGTGTGTTCAGTGTTATTTTTGGTGCTGCAGCATCAATAGACATTTATTAAATAGCCCTTGACATCACAACAGTAGTCATTCCACATAGTGTAGACCCTTTCTAACCAGCCTGTTCAGTGATGTTACTGCACAAGTCTGGAGCAGGTGGGATTTGAACTTCAGCCTCCTGGCTCAGTGGTAAGGACATTTGTTATTAGTGGCAACACTCGTTGTGAACATTAAGTGCTTATTTTTGTTTTCTTCCATGTTTCCCAGTCTGCTATGTTACACAAATACTAAATCAAGGCTGCACTATAGATCCTTCTACTTTAAGGACTCTATAATTACTGAGTGTGAGGAATGTTCTGACTGGTTTGCTCACCCACATTATGTTTCCTATATCTCTTAACCGCTCTGAAGTGAAAGTTAGAGCCTGAAGTCTTGCATTTGCCCTGCTATTCCTTCCATGAGTTCTGCAGCTTGCTTCTCAGTTCAACCTTCCCTGCTCACTGATTGTGTATTCTGAAAGCAGACTTATCCTTAAAGTGATAAACTAATTTATCTTTTGAAATTATTTTCCTCCTGTGTTCAATGGATTTGTTTTTCAAATCCATTGACCTTGAGGTAGTTAAGCAATGATGCCACCACTTATCACCATATATTTGTAGAACTAATCACTACCAAGTAATGAAACAAAAACAGAAATTGCTGGAGAAACTCAGCAAGTCTGGCAGCAACTGTCGGGACAAAATACAGTTAATGTTTTGAGTCTACTTCAGTAATAAAGAAGGGTCACCCAACTCAAAGTGTTAACTCTACTTTCTTTCCACAGATGCTGCCAGACCTGTAGAGTTTTGCCAGCAATTGTTTCAGATCTTCAGTATTTGTAGTTCTTTGCTTTATTTAATACAATCCGGTGATGGTTTGGGTGGATTGGTGCCATCAATACTCCTTTCTATATTGGCACAGCCTTAAAATTAGGGGGGGGGGGTCAATTTAGAACAGAAATGAGGAGACATTTCTTCAACCAGAGAGTGGTGGGCCTGTGGAATTCACTGCCACGGAGTGCAGTTAAGGCCGGGACGTTAAATGTCTTCAAGGCAGAGATTGATAAATTCTTAATCTCACAAGGAATTAAGGGCTATGGAGAGAGTGTGGATAAGTGGAGTTGAAATGCCCATCAGCCATGATTAAATGGCGGAGAGGATTCAATGGGCTAAATGGCCTTACTTCCACTCCTATTTCTTATGGTCTCACAAGTCTCAGGGCCCACTGGACTAACAGTGGTAGGGGCTAAACCATTGGGGAGTTTTATCAAGAAGAGGCATGCTTCTTAACAAGAAGATGCAATTTGTGTATGATAACAATAGATACACTTTATATCTCCTAGTTAGATGTAATTACTCATTATCAAGAAACAGGGATGAGCACATTTGCCCTGATCAGAATCTCTAACTGTTCTCCTTAATTCTCCGCCTAACACTATGTAGCACAACGTATTGTGTGGAGCTGAGTGTATCTCCAATTTTCAGAACCTTTACATTATCCAACAGTGTGGGGTTTGAAAATAGAGTCATACCAGGAAATGGTTTGGGAAACACTCTGCTAAAGGATTGCTGGCAAGTGTGCAAGGAATGTTTTGAGAAAATGAACTAAGAAAAATTAATGTTTCTCTTTTACAATTTTTGTTTATTTGCTTCATTCACGTGGAAAGTAAAATATCAATACTAAACTAAACAAATATAAAGTTCGTAGTTAAAAAGTGGGCTAATCACCAGCAACTAGTTTAATGCAAGTGGGTACAATGCATTGATGTTGGAATAATAATTCCAGCACTTAATCAAGTCACATTGTAAACCTATCAATTAGAAAGTAAAGGGAGAAACACACGTGAAACCGACCTATTTATTCACTTCTCTGTTGTAATACAGTACACTTTTGTCATCGTAACCAGCAGTTTGCATTTAATTAAAGTCTACTTTACAAAACTGCTGATAGTGAAGGAATTCAAGGCATAATTTAAACCAAAGACAGCTCTGTTTCTCAACCTGAACATCAATGATAAAGTACTGGAAATGCAGAGTCATTTATTCCTGACAAATGAATGGGACAAAATTAAAGTGCCTTTTCTTTTTAAAAAAGTACTACAAGCTACTTAGAAACCAAAAATGCAATTTTTCAAGAACATTCACTTCAGAAAGGCTGCACAGTTGTAAATGGAATTAAAGCACAGAATTTTACGCAAGATTGAAGAAACATAGAAACAGAGGAAAGGGGAAGAGGAGTAGGCCCTTCGGCCCTTCAAGCCTGCACCACTGTTAATATGATCATGGCTGATCATAGAATCTCAGTATCCCATTCCCGCTTTTTCACCATACCCTTCAATCCCTTTAGCCGCAAGGGCCATGTCCAGCTCCTTCTTGAAGATACCTAATGAACTGGCCCCAATAGGTTTCTGTGGTCCACAATTCCACAGGTAAGAAGTTCAATGTACTGATTTACAACATGATTCTAACTACAAAATATAAAGCAAGTCATAAAAATCTGAAAGGTAGAGTTGAGCTCACCATTATCTGGGCAGAGTTTGAACTATCATGGGAACGTGGGTTCAGATGTGTGTGCAGTGTGTTAAATCCCCTACAGAGGGATGGTCTTATGAGCAGATGTTGAGTGGGTTGGCCCTGTTAATCCTCCGAGTTTAGAAGAATGAATGGTGACTTTATTGAAACATCCAAGTCTTTTCAGGGACTTGACAGGTTAAATATGAAAAGGTAGTGGCCTGACCTGCTGCGCTTTTCCTAGCAACACTTTTTAAGCTCTTTGTGGTAGAGTCTAGGGTGACAGTATGTAACCTCAGAATAACAGGTCACTCATTTAAGACAGAAAGGAGGAATTTCATGTCTCAGAGGGCAGTGAATCTATGCAATACTTGTCCACAGAATGCTGTCAAGGCTGGATTATTACGTATATTCAAAGCTGAGATAACAGATTTTGATTGGTCACTTAAATCGAGGGTTATGGGGAATAGGCAGGAAAGTGGAGTTCAGGATTATCAGGTGAGGCGTGATCTCATTGAATGGTGGAGAAGATCTCACGGACTGAATGCCTACTCCTACTCCTATACCGTACTGTCTTCTAGTCCAAAGGCTGGATTAAGATGGGAGCCCAATAGCAGGGTGAGTGGGCATTCCTTTGGAGCTTTCAGATAAGGAATTGCCATTTGCAAATAAATCCTTAATGGCTTTTTGGTCTAACCTTTCTGGTTTGACTCATCAAGGCCAAGAAGCTAACTGACAGAGTAAGCAGTTACTGCCTTTGCTGTTGAATTTATGTATCGCTGGACAATGGAGTGCGTCTGGGAAAATTAACAAACAGTGAAATTCACAACTGATCTTGGAGGGACCTGTTTGGCAAAGGTCACAGCACAGAAACAGAGAAGTGGATTTTAAGCGCGGCTTTAAAATAAGTCTGCAGTAGTGAGTAGAGTGGGTTCTTTCTTGATTTGATGTTTTATTGAGCTATGTCCCTTGATTAAACTTAAAATATAAGTCTTAAGTATTAATTTAACCTAGAGCAGTGTTTTGTAGAGGGATAATACAGTGCTATTTTCTGGGTCTGTCGATTGAAAGAAGCAAAAATGTCCTTTAGTAGAGTGATATGCTCTTCTTGTCGGATGTGGGAGTTTAGAGAGAGTTTACGGGTTACAGAGGATGACATCTGCAATGAATGCCATTGGTTGCAAATCCTATCAGATCGAATGGATCGGTTGGAGAGTCAGGTAGAGGCAATGACGAATTTACATGAGCAAGGGGATGTGATGGATGGCAGTTAGAAGAAGGGGGAAAGTCTCAGATACAGTCAAATAGATATGCTAACTCCAGGAAAGGTAGTTAAGAGAGGTAGGCAGATAGTGCAGGAGTCTTCTGTGGCTATCCCCATTTCAAACAAGTATGCTGTTTGGGAAAATGCATGGAGTAATGGACACTCAGAAGCATGTAGCACGAAAAGTGAAGTTTCTGGCATTGAGACTGGCTCTAATATAATGAGAGGTACATCAGGTTACAAGCAATCAATTACGTAAGGGGACTCTCTAGTCCAAGGTACAGACAGATGTTCCTGTGGCCAGCAATGAAAAATCAGAATGGTGTGTTGCTTGTCTGGTGCCAGGATCAAGGATGTCACAGAGAGGGTGCAAAATGTTCTCAGGGAGGAGAGGGACCAGCAGGAGGTCATTGTACACACTGGAACCAACATAGGAAGGGAAAAGGTTGAGATTTTGATGGGAGATTACAGAAAGTTAGGCAGGAATTTAAAAAGGAGACCGTCAAGAGTAGTAATACCTGGATTACTCCCAGTGCTATGAACTAGTGAGGGCAGAATAGGAGGATAGAGCAGATGAATGCATGGCTGAGGAGCTGATGTACTGGAGAAGGATTCACATTTTTGGATCATTGAAAGCTGTTTTGGGGTAGAAGTGACCTGTACAAGAAGGACAGATTGCACATAAATTGAAAGGAGACTAATATACTGGCAGAGAGATTTGCTAAAGCTGCTCAGGAGGATTTAAACTAGTAAGGTGAGGGGATGGGGCCCAGAGAGATAGTGAGGAAAGATTCCAATCTGAGACTGGTACAGTTGAGAACAAAGGCAAGTCAGTCAGCGCAGGCAGGGACAAAGCAGAGAACAAGGCAGGGGTGAAAAATTAAACTGCATTCATTTCAATGCAAGAGGCTTAACAGGAAAGGCAGATGAACTCAGGACATGGTTAGGAACATAGGACTGGGATATCATGGCAATTACAGGAACATTGTTCAAGGATGGGCACGACTGGCAGAGACTAGGAGACAAATGCTACAGGAAGGATAGAAAGGGAGGCAAGAGAGGAGGGGCAGTGGCATTTTTGATAAGGGATAGCATTACAGCTGTACTGAGGGAGGGTATTCCCATAAATACATCAGAGAAGTTATTTGGGTCGAACTCTGAAATAAGAAAGGAATGATCACCTTATTGGGATTGTATTATAGACCTCCTGATAGTCAGATGGAAATTGAGAAACAAATTTGTAAGGAGATCTCAGTTATGTGTAAGAATAATAGGGTGGTTATGATATGAGATTTTTAACTTTCCAAACATGGATTGAGACTGCCATAGTGTTAAGGGTTTAGATGGAGAGGAATTTGTTAAGTGTGTACAAGAAAATTTTCTGATTCAGTATGTGGACGTATCTACCAGAGAAGGTGCAAAACTTGACCTAATCTTGAGAAATAAGGCAGGGCAGGTGACTGAGGTGTCACTGGGGAAGCACTTTGGGGCCAGCGACCATAATTCTATTAGTTTTAAAATAGTGATGGAAAAGGATAGACCAGATCTAAAAGTTGAAGTTCTAAATTGGAGGAAGGCCAATTTTGATGGTATTAGGCAAGAACTTTCAAAAGCTGATTGGGCACAGATGTTCACGGGTAAAGGTATGGCTGGAAAATGGGAAGCCTTCAGAAATGAGATAACAAGAATCCAGAGAAAGTATATTACTGTTAGGGTGAAAGGAAAGGATGGTAGGTATAGGGAATGTTGGATGACTAAAGAAATTGAGTGTTTGGTTAAGAAAAAGAAGGAAGCATATGTCAGACATAGACAGGATAGATCGAGTGAATACTTAGAAGACTATAAAGGCAATAGGAGGAGAAAGAAATCAGGAGGGCATAAAAGAGGACATGAGATAGCTTTGGCAAATAGAATTAAGGAGAATCCAAAGGGTTTTGACAAATACGTTAAGTACAAAACGGTAACGAGGGAGAGAATAGGACCCCTCCAAGATCAGCAAGGCGGCCTTTGTGTGGAGCTGCAGGAAACGGGGGAGATACTAAATGAGTATTTTGTGTCAGTATTTACTGTGGAAAAGGATACGGAAGATATAGACTGTAGGGAAATAGATGGTGACATCTTGCAAAATGTCCAGATTACAGAGAAGGAAGTGCTGGATGTCTTGAAACGCAAACAAAGTGGATAAATTCCCAAGACCTGAGCAAGCGTACCCGAGAACTCTGTGGGAAGCCAGAGAAGTGACTGCTGGGCCTCTTGCTGAGATAATTGCATCATCAATAGTCACAGGTGAGGTGCTGGAAGACTGGAGGTTGGCGAACATGGTGCCACTGTTTAAGAAGGGTGGTAAGGACAAGCCAAGGAACTATAGACCAGTGAGCCTGACCTCGGTGGTGGGCAAGTTGTTGGAGGAAATCCCGAGGGACAGGATGTACATGTATTTGGAAAGGCAATGACTGATTAGGAATAGTCAACATGGTTTTATGGATGGGAAATCATGTCTCACAAACTTGATTGAGTTTTATGAAGAAGTAACAAAGAGGATTGACGAGGGCAGAGTGGTAGATGTGATCTATATGGACTTCAGTAAGGTATTTGACAAGGTTCCCCATGGGAGACTGGTGAGCAAGGTTATACCTCATGGAATACAATGAGAACTCTCCATTTGAATACAGAGCTGGTTCAAAGGTAGAGGGATAGTAGTGGAAGGTTGTTTTTCAGACTGGAGGCCTGTGACCAGTGGAGTGCCACAAGGATCGGTGCTGGGTCCACGACTTTTCATCATTTATATAAATGATTTGGATGTGAGCATAAGAGGTATAGTTAGTAATATTGCTGATGATACCAAAATTGGAGGTGTAGTGGATGCAAAGAAGGTATCTCAGATTATAACAGGATCTGGACCAGATGGGCCATTGGACTGAGAAGTGGCAGATGGAGTTTAATTTAGATTAATGCAAGCTGCTGCATTTTGGGAAAGCAAATCATAGCAGGACTTATACACTTAATGGTAAGGTCTTAAGGAGTGTTGCTGACCAAAGAGAACTTGGAGTGTAGGTTCATAGTTCCTTGAAAATGGAGTTGCAGTAGATAGGATAGTGAAGAAGGCATTTGGTATACTTTCCTTTATTGGTCAGAGTATTGAGTACAGGAGTTGGGAGGTCATGTTGCAGCTGTACAGGACATTGGTTAGGCCACTGTTGGAATATTGCGTGCAATTCTTGTCTCCTTCCGATTGAAAAGATGTTGTGAAACTTAAAAGGGTTCAGAAAAGATTTACAAGGATATTGCCAGGGTTGGAGGATCTGAGCTACAGGGAGAGGCTGAACAGGCTGGGGCTGTTTTCCCTAGCGTGTCGGAGGCTTATAGAGGTTTATAAAATCATGAGGGGCTTGGATAGGATAAATAAACAAAGTCTTTTCCCTGGGGTGGAGGAGTCCAGAACTAGAAGGCATAGGTTTAGGGTGAGAAGGGAAAGATATTAAAGAGACCTAAGGGGCAACTTTTTCACTCAGTGAGTGGCACGTGTATGGAATGAGCTACCAGAGAAAGTGGTGGAGGCTGGTACAATTGCAACATTTAAAAGGCATCTGGACGGGTATATGAATAGGAAGGGTTTGGAGGGATATGGGCCAGGTGCTGGCAGGTGGGACTAGATTGGGTTGGGATATCTGATCGGCATGGACAAGTTGGACCGAAGGGTCTGTTTACGTGCTGTACATCTCTATGACTCTATGACTTTAAGCCAAGTGCACAATTGGAAGTGTTTCTTCAGTTCAAATGGCTGACAAGGAAACCTTCAGACTGTGAAACAGAAGAGCTCCAGGCCTGCCTGGGTGGATGCTGGCACTCACAGCAGTTATTCTGAGAGACAGAGTGCTGCTTGACACGTCATTAAGTGAGTTGTTTCGCTTGTCTTACCACATCACCCAGCTACGGTGGCTCATCTCTGCTGTCAGCCTTCTCCATGATACAGCAGCAGCTTACACTATACTATCCTGCATTTCTTAATAAGCAATGAGAAGAGCAGCAAACCACTAGTAGCACCACAGTGGCACAAGCAGCACCACCAAGAACATCAACAGCACCAGCAACAGCACCAAGCACCACAGCACCACCAACAGCATGACAAATAGCATCAGCAGCACCACAGCAGCACCAGCAGCACCATCAATAGTACTGGCAGCACCAGCAACAGCACTACAGCAGCACCAGCAGCAAGACATACAGCATCAGCAGCACCCCAGTAGCACCAGCAGCATGACCAGCAGCAACACCAGCATCACGAACAGCAACACAGCACCACAGCAGCACCAGCAGCATTACCAACAGCACCAGCAGCACCACGGGCAGCACCAACAGCATTACCAACACGGCCAGCAGCTTCACCAACAGTACTACAGCACCACAGCAGTACCAGCAGCATGACCAACAGTGCCAGCAGCACCACCACAGTGTCATTCAAATCACAACCCAGATAGTATTTAATCGAAGAAGACTGGAAGGAATCACTAATGGAGGGAATACAACAGTTTTCCTGCTTTAATCTGCTCTGATCCCCAATGTTATGCGTGTGTTCTTACATTGCTCAAATTATGTTTGGTTTCTTCATCCATGCATCTATTCCTTTCAACAGTTATCAACTCTCCACAACTCCAAGCTTTTAATGTTATTTCTATATCTGAGATAACTGAGAAAGATATAGTGGCATTGGAAGCAGGCCAGGCTACGAACATCACCAATAAGAGACAATGTACCCATGGCCCCTTGATATTCTATGTGGTTGCCATCACTGAATCCATGACTGTCAACAGTCTGGAGGTTATCATTGACCAGAAACTCAACTGGACTCACCACATGAATGCAATGGCTACAAGAGCAGGTCAGAGGCAAAGAATACTGCAGCTAGTCATAAATCTCCTGACTCCCCAAATTACTAAGCACAAGTCAGGTGTGTGACGGAATACTCCCCACTTGCTTGGATGAGTGCAGCCTCAACAACATTCAAGAAGCGTGACACCATGAAGGACAAACCATTTAATTGGCATGACATCCACAAGCATACACTTCTTCCACCACCGACGCTCATTAGCAGCAGTGTGTACTTTAGGCAAGATGCACTGTAGAAATTCACCAAAGATCCTCAGGCAGCACCTTCCAAACCCATGACCACTTCCATCTAGGACAAAGATAGCAGATATATGCAAACCCTACCACATTCCCCTCCAAGCCACTCACCTTCCTAATTTGGAAATATATCATTGATCCTTCAATATCATAAGGTCAAAATCCAGGAATTCCCTCGCTAATGATATTGTGGGTCAACCCACAGCAGGTGGACAGTAGCAGTTCAGGAAGGCAGCTCACCACCATCTTCTCAAGGGCATCTAGAAATGGGCGATAAATGCTGGCCCAGTTAGCAACACCTATATCCCACATATGAACAAATTTTTTAAAAATCCAGAGAAGTTTCGCTAGGTTGATACGAGATATGAAAGAAGTAACTTATGAGGAGATTTTGGTACATTGGGTCTGTACTCGTTGGAATATAGAAAAATGAACAGTGACCTTATTGAAACATACAAGATTTTCAGAGAACTTTACAAGATGGATGTGGAAAGGTTGTTTCTGCCTGTGGGGGAGTCAAGGAACAGAGGGTATAATCTCAGGATGAGTAATTGCACAATTAAGTAAGAGATAAGGAGGCTTTTCTTCTCAGGGTAATGAATCCATGGAATTAATTATTGCTTGTGCCATTAAGTATGTTCAAGACTGAGATAGACAGAAAGGCTTTGAAGCTATCTGGGGATCAGGGATCATGACAAAAAGGCAAGAAATTAGATTTGAGGATTATTAAATCAGCTGTGCTCTTATTGAATGGCCTAACTGACTAGATGGGCTGAATAGCTTACCTCTGCTCCTATGTCTCATGATCTTAACTCTTCTGTTGCTTTCCTGAATTAAAAGAATAGAAAATGCCTAGTTTCATCTCCATCTTCACAGCATTTCATTGGTGTTTTATTAATGCTGGTGTGGTCGTCACTCCTTTCAACATCCCTCTCTTGTGCTGGATAGTTCATTCTTAATTTTCTTTTGTAATCGACAAGCAGGAAGCTGGAAGAACTCGGTGAGCCACACTGCACCAGGAGGTGGAGAAGTCAACATTTTGATTATAAACCTTCTTCAACACTGTTGCATTTAAATACCTGAAGTTGTTTTCTTTTAAAGTGTTTAAATTAACTAAACAGCCAAGCTAGAATTACTGAAATCACTTGCTTGGGGTTTTAGAACTAGAATTAGAATCCCATAGTGTGGAAACAGGCCATTTGGCCCAACAACACCGAACTTCCAAAGAGTACTCACCCAGGCCCATTCCCTAATACTCTAGATTTCCCCTAAATAATGCATCTAACCTACACTCCCTGAACACTATGAATAATTTAGCATGGCCAACTCACCCACCCTGCACATTTTTGAACTGTGGGAGGAAACCCACACAGACACAGGGAGAATGTGCAAACTCCAAACAGACAGTCGCCTGAGGCTGGAATCAAACCCGGGTCCCTGGCGCTGTGAGGCAGCAGTGCTAACCACTGAGCCACCGTTTTGGCTACTGTTTGCAGCTCAGTGGAGTATTGTCAGCTGAAAGAAAGAACCTACCCAACCCATCCTCTACTTTTTTGAGAACACGTATTTTGTGCATGGCAACTGAAACACCGTTCTCCTGAAAATTTGTTGAAGGAATTACTCTCACGATTTCACATGACCTGTTTTTAATGAACCATTTTTGAAGATCCCAGTCACAAGCATCTAATAGGATGCCAACTGAAAGCCATCTTGAGCATTTCACACCTTATCGATGTGTGTGTGCATGTGTGTGTGTGTGTATGTCTTTGTTTCATGATTTACTATGAAAATCACTCCAAACTCTGTGTGTTCTGCCCTATGGGCATTGGATATTCAGCTTGAATTCAGATGCACATGGAGTGGAATCACAGAACAATACAGCTCAGTTGGAGGCCACTTGGTCCATCAGGCCTGCTCTAGCACCTTGAATATCATATTCATTGTATCCAATATTTGGTTCATTTATCCCTTTTTAAATATTTATCCAATTTATTTGAAGGCTATAATTAAATCTTCTTCTACCATTAGTTCAGGCATTGTGGCCGAAATGTACATCCTTAACACAGATAGAAGGAGATGGGAAAATTCACAGCATGGCCTCCTTGGCTGGGGGAAAGTGCCAGTGAAGATGGGATTTTTGATGATGGTGGGTGGCTGTGGCACACAGCTGGGCCAGTTGACCAGGAAATGCTGTTGGAGGCAGCTACAAGGGTCTGCCAGGTTTAAAAGACATACCACAATGCTGTGGGACTTTGTCTCAGTAATAATGAAATAATAGAAGGCCATCAAAACCTTATCCCTTAAACCCTCATCCATCCTCATGCCCTATTCATGCTACCTTATATCTGCCCACACCACGTTATGATATTTTCATGCTCATTCACCCTCGATATAAACCGTTTGGAAAATAACATGATAGTGTAAATAGGATATATACAAAAAACTTCCAGAAAACCTGTCATTCATTCAGAACTTTCCATGAAGCTGAAAAGTCTCCTTTTACTCAGAGGCCATAAAAGTGTGAATTATCCAGATGCTTTAAAGTATCAATGGCAGAAACTGACAGAACTTGAAACCTTTTAGCCTTTTGAAAGTAGACTTTGTGAAATTGCCAGCAGAGGTCAATCAATCTGAGCTGTCAGTCAAGGATAGACTCAAATGTTTCAACAGAGGATGGATATCTGGGCTCTCAACCAGAATTAGTGAGACTTGGCTCACTTGACTTTTTTGTCTCAAGGTAAGTCCATAGTTCAATAAGTATGGCATTGCGAGGCATGGCAGAGATCATATCTCTCTGGACTAATTCCAACAGGTTGATAGGACACGCCTGCAGTCCTGATGACCCATATTGGTCTGGTATTGCCCTCCATAATGAACTATTATTGATAACCATTTATTCTTATGTTTAAGGTTTAAATTAACAAAAGAACAGGGAGAAAATGGACTTCTAAAAATCAGAAACCCAGGAGACAGGGTCAGGGTTCCTGGCATTCAGACTAATCAACATTTTAAGGAGCTCCTGAGCCCACCCAGTGCAAGAAAATCAAGGTCATAATATGCTGCATGATTGCATTCCCCTTCATTTTGTCTCTGGTTCTGTTGTTAATCACTGTAGATCTGTGCCCTCTGTTTAGCTGCCCTTCTGCTATAAGAAACACTTTCTACTTATTTATTCTGTCAAAAACCCATCATAATTACGAGCATGTCTATCAGATCTCCACTTCATCTTCATTGCTAGAGGGTGAACAGCCTTAGTTTTATTGGAAATTAGTGGCGTGGGACTATCCCATCATCTTACAGTGACAGCAGACACTAATTTAAACTTTAATCTACAAAACATACTCTATCAGTGGCAGATTTTATGGAGGATTACATTGAAGCCAGTACATGCAGAAAGTATTTTTGATCTACTGACCTGTTCCTATTAAAGGTGTTAGATCCAGAGAGATGTGAAGTCAATCTCTGCCATCTCAGGGAAAGCTACACTTGTTGAGTTAAGGAGCTCTGCTGAGCCAGAGAAATCGATTACCATAAGCTACACAAAAACTGTACATAAAATTCCAAAAGTGCTTTTGCATCATGTAACTGGCTTTTCAGAGAGTTCGATGACCAATAATCATTCCAACCAAAGGAAATAGACTTCCATTTCGGAAGGAGCTTCCAATCCAATGACTCAGATCTTCCGGTCTCTAGGTTGTGGGAGGGGAGTCATACAACACAGTATTTTCAACTTTGAGTTAGAGCCAGTGAATTTATGCAGTGCCAACATGCTTACCTGGATGCAAACAGACACTTAAGACAGAAATATCGTTATCTACCTCCTGGGTTACTGACCCCTAATACCTTATATTGACATTTGAATTCCCAACCGCCGACATCACCAACTATCTCCCTGACTGGGCCCAATCCACCTGCACACTAGCTCCTATCCCCAGCCAGGTCTTCAACACTAGCCCATGACCTGACCACTCCTCCTAAACCAACTCCCAAATACACCCACCATCCATGAGCCTACACAGCTGCCAGCTACCCATCCACCAGCCTACCAACCTATTACTGAACCCACCTGTTATCCAACCACCTATCATGACATCCAATTGCCACCTTACCCATTTGCTGACTTTCCATACCCCCCATTCCATTCCGTCGTTCATTTATCAACTAATATTCATCAATTCATGCTTACACTAACATTCACACCAGGCCGTTAAACCTACCTCATGGCAATTAGCGCCTTAAAAGATGTGTCTTTATTTTATGCATTTGTGGGCCAGGAATTATCATTCCAGGATTTTGACCCAGTGACACCAAAGGAACAGCAGTATATTCCTAAATCGGGAAGAGAGTGGTTTAGTGGAGAACTTGCAAGTGGTGGAGGCGCCATAAAGCTGTTGCCCTCGTTCTTCTTGATGAAAATGACCATGAATTTGGAAGGTGCAGCCTCAGGATCTTTGGTGAAATTCTGCAGTGTATCTGCTGCTACAGAACATTAATGGTACATGGAGTGAATGTTTCTGGATGTATCAAGTAGCTTGTTGCCTGGATAATGTCAAGATTTTTTAGTGTTGTTGGCAGCCACACTCATCCATACAAATGCAGAGTATGCCATCATACTCCGCCCTCATACAACGTAGATGATGGGCACACTTTAAGGATTCTGGAGGTGTGTTTCCTCCTGCAGGTTTCCCAGCCACAGTATTTCTTTGAACAACCTCGGTTATCCGAACATCAATTATCCGAATTTCAGATTATCCAACAAAATCCCCAAATCCCTGCACATGCATTTCAATTGAAGTAGGAAAATTCTACTCTTCATCCATTTAATGCATCATTTTGTAAATTTGAACAGGAAGACTGATGCAAGTATGCTTTAATAAATCATTAGCTTCAAATATATACTTGAGACATGACGTTAGGTTGAAGTCTTACACTTTTTTAGAAAAAGGCTCTCCAATACTCATTCTCCCCCAGGACAAAGGTTTGTGATTGTGAACACACAAGAACAACAGATGTGCAAGCCCGAGCTGTGAGCTCTAACAGCAAGATTCCCTCTCAACACTGATTCGCTCCATTTTGCAAACTCAACAATTTTTTTCCTCAGCTCATTTTCCGGAGAGTTAAGTCAAAAACTGCGCTCACATTTTTCTTTTCCATTACTTTTTCCTCCCGTTATCCCATGGCAACTCCTTTTTTCCAAATAAAATGTAGTTTAATATCTGTCAGCTGACTAGGAAATTTAATGTAACTTGTTTTTGATAGGGGAGAGAAAATCATAGTGAGTTATGAAAACTTGATGGGAGGAAACACGACGAAAACATTACCCCCACCCAAAAACAAATTTATGAGAGGACAGAAACTGGTCAGCAAAAAAGTCTTCCCCCTCTCTTATGTTCCCCCTGTATTTTCCGCCTCTCTCTCTCTCTCTCTCGCTCTCGAAGAGCTCAGCGTTCACTGAGGAGGGAGGGACAACACTTGGTTAGACTGACAGCGGGACGACATAGCGGGAAGCTGTAGGCTGCTGTTGAGGACCAGGATGAAAGCGAGGAAAATGACAGTGATTTCAGTCAAACTCTAGCCAAAGAGTAATTTTATTTGGATATTATCACTAATTTTTAAGCAATATTTAATGTTTGTACACACAACCTCCGTATACATCATACTTCCACCACCTACAAACAGACTCCTCCACTAGTGATACTTTCCCCCGCCACCCCTATTAGTGTTCAGAGAGACCATTCCCTCCGTGACTCCCTTGTCAGATTCACGGTTCCCATCAGCCCTCAACCCACTTACGGCACCTTCCCCTGCCATTGCAAGAAGTATAAAATCTGCACCCACACCTGCCCTCTCACCTCCATTCAAGGCTCCAAAGAATCTTTCCGCATCTGACAGAAATTTACCTGTACCTCCACAAATGTCATCTACTGTACCCGTTGCACCCGATGCGGTCTCCTCTGCATTGGGGAGACAGAACGCCAACTTGTAGATCATTTCAGAGAACATCTCTGGGCCACCCACACCAACCAACCTCACCACCCTGTGGCTCAACACTTCAACTCCCCCTCCCACTCCACCAAGGACATGCAGGTCCTGGGCCTCCTCCATTGCCAAACCCTAACCAGCCAATGTCTGGAGGAAGAACACCTTATCTTCTGCCTTGGTACCCTGCAACCACATGGGATTAATGTGGATTTCACCAGTTTCTCCATTGCCCCTCTTCCCACCTTATCCCAGTCCCAAGCCTCCAACTCGGCACTGCCCTTTTAACCTGTCCATTGTCTTTCCCATTTATCTGCTCCATCCTCCCCTCCAACCTAACACCTTCTCCCCCATCTTCATCTACCTATTGCATTCTCAGCTACCTTCCCCACAGTCCCAACCCCCTCTCATCTATCTCTCAGCCCCACCCAGCCCACAAGCCTCATTCCTGATGAAGGACCTGATGCTCGAAACTTCGATTCTCCTGCTCCTCAGATGCTGCCTAACCTGTTGTGCTTTTCCAGCACCACATATTTGACTGTGATCTCCAGCATCTGCAATAGAAACTCCATAAAGATATTTTTTAACGTAATTATATTCAGTATGGCTTCCTTTGTTTACGATCATTTCTGTTATCTAAACAATCAGTTATCCAAACAAAATATTCCCCGCTCGTTTCATTTGGATAATCGATGTTGTTCTATATATATGATTAGAGTCATAGAGATATATAGCATGGAAACAGACCCTTCGGTCCAACCTGTCCATGCTGCACAGTAAATACTGATGCAAAATATTCATTTTCTGTGGCTCCACACAAATGCCGCCTTGCTGATCTTTGAGGGGCCCTATTCTCTCCCTAGTTACCCTTTTGTCCTTAATATATTTGTAAAACCCCTTTGGATTCTCCTTAATTCTATTTACCAAAGCTATCTCATGTCCCCGTTTTGCCCTCCTGATTTCCCTCTTAAGTATACTCCTACTTTCTTTATACTCTTCTAAGGATTCACTCGATCTATCCTGTCTGTACCTGACATATGCTTCCTTCTTTTTCTTAACCAAACCCTCAATTTCTTTAGTCATCCAGCATTTCCTATAGCTACCAGCCTTCCCTTCCACCCTGACAGATAGACCATTTCAGTTTTTGATCAATGTAACGCAAGATGTTGATATTAGCAAAGGCAATGTCTTTGACTGTCAAGTGGAAATAGTTAAATTATCTCTTGTTGACTGTCATTATCTGGCGTTTGTGTGGCGTAAGTGTTACTTGCCACTTATCAGCCTAAGTCTGGATACAGTCCAGATTTTGTTGCATTTGAACATGGAGTGTTTCAGTATCTGAGGAGTCATGAATGGTGCTGAACATGGTGTGATCATCAATGAATTTCCCTATTTCTGACCTTAAGATGGAGGGGTGGTCATTATGAAGGAGCTGAAGACAATTAGGCCTAGGGCACTACCCTGCTCTCAGTATGCATTCTTCTGCTGAGGGTGTTTTGACTTGGCCTTTTTAAATATACATTCATAACTCTGCATTTACTGTCTGATCAGTGTCAGACAAGATGGGTTCTGGTGAAAATCAAAAGATTTGAATTGTCATTTCCAAAATCTGAGCTGTGAGTTGTCTTTTTATTCATTCTCAAAATGATATTTTAAAACACGCACATCTTGCCTGCTGAAAGCCACTTGCCGAGTATCTTTAAGATTAGAAAACTGTTGCGATTTATTCCTGAACAGTGGCAGTTATGCCATAGCTCAGAACCAGGTACTGTGAGCCTGGCAAGAAAAACAGACAGATATTAATTTGCTTGAATAGCACTAATTTTGATCTAATCAAATAGAATGATTAGCAATCACTGAGATTGAAATGTGTATGGAAATTTCTAAATTTGTTGACTCATCCTGAATCCAAAATTGCAGCTCCTGACTTATCCCTTCGTTCTATCTTTTCTTTTGCCAAACAAACACTACTTTCTAGCTTTGGAGTTTCATAAACACAGAATATTTGTGTTAAATGGTTCGAGCAAGATTAACAAAATGCCGACGTTGAGGTGGTTTAATACAGCGATCATGTTCCTCTCTGTACAGACAACAGGACTGAGAAGAACTACAGAGCACAATAACCATTCTGCCTGGCCTGTGTTCTTTACCAGGGTAACCCGAAGATAATCCCACCACCCTGCTCTCATCCCCATAGCCTAATACTTTGTCTACTTCAACTATTTATCAAATTTTCCCTACAAAGATGCAACCCCCATGTATGAAAGACATTTCTCTTCTATCTGAGAAAGGGGATGTTTATTTTTGAAGAGATGGTTTATATAGCACATAATTGTCAACCATCTCACTAATAGCCACTAACATTCTTTTTGACATGTGGTCAATCTTATCACTTAGGAAAAGTAGAATCTAAATTGTGCTCCCAAAAATATAATGAGATAATGATTAAATAATTAGTTTTTGTGATGTTGATTGAATGGTTAGCATCAGGAAGGTTGCCACGACTAAATCCCATGCTCTTCTTCAAAATAGTTCTATGGAACGTTTTATCTCTTTTTGAACAATAGAATTGAACATCACATCCAAAAGACACTAGCCTGGGTTTTCACTCTCAGGTCAGGTATACAGAGACAGGAAAATTACCAGCTTCACTAACGTGACATTTCAAAATGGTTGCCCGATGGTGGATTTCAGTTCAGAGGGACATTCTGGATTTGAGGTTGAGTGGATGACCCCAGAACAACTGAGAAAGCTGTCAGATGCCAAGACAGGCTGGGTAGAAACTTTGCCTCCAGGATCTAGCATTGATCCAAAGTTTAAAAACATCAAGAAGAAAGCGTGAGGATTTGTCCAATCTTTATCTCCCATTTATGGCAACACATGCCAACCCAAGTCTTGATTAGGTTCCCTACACTGAAAGCAGACTCTTCAGCCCACACTGACCCTCCGAAGAGTAAACCACCCAGACTCATTTCCCTCTGACTAATGCACCTAACCCTATGGGCAATTTAGCATGGCCGATTCACCTGACATGCACATTTTTGGACTGTGGGAGGAAACCAGAGCACACAGAGGGAACCCATGAAGACATGGGGAGAACATGCAAACTTCAGACTGACAGTTGCCTCCGGCTGGTCTTGAACCTGGGTCCCTGGTGCTGTGAGGCAGCAGTGCTGACCACTGAGCCAACCAGCTGCAATGTGCTTTGGCACCACCACACCACCCCCCACCTCACCGCCCCCCCACCCCCTCCAACCTATGGTCCTTCATGCAGTCCATTCTAACCTACTGCAGCCCACCAGCCCTTTGCCCTTTATGGCCTGTAGGCCAAGTTAGTACCAACTCGTGTTAACCTGAATGACTGGCCACCACCTTTTGCTCTTACTATGTCAAATCTGAACTGAAAATCCACCTAGCATCTAACATGAGCAAATGTTAGGACTTGTGCAGACATGAAACAAAACAATGTTTTGTAAAATAAAGTTCTAAATATTTATTGCAGACTTCGCCAAATTGACTAATTCATCTCATTATTAAAAAATTAATTACTATATTGGCATTTCTTCAACTAAGTAAACAATAACGCAATAATTATTTTCTTCAAGTGGTACAATCCCTTATAACAAAAGAACATTGAAACACATAGTGCCACTTTAAAGAGCACCTTGTAGATGTCAATAAAAATGTTGAAAGGTAGGCATCTTGCTGTGACAATGGGTGGTTATGAAATCTGTCAGACAGCAGAAGCGACAGTTTATACAAAGGAAAGATGAAACTGCAAGCAAGCATTTTCTTTTAACACTCCAAACGTGTTCATATAGTGGAAGGGCACAAATCTGAAACACTTTAGCAAATTATCAGCTTCCTTTTACAGTTATGACAGTTTCATTTGATAGGTTCATTGAATAGATGTCTTTGATGTTCTGACAGGTAATTTTGACAGGTCTGTTAATGTCTCAACTGGGCTGGACAAACATGAGTTTTTGCTATTTATGGTTATGCTTAACAATTCCAACGGTCATTTTACATTGATTAGCTGACCACTTCCAAAATTGCTGTGGGAACAGATTCAAAGAGTACTTTATATTTCCAAAGGAGTACCCTGGATATCTGAACAAACCAATGAAATTCAGACCTCCTCTCACCAGTCTAATCTACATACTTCAGCTTTAACTTCCACTCCTAGGCTTCAAACTCTCACCTCAGCAGAGTCAGGTGATTATTTAAATGACCAGCAGCCTCCATACAGAGTGTATACACAAATCTCTAACCTACAAAGCTGGAGATTACCATGTTGGGGGATGGGAATTACAGTTACTGGCCACCTCTGCCACTTTCACCAGGACACACTCTCCACCATGGGAAAAATATGACCAACATTTCTTTCAAGGGTTTCATTTTGAGGAAAGGCTAAGTCAATTAAAATTGTGTTCCTTGGAATGTTGGGATGATTTGAACAAAGGCTTCAATGTATGAATGTGTAGCAGGCAGGGTAGATTGAGTGTATTTACATTCACTAGTTAGAACACAGAACATAAAACATAGAATAATACAGCACAGCACAGGCCCTTCGTTCCTTGATGTTGCACCGATTTGTGGAACCAATTAGATTAGATTAGATTACTTACAGTGTGGAAACAGGCCCTTCGGCCCAACAAGTCCACACCGACCCGCCGAAGCACAAACCACCCATACCCCTACATTGACCCCTTACCTAACACTACAGGCAATTTAGCATGGCCAATTCACCTGACCCGCACATCTTTGGACTGTGGGAGGAAACCGGAGCACCCGGAGGAAACCCTCGCAGACACGGGGAGAATGTGCAAACTCCACACAGTCAGTCGCCTGAGGCGGGAAGTGAACCCGGGTCTCTGGTGCTGTGAGGCAGCAGTGCTAACCACTATGCCACCGTGCCACCCACAAAGCCTATCTGAAGCCTATCTATTCTAAACTATTCCATTCTCACCCATCTGTTTATCCAATGACCATCTAAATGTCTTTAAAGTTGACAAGTCTACTACTGTTGCAAGCAGGGCGTTCCACGCCCTTATTACTCTCTGAGTATGGAAACCACCTCTGATATCTGTCTTATATCTATCACCCCTCAACTTAAAGCTATGTCACCTTATGCTAGCCATCACTATTGGAGGGAAAAGGTTCTCACTGTCCACCCTATCTAACCCTCTGATGATCTTATACGTCTCAATTAAGTCAACTCTCAACCTTCTCCTCTCTAACCAAAACAGCCTCAAGTCGCTCAGCCTTTCCTCATAAGACCTTCCTTCTATACCAAGCAACATCTTAATAAATCTCCTCTGAGCCCTTTCCAAAGCTTCCACTTCTTTCCTATAATGCGCTTACCAGAAATGTATGCAATATTCCAAGTGTTGTCGCAATAGAGTTTTGTACAGCTGTAACATGACCTCATGGCTCCAAATCTCAATCCCTCTACCAATAAAAGCTAACACACTGTATGCCTCCTTAACAATCCTATCAACCTGGGTGGCAACTTTCAGGGATCTAGGAACATGGATACCAAAATCTCTCTGCTCATCTACACTGCCAAGAATCTTACCATTAGGCCAGTACTCTTTATTCCTGCTGGGGGGGGCTCCTTCCAAAATGAATCACCTCACACTTTTCCGCATTAAACTCCATTTGTCACCTCTCAGCCCAGCTCTGCAGGTTATGTCTGTCGCTATGTAACCTGCAACATCTTTCAGCAGTATCGACAACTCCACCAACCTTAGTGTCATTCACAAAGTTACTAACCCATCCTTCTACGCCCTCATCCAGGTCATTTATAAAAATGACAAACAGTAGTGGACCCAAAACAGATCTTTGCGGTATACTCCTAGTAACTGAACTCCAGGGTGAACATTTCCCATCAACCACTATCCTCTGTCTTCTTTCATCTAGCCAATTTCTGATCCAAACCATTAAATCACCCTCAATCACATGCCTCCATATTTTGTGCAATAGCTTACTGTGGGGAACCTTATCAAACACCTTACTGAAATCCATATACACCACATCAACTTCTTTATCCTCATCCACCTGTTTAGTCACCTTATCAAAGAACTCAATAAGGTATATGATGCATACCCCACCCTTCACAAAATCATGTTGATTATCCCTAAGCAACTTATTCCTTTCTATATGATTATAAATCCTATCTCTTATAACCTTTTCCAATGGTTTACGCACAACTGAAATAAGGCTCACTAGTCTATAATTATCAGGGTTGTCTCTACTCCCTTCTAGAATAAGGGGAAATATTGCCAGTCTTCTGGCACTATTTCTGGAGGCAATGATAATGTAAAGATCAAAGCCGAAGGCTCTGCAATCCCCTCTCTGGCTTCCCAGAGAATCCAAGGATAAATCCCATCTGGCTCAGGGGTCTTAACTATTTTCACACTTTCCAGATTTGCAAACACCTCCTCCTTGTGGACCTCAATACCGTCTAGTCTAGTAGCTTCTATCTCAGTATTCTCCTCAACAATGTTGTCTTTTTCCAGTATGAATACCAACAAAAATATTCATTTCACACTTCTCCCATCTCCTGGGACTCCATGCACAACTTCCCATAACTGTCCTTGATTGGCCCTAATCTTAATCTAGTCATTCTTTTATTCATGATATATCTATAAAAGGCTTTAGTTTGAAGGTTGGGACTAAAGGCACCAACTAAATTGGAACCAAGATTTCAGGAGAAAGCTTTTCCTTTTCGGCTTTTCCGGTACCACACTCTTTGACCAAGATTTCAGGGTAAAAAATGAGGTCTGCAGATGCTGGAGATCACAGCTGCAAATGTGTTGCTGGTCAAAGCACAGCAGGTTAGGCAGCATCTCAGGAATAGAGAATTCGACGTTTCGAGCATAAGCCCTTCATCAAGATTTCAGGGGTTGAAGTAGAAAATGCTCCAACATCCAAAAATTCTCAAGGTTTAGAGATCAATTTAAAAATACTAATTAACGCTAGATCAATTGTTAGTTCTGAAATTGTGATTTTTGATTGTCAAACATATTACAAGATATAAGGCAAAGACAGGTATATGGTGTTAGGTCATAGATCAGCCATGAATGGTATAAAAGACTAAATGGGAGTAAATCCTAATTCTATTCTCATGTTCCTAACATTTCTCATAATTCTGTAATATGATGACCACATTGTCAGTGACCTCCTAACCAGAGAAAATAATGTCTCCATTTGGTACAGGTTTAGGAGACAAGAATATTCAAGGTCTTTAAAGAAGAATATAGGGTTGGAGATGGACTGGCAGTCTGCAAGGTCCACATTTTTGTTCTCTGAGAAAACGTGTAATGATGACAGGTTTGAAGACAAAGGGGAAACTACCTAAACAGCTGTACTTAGTAGGAATAGAGTCATGGGGTGGGTGGGGGGAGGGGGGGTGCGGGGGGGTGGTGGTGGTTGTAGAGAAGATGAGCTCAGTGAAGGCAGGCATAGAAATAGGAGAAAAAGTGGGAATAATTTTAATGTTGCAAGGATAATCCAATCAGGACAGATATTCCTTACTAACATAGCCAATAATGAAATAACATTACCAGTTATTGGTTTTGTGGTATTGCAGTTTGTAAATTCATTCTACATTGATTTCCCACATTGACTTGTCAATTTGTTCTATTAGTATTCAAAACAGTCCTCTCTTGTACCATGACTATTCGGTGTGTTCTTATATCAATCGTATTGCACTTGTCTACATTTCAGTGATACCCATTATTGGCTATACTGAAACCAGAATTACATAAACTACCCCTGATGCACGTCGGTTCAGTATAGAAGGATAGGATTAAGTTTATAATTGTTTAAGAAGTCTCTATCTATGTAAGCCATCCATTTAAAGTGTTATGTGCAGATTCTCGGTAAGGTACCCCGGCTTGTTACTGTTCTAGACAGGATACGTCAAATTGTTAATTTATCAGGAAAGGAATGATGATTTGGCTCCGGTTCTTTACTCCTCAGATGGTCACAACAACGTTACTTTAAAAATAAGTCCCTTCCCATGTGCATATCTTTCTCCCAGACTTAAACAAACGTATATTTTGAAGTTAAAAATCACACAGCTTTCTTGAACACTTGATATCTGCCAAATGCTTCTCATAAGATAACATACAAGAAAAAAGTAGGCCAGCAAAAAAAATCAACAAAGGCAAATACCGAAGAAGAAAGTCTGAGAATAACTTAAACTTTGTTCATTTCATAGTTACACATACTTCTGTTGTAAAGCTGTGGTGAAATTGCAAGATGTCCTGGGCTACATTATTTGATTCTTGGAACTTGGAATAGAACTTTCTGTATTGAATGTGGACTTGATTTGTTATAATCCAATAGGTTTGTTTGGATGTACTGGCTTTTGAAGCTACTGCTTCCAAATAAACCTCTTGGACTATAACCCGGTGTTGTGTCCTTGTTAACTTTTTCCATCCCAGTTCAACGCAGGCACCTCCAAATTATGTTTTGAAAGGAGTCAATTTAACCAGGCTTCCATGAACTAACTCAAAGAATGAGTCGATTAATTATGACACAAGAAGAAATATTAATGCATCATACAAACACACAGATTAGAAATGAGAAATTGTTCCAGTAACATAAAAGCAAAAAAAAATAGTGATCAGACACTGAATTGTTTGTAAAGTGTAGAAAAAACAACATTGCCACTGTTATTGGGTTGGACTGGTATCACTAGTGTTGATAGTTGAATAGTTGATTTTTAAGTTGCCAGTTCTATGGGCTAATTGAAGGTTTGTTGTCTTGAGTCTTTCATTAATAGTTTGGAGGGGAGTATCGTCTTTGCCAGCAACACAGGTGTGAGTGGAAGATAATTCTTCAACTGTGATCTTCACAGCATCTTAACTCTCAACCCCAGGCTGATTGGACTGGAACATTCATGGCAGCTCACTGCTACCTCACAGCGCCAGGGAGCTGGGTTTGATTCTAGCCTCGGGCAACTGTCAGTGTGGAGTTGAACAAGGGGTGGTCAGTCCCTTATTATCTTTGCAGTCATGAGAGATTACAGTTCAGTTTGTTTGAAATTTCATTCAGACCTTTAGGTGTTACATTCCATCAGCCCTATACAGGAGTTTTGCCAGCCAGCCACGGAATTTATGCCTGCAGTTATTTTGTCTCTGTAGCAGTTCTGAATGTAAGACCACATTTTGGAATTAAGAGCTAAAACAGCAGATAGTATTTTGGGGGTTCATACCTGTCGTCATTAAGTGCAAGTTACTGCGTTATTGTAATACCAAACTCTTGGGGCTTTATTCAGTTCAGATCAAGATGTGTAAAATTAAAGCATAAAATACTCCGTAATCATGCCAGCTTTCATCTTCTTTGATCTTTGTGTCATTATCCAATGCATGTTCCATTTCTTGTTAGTGAGAAAAAACTCCATTTGATTTTATTTCACAAATCAAGTCCACATTCAATACAGAAAGTTCTATTCCAAGTTCCAAGAATCAAATAATGTAGCCCAGGACATCTTGCAATTTCACCACAGCTTTGCAACAGAAGTATGTGTAACTATGAAATGAACAAAGTTTAAGTTATTCTCAGTCTTTCTTCTTCGGCATTTGCTTTTGTTGATTTTTTTTGCTGGCCTACTTTTTTCTTGTATGTTGTCTTTTGAGAAGCATTTGGCAGATATCAAGTGTTCAAGAAAGATAAAGCCACCATAGTCCCAGAAGACTGGAGGGCTGCTCCCTCAGAGAAAGACAATAAGATGTGATTTAACCTGAGGGTCACTAAGCCTCTGGTAAAAGGAAAGGTTGAGAAGGAGAATCCTTCCAGATAACCTACATGGTGGCTCAGTGGTTAGCACTGCTGCCTCATAGCACCAGGGTCCTGGGTTTGATTCCTACCTGTCTGTGTGGAGTTTCCTCCTACAATCCAAAGATGTGCAAGTTAGATGAATTGGCCATGCTAAATTGCCCACAGTGTTAGAGAATGGGTTTGGGTGGATTCCTCTTCAGAGGGGCGGTATGGACTTGTTGGGCCAAAGGGCCTGTTTTCACACTGTAGAGAATCTAATTTAATCAAACCTCAGCCAGTGCACAAATTGAACCCACACTATTCACCTTTCTCTGTAGTGCAAACCAGCCATCCAGCCAACTGAGCTCACTGACCCCCAATGAAGCAGAGTCTCTAGAGAAAATGTAGGGGCAAACTTAAAAATGAAATTAAGAAAACGAAGAGAGTCCATGAGAAAGCATTGGTGGATAGAATAGAAGAAAAAACCTTAGAGATTTATTTTTAATATACAAACAGCATGAGAATGATAAGGGATTTTTTGGCTGTCATGTCAATCTGTGTGTGAACCCATAAAATATAACTATAATCCTCAATGAATAACTTTCATCCACCTTCCAACTGGAAAAGGATAAAACAGGTATAGAGAATTAGTGACAGTTTAGCAACTTTCAAAGTGGATAAACCTGCAGGTCCAAATGGGATGTACCCCAGGCAGTTAAGGAAGGCAATGGTGGAAATATGAGGGGCCCTGCTAGTAATTTTCAAATCCTCTATGGCCACACATAAGGTGCTAGATGACGGGAGCACTACTAACATTATTCCTTTATTACAAAAGGGAAGAAGGGGCAGACCAGGAAAGTACAGGCTAGTCACTCTAACTTTGGTGGTTGGTAAGTTATTAAAAGAATCCTAAGAAACAGAATATGACTGCTCCTGGTGAGACACAAATAGACAGGGATCAGGAAACCTGTCACTGTTACCAGGGATAGTCAGGATGGATTTTATAAGGGGAAGTCATATCTGACAAATTTGATTGAACCTTTTGAAAAGGTAACCAGGTGATTTGGTGATGGTAATATAGTTGATGTGGCTTACACATGACAATTGAACTGGATTGCCCATATAATTATCATGGCGAGAAGGGTAGGTCAGAAGCTAAGTAAATACCTCCTGACTCCCCAATGTCTGTCAAATACCTACAAGGCACAAGTCAGGATGTGGTGGAATACTCCCCATTTGCCTGGATGTGTGCAGCTCCAACAACACTCAAGATGCTTGATACTATCCAGAATAAAGGAGCCCATTTATTTGACATCCTCAGGGATTCACACCCTCCACCACTGATGCTCAGTAGCAGTAGTGTGTACAAAACAAGGAATACTGCAGAAATGCACCAAAGATCCTTAGACAGCAGTTTCCAAACCCACAATCAATACCATCTGGAAGGACAGGAGCAGTGGATACATGGGGGCACCATCACCTTCAAGTTCCCCTCCAAACCACTTACTGTCCTGAATTAAAAATATGTTCCCATCCATTGTATGTTGTGGGGTCAAAATTCTGGAATGTAATTCATAATGTCATAGTGGGTCTACCTACAACACATGCATACAACGATTCAAGAAGGAAACTCACTACCACATTCTCAAAGGCTTTAGGGATGGGAGATAAATGCTGGCTAGACAGCAAGCAAGGCTGACATCCTAAATTAACTTTTAAAATGGACTTTATCAGGGCTTTTGGTCAAATGGCAGTTGGTCAAGAAAGTAAGAGCCTATTGGATCCAAGTCAAAGAGGCACAAGTGTGGCTGAGAGGTGGGGCTGAAAATGTGTCGCTGGAAAAGCGCAGCACGTCAGGCAGCATCCAAGGAACAGGAGATTCAATGTTTCGGGCATAAGTCCTTCTTCAGGAATCTGAAGGGCTTATGCCCGAAACGTCGAATCTCCTGTTCGTTGGATGCTGCCTGACCTGCTGCGCTTTTCCAGCAACACATTTTCAGCTCTGATCTCCAGCATCTGCAGACCTCACTTTCACCTGAGAGGTGGGGAGCAGGTTTCTGTGACTGGAAGTCCATTTCCATTGGAGTTCTGCAGTGCGGGAGCCTTTGCTATTTGTGATGTATTATAACAATTTGGATTCAACTGTACAGATAGATTTAGGACATTACAAATGACACAATGATTAGTAGGATGGTAAAAGGAGGATAGCTGTAAACTGCTTTTGTGGGATCTTGCTGTGCACAAATTAGCTGCTGTGTTTCCTACATTAGAACAGTGGCTACACTTCAAAAGTACTTTATTTCTTGCAAAGTGATTTGACACAGCAAGAGGAGCTGGGAATGATGACATATACACATGGAGTGTTTGTTAGTACAGGTATTTGGGAAATTAAACAAAACTTCTTAAAAATTTATTTTCTTGCTTTAAATACCGAGCCTCTGTCATCACTCATGCTGTGTGCTAACCCTGTTTATTGAAATGTTTGGTAAGAAATTCAGGTGAGGCACCAAGACAGAACATGCTTCAGTTGCAAAGTTCTCATATTTTACTTTGATACAAAAAAAACATACAGAATGAAAGACCACGGGGTAGAAACATGGACGACTTGGAGAGGATTACAAGTGATAGTTCACGCTCAGACAAGGGTGCGTTGACAAGGGAATGAATAATCCTTTCTGAGCTGAACAACTGTCTGTCCTTCTGATCTAAATTATTAAAACTTCAAATTGTTTTGGGTAATCTGGTTGTCATAATTATGTGATTTTACTACTTTACTAATCTCTTAGGTCCAAGTGCTTCATCAAAATGACTTCTGCGGTCCATGAATATTTTTGCATGACAGATAAGGCCACCATAAATCTTAAAACCTTTTTTAAATTGGGTAAGAACTGCAAGCTTTTGAGCTTACCAGTCATTTCTCATTTATCTCAGGCTCCTTATAATCCTTCAAACAATTGAGTTCTTTTATTTCAATATACTTTGCAGTAATATAACTTCCCATTGCCTATCTGCTACAGTCTGTCCTCAGTCAACTTGGGAGTTCAGATACATTGTACGCCAAATATATTTTCTGGTTGTGTAATGAAATTTTGTCCAGGCTTTCATGTTGAAAGCAGCTTTTTTGGAATTCACAACGGGGAATCTGCAAGTCTGACAGCATTCCTGAAGCTCCTTTACGGTTTGCAGTATTTACACATTCCAGAATGAATTCAATAGATCTCAACAGAGCGTGGAATGAATTTAATAAGATTTCAAAAGTTTAACATGTTCACATCAAACTACATTAGAAATTCATCATCCAGTTCATAAAATGTCACATATTTCAGAAAATATTAAGTAAGTGTGCCTCCTGGAGTGAACTGTGCAATCATGTGCTTAACATTGTGAGCTAAAAATCTAGTTGACAGGCCTGGAAGATCCCAAGTGAGGTGTGCCAGAGCTAAGGATGCTGCCTTTGACTTCAGTTTCGCTGGACAGATTGACGAAAACATTCAGCTCCTCATCGCCAACTAGTGTTCCCCGCTGGTAAGAGCTTGTAAGTGGACATTGGTTAAGTGTGGAACTGGGAGGTCATCAACAGTAATTTGATAAAGATAACTGACAACTCACTACTTGGACACAAGGTAAGTAATTGTGATTTAGTTATGCATTTGGGAATCACCTGCTTCTGTAACAAGGTATCTCCATACTCAGAAGCAACCCCCATCGCATTTCAACCAGTGAAGGTTAATATATTTAAAAGAGATGACAATTTAAAAGAGATCCAAGAGAAATGTAAGCTTAGTTACACAGTCATAGAGTCATAGAGATGAACAGCACATAAACAGACCTTTCGGTCCAACTCATCCGTGCTGACCAGATATCCCAACCCAATATAGTCCCACCTGTAAGCACCCAGCCCATATCCCTCCAAACCCTTCCTATTCATGTACCCATCCAGATGCCTTTTCAATGTTGCAATTGTACTAGCCTCAACCACTTCCTCTGACATCAGGTGTATCCTGGAACACTATGGAAAGCTAGGGAAGTGATTGCTGGGCCTCTTACTTGTAGCATCGATATCACAGGTGAGGTGCCGGAAGACTGGAAGTTGACTAATGTGGTGTCACCATTTAAGAAAAGTGGTAAGGACAAGCCAGAGAATTTTAGACCAGTGAGCCTGACATCAGTGGCGTTGAAGGAATTCTGAGGGACAGGATCTACATGTATTTGGAAAGGTGAGGGCTGATTAGGGACAGTCAACATGGCTTTGCATGTGGGAAATCATGTCTCACAAACTTGATTGAGTTTTTTGAACAAGTAACAAAGAGGATTGATGAGGGCAGAATGGTGGCCGTGATCTATATGGACTTCAGTAAAGCATTCGACAGGGTTCCCCATGAGAGACTGGTCAGCAAGGTTAGGTCTCATAAAATGCAGGGAGAACTAGCCATTTGGATACAGAGCTGGCTCAAAATTGGAAGACAGAGGGTGGTGGTGGTGGGTTGTTTTTCAGACTGGAGGCCTGTGACCAGTGGAATACCACAAGGATCAGTGCTGGATCCACTCCTTTTCATCATTTATATAAATGATTTGGATTTGAGCATAAGAGGTAAAGTTAGTAAGTTTGCAGATGACACCAAAATTGGAGGTGTAGTGGACAGCGAAGAAGGTTATCTTAGATTACAATGGGATCTTGATCAGTGGGCCAGTGGGCTGAGAAATGGCAGATGGAGTTTAATGCAGATAAATGTGAGGTGCTGCATTTTGGGAAAGCAAATCTTAGCAGGACTTATACACTTAATGGTAAGGTCCTCAGGAGTGTTGCTGAACAAAGAGATCTTGGAGTACAGGTCCATAGTTTCTTGAAAGTGGAGTCACAGGTAGACAGGATAGTGAAGGAGGCGTTTGGTATGCTTTTCTTTATTGGTCACAATATTGAGTTGGATCTGTTCATGGATTTTATGGACAAGTGCTTGCATTTCTTCTCAGGGTTGTTCACATTTATTCTATTTCATTTTCAGCAGTCAAAAGAGGGAAATTGGTCCATAGGAAATGATGGTTGCATTGTTTTTAATTAAAGGGTTATAGATGGCCCTCAATCAATGCTGTTACAAATAAGTGAGTTCACCATAACACAGACTTTACTTCACTATACATTAACACGAATCAGACACTCATTATTGGAATGATGTGAGTAATATTGATCACTGATATGTGAACAGACGTAGAACAATACTAGAGGTGGCCTTTAATGAATGATTGACATTTGTTCATTCCTCACAGAGCATAGTGTTTATTTTCTCTAAGCCTCCATAAGCACTGTCCAACTCTTCCAGCTCTGCCTGAAACTATTCCCATTTTCACTATTTTCTCCATGATGCACCTAGTTTCATAATTGTTGATAAATCTTGCCATAATCCATCCTTTCAATGTGCTGAAAGCAAGGTAGCGAGGATTATCCACTGATGGCAATGATCAATTTCATCTGCAAGTAGTGGAAATAGAGAAGGTCTTATTCACTACATCGTGAGATAATGTACAGCAGCAGGAAGGTTGTTGTGTTTCCAGAAATGTAACCTAAACATTTACATGGGTTTCTATGGGAAAATAATCATTTCCAATAATGCAGTTTTGCTTGATGTGGTGATTTTTGGGAGACCAATTATTGTGTTATTTGAGGAGTACCTGTATTTAATTGATTAATTACCTTTAATATTCACATCGCCCCTCCCACCCACCCCCCCATCCCCCAACCCCCAAGCCCCCACCAAAACCCTGCACTCCATTTTAGGTCAATATTCCGTCTAATACAATCTTGAACATACTTGATGACTCAGCCTCCGTTGTTTCTGCAGAAGAGAATTTCAAAGACTAACAACTTTCAATAAAATGAGAGGTCTATCACGGAGATGGGGAAGAGTCAGAGGGAATTACTAATATGGCTTTGAATATGTTTAGATTGTCGACTGACCAGGGAATCTCTCATTATAGAAAACAGGCAGGAAAGTGGAGTTAAGGTCACAATCAGAACAGCCATGACTTTACTGAATGCAGAAGCTTGATGGCCCATTCCTATTTCTCATTAGGTTAGATTAGATTAGATTAGATTCCCTACAGTATGGAAACAGGCTCTTCAGCCCAACCAGTCCACACCGACCCTCTGAAGGGTAACCCACCCAGACCCATTTCCCTCTGACTAATGCACCTAGCACTATGGGCAATTTAGCATGGCCAATTTACCTGACCTGCACATCTTTGGACTATGGGAGGAAACCAGAGCAAACCCATGCAGACACAGAGAGAATGTGCAAACTCCACACAGACAATCACCTGAGGCTGGAATTGAACCTGGAACCCTGGTGCAATGAGGCAGCAGTGCTAACCACTGAGCTACCATGCTACCCTCATGATCAAAACAATTTGACTGTATTTAATTCTTTTAATTCAGAGCCTGTAAGTAATCAGTGTATTGTATGAATTAATGCCTGAACAATCAAGGCTAATCTACGTGGACCTGCCTCATGAATTCTGATGCCCTGATTGCAATACACAGCTTATATTCCTGCTCATTTCATCCTTCATTTTCCAGTGTAACTTACCTCTTGGTTATCTATTGCATGAACTTGGAGTTGATAATGTTGTTAAATTTTGCTTTGTAGATGGTTAAATTGTCCTGTAGCTGTAATGACAGACTACCCATGCAAGTTGGTTTTATACTACCCACTGAGTGTGTCAATTCAATAAATTCACTCCCAAATTATTCAACACATTTGGCACCAATTTGAACTTCTTGACTGTCAAATAAACTTTCACTGCTAATATAGACATCAGGAATTAAGTTGATGTCCCCAAGTTCATTTCAGATAAGCTGTTCAAAATGTGTAGATAAACAGGCAGAGATGTAATGATGGTAGATAATCAGATCCTGGATGTGTAAAGGCAGTGTACTAGCCAGCTGTTCCCACCATGTTAGTTTACCTTATCCAATACAGTGATACTCCAGCCAGCTGTCATATTGAACAAAGCACTCACAGGAGGCACTAATTGGGTCTAATGCATGCAGACTTTGATTTTTTGCCCTTTTAAATGAACTAATGAATGGCAAAATTTAAACTCGATTGAGTTTGGCATTTTATCATCTAGCAATTCTTATGCAATGGTATTTCTGTGATTCTTGGGAACTGCAGCCCCCCCAATGTGCCAGCTGACAATTCTTCGGTTGACAGTTCTCAGCAGGCATGCTCTATCCTTGTCAGAACCAGACTTACCCACTCACAGTAGAGCAATCAGGCAAGATTCAGGAACAGGTGCTGTGCACAATTTATTCACCTCAATGGCAGAAGAATAATTAAAGCTTTGACAATTGAACCCAGCAAAAACAAAACATAGACTTGGGAGTCAACCAAAGGTCTTCCTGCAAATGCTGCAAAGTGAGCTTGATCAGTGAACCGCTGCAGGAGCATGCCATCTGTGTTTCAGTTTGTAGCGCTATCACCTCTGAGTCAGATGCTTGTGTCTTTATGTCCTACTGTAGGATTTGTGCACAAAAGTTTAAAGTGGCAGGTTACTGCTCTGGCAAGCTGTCATCATTTGCAAAAGATGTCAACTCAAAATGTCATCCCATGGACGATGTAAATAATTCCACAGTCTAACTTCAAAAAGACTAGAGTAGTTTTCCATAGGGTCCCAGTCAATATTTATTCTCCAATCAATAGGATAGAAACAGATTACCTCGTCATTACTGCATTGATGTATACTGTATAGCAGCTTGCTATGCATATATTAGCTGCTGCATTTTTACATTACAATTGTGGCTTTGCTTCAAAGGTACTTTAACGGTTGTGAAATGCTATGGTTATGGAAAGTGTTACATAAATGCAAGTCTTTTTTTTATTAATATCACCTTTTATTGCAAATGCAATAGATTGTTTTTATTGTTCAATCACCAAGTTATTTAATTTGAAATATATTTTGATTAGCAAAAAATTTTGATTTGCCAAAACCAGCATGCAAGAATACATTTATGTTCTATGTTATTTTTAAGTGACATTTTGAAAGATTAATGAAAATAAATAGCACAAATGAATTTTGTTAAATTTGTAGTTTACTGCCTATTCACCTTCACAGTGTGCATTATCTGCAGTGTTAGAAATGGTGTCACATCTAGTGAAGCGTTCTTTTGCCCTTCCTTGTCCTGTATCTATTGTATCTGTCAGCCCAAAAATGTTCACTGTCTTGAGTCATTATCTCATCTATTGCTGTGAATTGTTCTGGTTATCTGTTCTGGCTGCATTCGGATTGCCTCTTTGTGCTCCTGTTAGTATCTGAATTCTTCCCTTTCTGGTGATGTTGAAACATTTAATTCCATGTCATTTTCTATCTTATCTGCATTTGCCTTCCTTTGTCTGATTTCTATAATTATCTAGTTTGAGTATATTACATTTTATGCAGTATCTCGATTTATCGAGCATGTTTCAAGTAAGTTATTACTTGTGATATATTTCCAAATTTATTCAAGTGTATATTACTTCATGTTTTTCAGAATTTTACTTCAGGTTCCATATTAGTGCAGTTATTATATATTTTGCATCTAAACCATGTTCTGTATATTTCATTATGATTAAACTGTTAATGTAACTGTACCTATCAGTATACTGATCTGACAGACTTCGGGAACAGAATTTTAATTTCACACACCTATGAAAAGCTCACAGGAAAAGACCAGCCAGCCACCCTGTAATTGTACTGTGTTCTACTGAGGTCTGAAATGAACAAAGTTGTGTTAGTTTCCTGCCAGTAATATTAGGTTAATATTCTGCTCGGGATATTTTTATGGGTGTTGATCATGCTGCAAAACAAGGAATCCAAGTATCCGGATTTGGACTTGTGACTTGTACTCTCTGCCCAGTACACAGTTGTGTATCTCTTTCACTCTCCTGTATTTTTCAAGGAGAATGTGACACGCCTCAGACTGGTTAGACAATTTGTTGCTTGATAAGGTTATTCCCACTTGCTCGCCGAGCATAAATGATACTCCTCCATTACCATTGCAGGAAAATGCAGTAATGTGTTGTGAAAATCTTAGTTTTTTACTCAGATTTAATGATCATTGATTTGATTGTGTATATCAGGCTGGGCCATCTGAGCATGGATATTGGGGTTATAATATGATGTCGATCACACCCCATGATTTTAACTTATGTAGATGAAGAGGGATATCTTGCTCAGCTTGTCAGGTGCTATGTGATTTATACCTCATGACATCCAAAGTCAAATCCTTGCAGAAAGCTAACTGATTTGATTGCATTACTTGTGATTGGTTCCATCACAGTAGATGTAGTTTGAATCTCATGAATTCTGACAACACCAAGATCTGTGCATACTGGTAGTCATGCCAAGTATCCATTGTTGCCTATCATTAGAATATTTTTGAAAATCGATAAAAACATATAAATTGCCACTGAATTGGTGATCCACTATATATCCTACGCCTCATCTTCCGCCTCAGACCACTTCAACCCCAGGGCATCTATGTGAATTTCACAAGTTTCCTCATTTTCCCTCCCCCCCCCACCTCACCCCAGCTCCAAACTTCCAGCTCAGCACTATCTCCATGACCTGTCCTACCTGCCTATCTTCCTTTTCACCTCTCTGACCTATCACCTTCATCCCCACCCCCATCCACCCATTGTACTCTTTGCTACCTTCCACCACCCTCCGCCCTGATCTATCACCTTCATCCCCGCCCCCATTCACCTATTGTACTCTATGCTACTTTCTCCCCACCCCCACCCTCCTCTCATTTATCTCTCCACCCTTCAGGCACGCTGCCTGTATTCCTGATGAAAGGCTTTTGCCCAAAACATCGATTTTCCTGCTCCTTGGATGCTGTCTGAACTGCTGTGCTTTTCCAGCACCACTCCAATCCAGAATCTGGTTTCCAGCATCTACAGTCATTGTTTTTACCTGTTATGTTCTGTAAGACAGCCACTGTAAGCTAGAGTATGAGGTTTTTATACACTCAGTTCACATGCTATGCTATAGTAATGATATCATGGGCACATCTGTTAAAGGAACATCATGTGAAGGTGGCATGTGTAACTTACCTTTCATTTTAAGGTCTGAACTTTGAACCCATTGTATATGGCTTTTTTTTGGGTGTCTGAAAAGGTTTGATGTTTGACTTATAAGTTCTTCTGTAGACGTGGTGATTTATAGTTTTGCAGAGAGGCTTCCTGGAATCTAATGGGGTTTAATTTATATTGGGAGAGTTTACAAGTGAATGAGATAAACAATGTAGTGCATTTGGCTTTCAGATGGAAGATTCTGGAATTATTTTGGGGGCCGAGAAGAAACAACTGTAGTTTGGAACAAAAAGGCATGAATTTTAGTTTGGGGCAGTTTGCAGATGTCTTGGTTGAAACTGGAAGTGTTAAACAGTTTTAAGACTGTTAAGAAAGAGGTTACCTCAGTATAAGCAGTTTAGTTTAAACATTCCAGACCAGAAGTCTTTGGTTATTTGAAACTGAGAAAGTCTAGATTCAGCTATATAAAGCTCCAGGAAGAGCTATCAAATTCTCACGATAAGAAATTGAAGCCACAGTTAACTAAAAGCCAAAGAGGTGGTCATTTTTATTGGTATGAGCAGTGTTAATAAGTTTTGGGATAAATGGAATTTGTTGTTATATGCAATTGTATTTTCATTCCTTTTGCATAATAAGCTTTCTGTTCTATTGTTGAACCCAAATCTATTGCCATTGCATATTTTTATTTCACTGAAAGACTACTTTGTTAAAACCAAAAAAGAACAATGGTCGATCAAGCTTGGTCCACTAATGATGTCAGTAGGAACAATTGACATACTGACAGTGAGACCCAACACAATAGGAGGCAGAAACATTAACACACGTCAGGATATGCCTCCACAATGATAGAGAGTTCCACAATTTTGAGAAAATAGCAATGAACACTTCTACATGGCAGGATGGACTGTGACATGAAGGGGAACATTGAGATGGTTATGTCATTCTGCAATTGATGCCCTTATCCTTCAACCACTGGAAATTATAGATTTGGAAGGTGCTGCCAAATCATTCTTGGCAAATTGTTGCAATGTATCCTGCAGTTAATAAATATTGCTACCACAAGAGTCTGTGGATGAACTGGAACATTAATGCATACGGTGACTCAAATATAAAATTACTTAGTACTTGGATTGTCAGCTTTTGCTGAGAACCAAAATTTTATTACATTTCTGTTGTATCCATTGGGACAAATAATACAGGAGTGGTGCTGTTTGCAGCATGTGTCCCAGTTATTTCCATGCCCTAAGCAGTCATTCAGCTCCATGTACCACTGAGTGTCCATTTGTAACTTGCTTTTCTGTGGGATATTTAAAACGCCTGTGAACTGTTTCCTATTCCCCTCTTTAAATTATGGTCTTACTCATTTTATTTAGGCCAGCTGTGTTGCTGTGGTGATATTTCTTTCCCTGGAAGGGAGTTAATTGCCCTACAAAAGCATCAAATATAATTTTCTTAAATTTGATATTAATTAAGATTAAAACATGTTTTAGCATAACTGCTTTCTCTGAATGAAGGCTTTTGTCTTAAGGCAATGGTCAGTAAGATGCAGATAACAGAATGTAAGATATGGTTTAACTTGTTTTCGCATTGGAACTCTTCCCAATTCCTCTCCTTTTCAAATGCAGCAATTAAAAAAAAAATCTTCTACTCTATCTCCCCCGGCTCAATGTATAATATATAGCTCAGGTGCTATAAAATATTGAATGCTCGTTTTTGCTGTAACCATAGCAACAAGCATCTTAAAGGCCTAGTGGAAACACTGAACTTCCTATACATCTCCAGGTAAAAAAACATTGAAGTTTGTTTGAATTGAGAAATGAAAGGGCCAAGGTTCATAGTGAAAAATAGCCAGGAAAATTGAAAAGAGTAGGTGAAATGACATCAAATAACAAAGACTTGATTAGAGGCAGTAACCTAAGGCTCTTAAATACCATTTTGTGGGACTTAAACCCATAAAACTTAGGCCCGATGTGCACACATCCTCCATTCTGATGGAACTAGTACAGAATGACCTCTTGATAAAAGGGATATTACTTATGCACTTCATAACTATTGGCAGCACACAGATTGTGATATCAGTCTGCATGTCTTTTCAGGATCTTACAGTTGGGCCAATGCCTTATTTCAAACGTGCACACCAGAAAATGGCAGGACCAAACTGAAATTTCTCATCCCTTCCCTCAATATTTTGCACTCGAAATCATTCCTGGTTTCTTCGTCTAACTGCAGGTGTCATTGTATGTACCTTTAGGGCTTTCCTGTGGATGTCAATCCCTGATTAGCAGAGACCGACTTGGAAGGAACACAATTCTGCAAGAACGTCTGTCGGCAAGAGAATGTATGCAAAATGGAGCCAGAAAAAGGAATACCAACCATCTCGTGGCCAGGAGCCACTTCCACTTCCTGAAAACATCTGCCAAATGTGTGGTTGGAGATGCAGCTGTAGGATTGGGTTCATCAGCCACACAAGGACCCACAGAATCTATGACTAGTGACGCAGGATTTCCTATGTGGACAATCCTATTCAATAGCAAATGATTGCTGATGGTGATGACTTGTTTAAATAGTTTACAGAGAGTGATCCAGCTGATGTGAAAATAGATTCCTATTTTGACTGGAAACTTGTGCTTAAACTAGTTGCTTCCAGCCATAGGTAGTCTGACAAAGTTTCCTTTGAGAATTCATCATGACTGGGAAAATGAAAAGACGCTACACAGAAAAGGGCAAGATTCTAGAAGAGGGAAGAATTGTTTGGAGGACATTATTGTCATTGATAAAGAGCATTAGAATAATATTCGAAAGGAGTGTGAAACACATTAGCATTTATAAGATACATTTACACCATCTTCAAAAATGTTTGGTTTTAAAGAAATGAATTATAATGTACTTTTTTTCTTTTCTTTCAATCACTGAATATTATCAACAGGTTCCTCCTCCCCTTTGTAGACTTAGACCAGTTGATTTGCCATGGTATTTTTTGTGCTAAAAATTCATAAAGTACTTGGTGTCTCAAGATAGGTTTTACACAATGTTTATCATTCCCTCTTTACACATAACTTCCAACAGCAAAATGGATTTAGGATGACCTAAATAAAGAAATGCAGAATGTCTTGGCCAATGAATAAGGAAATAGGTAGTGAGCAGAAGTCTCAAGTTTTAGTGCAGTGATGTACCACCCCAATTGTACTGGTATTGTAATAATGTTTTGGGCTAATTTGTTGTTTTATGCTGTATGAGCAGAGGCTTCTCATAAAGAGTTTGGTGTGGACTGGAAAAATAGAGATGTCCTGATTGTTTGCTCAATTCGATAACCAGTACAGGAAAACCCTGTTGCCTCATGCTTCCTCTCGAATTACATCAAGGTCCTGTGCACCTTTACACTCAGTCCCTGAACTTTCTGGAAACTTGCTGTAAGTAGCCAGCACATGAAATCACCAGCACTTCACTGTACTGATGTAGATACCAAGTATGGTGACGAAATGTCTGAAAACAAACCTTTAAGCTCAGCGAGCTAACTTACATAGCAATCATCAACATGAGCTACAAGTCTTCTCAAAAATCACTAGCATCTGATCAGTGTTTGAGTCTTAAACCTGCAAGTGTCCCTGTCCTAGCACCTCTAAGTAAGTTTAAAGTATGCAACGCATGCCTGATTTTTGTTCTCGACTTGGGAGCACAGAGATGGAACCATTACTAGCTCTGTAAGCCTGATGGGTAAAGAAGTGGTCCAGAGGTCAATTATCATTCCCTGATGACAAGTCCCCTGGGAGGCAGACTAAGCAACCCCAGAATAAGAGCAGAGATTGCTGGGTTTTGAGAGAGCCAGCATAGATCATCTGGCTTAGGGCACCAGCATTGTGCTGAAGTTTAACTTGAAACAGAGTTTGCTATAGGAGGGGGGAAGAGACTGAGAGGTAAATAAGGATTGGGAGTGGGGGCAGGTAGCTGGGAAGGCAATAAGTCCTATCTCCACAATATGGAGAAGACCACATCGAGAGCAATGGGCATATTAGATGAGATGTTTGGATGTGCAGGAAAATCTCCAACTCGCAAAATGTTTCAGGGATCATCTCTGGAATGCACACACCAAGCCTGTTCACCTACCCCTCCCAGTTTATGAAAGACATGCAAGTCCTAGGCCTCCTTCATACCAAATCCACGCCACCCAACAACTGGAGGAAGAATACCTCATCTTCTGTCTTGGGACCCTCCAACTACATGGCATCAACATCGAATTCACTAGTTTTGTAATTACCCCTTCCCCCACCTCATCCCAGATCCAACCTTCCAACTCAGCACCGCTGTCTTGAACAGTCCTACCTGTCCATCTTCCTTCCCACCTGTCTGGTCCCACACTCCACTCTAACCTATCCCCATTACCCCCACCTGCATCTACCTATCACCTTCCCAGCTTCCTTCCTCCCCTCCTTCCTATTTATCTCTTAGCCCCCCTTCTCCACTCCACATTCCCGATGAAGGGCTCATGCCTGAAATGTGAACTCTCCTGCTCCTCAGATGCTGCCTGACCTGCTGTGCTTTTCCAGCACCACACATTTTGACCAAGATTATTATAACCCTACTTCAGAGGCAGCAGCTGCTGGCTTAAATAGCTATGTGCCTCTATAAAAGGCACAAGTATAAAACACACCTTTCTCATCCCAACAAAGAATTGAAGTGTCGTGTCTTGGAGAACAATTCTGATTCTTGAGAGGTGACCCATCATAGTGAACAACCAAGCCTCTGGGCATGTGAAAGCCAGGTCTGTCTTCTTACTGTCAGTATCCATTTAACTTTGGCCTCACCCTTTCTTTCTCTGCTGCATATTTTCAGCTTTTTCTGTTTTTATTTCAGTTGTCCAGCATTCACAATATTTTGCTTTCGTGAATACATTAAGAATCTGGCCACTAATTGTTCCTCATGTCTTTCATTTCTCGACTTCACAACGCGTCCTCAGTATTCCTTAGAGGGTGAGTGTCACTGAATCAGAAGCTCACAAGTTTTTCAAGTCGTGAAGATATTTGTAAAGTTTCAGTATAAAACAGACTTTGGTGACAGGATTTAATTGATATTGCTAGAAAAGCTCAGCAGGTCTGGCAGGAGAACTCGCGAATTCTAAGACAGAGTCCCTGGACCTGAAATGTTAACTCTGATTTCTCTGCACAGATGTGGGCGGCACGGTGACACAGTGGTTAGCACTGCTGTCTCACAGCGTCTGAGACCCGGGTTCAATTCCCAACTCAGGCGACTGACTGTGTGGAGTTTGCACATTCTCCCCATGTCTGCGTGGGTTTCCTTCGGGTGCTCCGGTTTCCTCCCACAGTCCAAAGATGTGCAGGTCAGGTGAATTGGCCATGCTAAATTGCCTGTAGTGTTAGGTAAGGGGTATGGGTGGGTTGTGCTTCAGTAGGTCGGTGTGGACTTGTTGGGCCAAAGGGCCTGTTTCCACACTGTAAGTAATCTAATCTAGATGCTGCAGACCTGATGAGCTTTTCCAGCAATTTCTGTTTTTCTGTTTAGACTTTCAGCACACGGTTTTTATTTATGACTGAAATGAAAAGGTTTTGCTCAACTTTGTAGTTCTCAAGTTCTGCAACAAATTGGCTTTTTTTTAACATAATCTGTAACTGAATGATTAAATCTACAGAGTGTTCTACTGTTTCTCTGCCAAATGCTTTTTTTAAGTATGAGTGATCGAGATGTCAATGTAATCCATTCTCCAAATGATTTTGTTTTAATTTCCACCTAGCAAAGTTGAAATAGCATGTTGAAGAGTAAAGCAGAACAGAATTTGAACAGTTACTGCCAAAAATCTATGGAAACAGTATACTCAGTTATGAGTCACTGAGAACTAAATAGCACATGTTAATGTCTCCTATTTAGATTCCTTAAGCTTCCTAAAGATCATAAAATAGCATCTGTGATTCTGATGAGAGTTGCACTCAATAACATATTTATAAAGGGATTTAAATGTGTGCACTGAACAACCACCATAGTTTGGATGTTTATTAGTTTCACTGCTGTTTTAACACCATCATTTCCATTTACAAGCTCTACACTGCTGCTTAGGCCATCTTTTAACCTCACAAAGTGAGCACTATATTAACCAACAATGAAAAGCCACCCAACCATGCTGTGTAAAAGTGTTCATCACCAAGTATGGCTTATTCTGGTTGTAGATGCAATTGAATGCATCTCCTTACCAGTCTAAATTTTCAATACTTTCCAGGCAATGGTCTGCTTGATGTTCAAACCCATTTTTGATGAGTTGAAGGTTCCTACTGAGACCAGTTACCTGCAGACACAAAAGACCTGCTAGGCCACCCTTTCAAGATCGACCCTGAGAATGAAGAGAGGTCACACAGAGCAGGATAAGTTGCTCGAAGGTGGAGGAGAAGGAGGGCAAAAAGGCTCTCAACAGTTATCAATATTCGCAGAGGATAGTTAGGTCACTATCATCTGACTGAAATTTCAGCAATGGTCAGTATTTGATGTGTTTTACCAACAAAGTCAACACATTACATTTGGTAGCTGTTGCTGTCTCAACTCCAGTCTCAGAGCACAGTGGGGATAGCCTTGGGAGCAGTTGTGATGGCGACTGTGCCTCTGAACTTGAATGCATCTAGCTCCATTCTAGCTGCTGCTAGAGATATAAGCTTCACAGCTTGAAGTACTATACTGCATAAAACTGCCATAACTCCAAATAGCTTCATCAGCAGGGGCAGTGAGCAGACGTTCTGTTGAGTGCATTGGCCTCCCCCTTGTGCAGAGCTATTAATCAGATGTATATTTCCTTCCCTGTCCCTCAATTGAGTGTTGCCACATACCTGAATTACATTGTTAATATGCAACTTTTGTGTGACCACAGACAACACATCATTCAGGTGAATGCCTGTATCCTGGAAGGAGTCACATTTTGCCTATTCTGCAACAGTCATCTACATAAACTCCAATTGAAAACTACAGCCAGTCAGTGGGCTGCTGTTATGGTTGGATTGAGTTGTTGCACAGCTGAGATGGCTGGTGAGGAATGCTTACAGTAAGAGTTCAATCTCAGCACTGGCTAAGGTCACTGTGAAAGATTGTCCTTCTTAATCTCTCCCCTCACCTGCGATGTAGTATTTTTCAAGTCAAACCACCATCAATCATCTCTCTAATGAGACAGCAGTCCTACCGAGTGGACTATGGCCATTTTCTTTTTATCAGAGAAATGCAGAGGTGGCAAATAGTCTAGTTACTTGACTTAAAACACCTTTGAACATCTCTCAATAGTCATCAGCAGGAGCAGCATAGCTAGTCTTCCTTTAGAATTTTCTCTGAGTGGCAAGAGCAGTCACTTGACTCACGAGCTCCAGCTACAATCTAAAGCTTTCAAAGTCTGCAAATGATTTGTAATCAGCCAAGATTTATAAAACGTGATCCTGGCTACGTCATGGGGAACAAGTAACCGCTCGTGACATGCATGGTTCATGAGTTTGGGCCAGAATCCACACATGCTGACACAATAGACATACAATGAGAGCCATGCTACCACAGGGAACATTGCAGAACACATCATCAGTACCGTATATACTCGAGTAATAGTCGATCCCATGTAAATGTCAGCTCCCTATTTTTGGCCCAATAACCTGGAATTTTCCATATATCTCATGTAAAGGTTGACCCTATTTCTTCACAGATAACAGATCAATGTTTATGAGTCAGTGTGCCAACCATCACTCCCCACTCCAGCTTTCCAGTCTGCTGGTTGGCATGGTGGTAGTTTGGCGCACTGATCTTTATATTGCTGAGGCTAAATGCCAGGTCGCGGACACCTCCTCCTACTACCCCCTTGACCATGACCCCACCTCCCACCATCAAACCATCATCTCCAAGACCATCCATAACCTCATCACCTCAGGGGATCTCCCATCCACCGCCTCCAACCTCATAGTCCCACAACCCTGCATCGCCCGTTTCTACCTCCTGCCCAAAATCCACAAACTTGACTGCCCCGGCCGACCCATTGTCTCAGCCTGCTCCTGCCCCACCGAACTCATTTCTGCATACCTTGACACAGTCCTGTCCCCCTTAGTCCAAGAACTCCCCATCTACATTCGGGACACCACCTCCTCCATGATTTTCGCTACCCCGGCCCCAAACGCCTTATCTTCACCATGGACATCCAGTCCCTATACACCTCCATCCCCCATCACGAAGGCCTCAAATCTTTTCGCTTCTTCCTTTCCTGCCAAACCAACCAGTACGCTTCCACTGACACCCTCCTTCGACTGACCGAACTGGTCCTCACTCTTAACAACTTCTCCTTCCAATCCTCCCACTTCCTCCAAATCAAAGGAGTAGCCATGGGCACCCGCATGGGCCCTAGCTATGCCTGCCTCTTCATTGGATATGTGGAACAGTCCATCTTCCACAGCTACACTGGCACCACCCCCCACCTTTTCCTCCGCTACATTGATGACTGTAACGGCGCTACCTCGTGCTCCCTCGAGGAGGTTGAACAGTTCATCCACTTTACTAAAACCTTCCACCCCAACCTCAAATTTACCTGGACTGTCTCAGACTCCTCCCACCCCTTCCTACACCTCTCCATCTCTATCTCGGACGACCACTAAACGCGGACGTATGCTATAAACCGATCAACTCCCACAGCTCCCTAGATTATACCTCTTCCCACCCTGCCCCCTGTAAAAACACCATCTCATATTCCCAATTCCTTCGCCTTCGCCGCATCTGCTCCCAGGAGGACCAATTCCAATACCGAACAACCCAGATGGCCTCCTTCTTCAAAGACCGCACTTTCCCCTCAGACGTGGTTGACAATGCTCTCCACCTCATCTCCTCCACTTCCCACTCCTCCGCCCTTGGACTCCGCCCCTCCAATCGCCACCAGGACAGAACCCCACTAGTCCTCACCAACCATCCACCAACCTCCAGACACATCGGATCATCCTTCATCATTTCCGCCACCTCCAAACGGACCCCACCACCAAGGATATATTTCCCTCCCCAACCCTATCAACGTTCTGGAAAGACCACTCCCTCCGCGACTCCCTTGTCAGGTCCACACCCCCCACCAACCCACTCTCCACTTCCGGCACCTTCCCCTGCAACAGGAAAAAATGCAAAACTTGCGTCCACACCTCCCCCCTCACATCCCCCCAAGGGATCCTTCAATATCCATCAAAAATTCGCCTGCACCTCCACACACATCATTTACTGCATCCGCTGCACCCGATGTGGCCTCCTATACATTGGGAAGACAGGCCGCCTACTTGCGGAACATTTCAGAGAACACCTCTTGGACACCCGCACCAACCAACCCAACCACCCTGTGGCTGAACACTTTAACTCCCCCTCCCACTCAGCCAAGGACATGCAGGTCCTTGCAAGACCATGGCAACACGATACCTGGAGGAAGAGCGACTCATCTTCCGCCTAGGAACCCCCCAACCACAGGGGATGAATGCAGATTTCTCCAGCTTCCTCATTTCCCCTCCCCCCACCTTTTCTCAGTCCCAACCCTCAGACTCAGAACCGCCTTCTTGACCTGCAATCTTCTTCCTGACCTCTCCACCTCCACCCTCTCTCTGGCCTATCACCCTCACCTTAACCTCCTTCGACCTATCGCATTCCCAACGCCCCTCCCCCAAATCCCTCCTCCCTACCTTTTATCTTAGCCTGCTTGGCACACCCTGCTCATTCCTGAAGAAGGGCTTATGCCCGAAACGTCGATTCTCCTTCTCCTTTGATGCTGCCTGACCAGCTGCGCTTTTCCAGCAACACTGTTTTAAGCTCTGATCCCCAGCATCTGCAGTCCTCACTTTCTCCTTGCTGGTTCTTCCTCCCAGCTTCCACTCATCCAGTCCACTGGCTGTATTCCAGTCCACTGGCTGTATTCCAGTCCGGGTTTTCACCATTACCATAATTTGTTTTTTTCTTCTTATTTTGTTAAGAGATCAGTTGGGTTTCTACTCATGATACTGTGTGGATTTTGACAGGCATGAATTTCAGCCCCTCAAAAGTAGTATTGGTGCAATAGTTGACCCCATAAATTTAACTTTTAAAAAGTAGTCAAAAAATTTGACTATTGCTTGAGTATGTACGGTATTTGAATAGCAACGCTTCCACTGTTCTGGAGGAAATCTGTAAATATTGACCTGTGCAAGTCTCAAGGTGTTAAGCTGTACACTGCACAGGCGCGTTATTATGAGAGAGATCAGTCCTCACCACCAGGTGAGAAGTGGCAAACTGTAAGGAGACAAAACAGCAAAGAAGGCAATTAGTGAGAATGAACATGAACAGGAGGGGAGACTGCAGCATGAATAGCTCCTTTTCACCCAGATTCTATACTTTTTAATTTAACCTATTTTTCTCATCAACCTATTCAGAGATGTTATTACACACTCGAGAGAAGGTGGGACTTGAACCCAGCCGCCCCGTTACAGGGATGCTACCACTGCACCACAAGAGGGCCCCACCTATTGGCTAAGATCAAGTGTATCAGTCTAATATCTGATACGTCCCTTATCTGTCCAGGTTCTATGCCATAAAATAATTAAAGAATGATCCAATGCATCACCTAGGATACCCAAATGATCAAAAATCTAAAACTCATCAGTTTCCCTCTGTCAATACTATTACCAATGCTCTGTCTAAACAGCATGGTGTGTGGCCACTCCAAGGATGCAGCCACAGTAATTAGGATCAGAACCTCAATCACGGTATTCACTTCAACTCCAGAATGTATTACCGCACACGGACCTCAGCCCATGCCACTGTTAAGAAAATTAGAGGGAATGCTGGCCATAGCAACAGCCTCTTTCCCACAGTTCAGAAGGAAAAGTCAACAAAAATGCAGCCTTTGCCCTCAAATGTGTTAGTTAAATATTGACAGAACCCCTTCAAAAGTCTCTTCCCTGGGGTGGGGGAGTCCAAAACTAGAGGGCATAGGTTTATGGTGAGAGGGGAAAGATATTAAAGAGACCTAAGGGGCAACTTTTTCACACAGAGGGTGGTATGTGTATGGAATGAGCTGCCAGATAAATGGTGGAGGCTGCTACAATCACAACATTTAAGAGACATTTGGATGGGTATATGAATAGGAAGGGTTTGGAGGGATATGGGCCAGGTGCTGGCAGGTGGGACAAGATTGGGTTGGGATATCTGGTCAGCATGGACGAGATGAACCAAAGGGTCTGTTTCCATGCTGCACATCTCTATGATTCTAAAGCCCCACTCCGCCCTCTGTATTTCTCATTTCCTTTTTCCATATTTCTTTACCTCTGTTCATGGATGGCAACTTTTCGCAGCTCTAGACCAAGGTCTTCCCCCTTTACAAGTCATAGAATCCCTACAGCCTAGAAGCAGGCCACTCAGCCCAACAAGTCCACACTGACCGTCTGAAGAGTATCCCGTCCAAACCCAAACCCCCTGCATTTCCCATGGCTAATCCACCTAACCAGCACATTCCTGGACACTAGGGGTAATTAGCATGGCCAATTCACCTAACCTGCACATCTTTAGAGTGTGGGAGGAAACTGGAGCTCCCGTAGGAAACCCAGACAGACACAGGGAGAATGTATAAACTCCACACTGTTCCCCGAGGGCAGAACCAAACCTAGGGCCCTAGCACTGTGAAGTAGCAGTGCTAACCACTGAGCCACTATGCAGCCCTAAAGGCACTCTTAAGGCCCTCATAATATCAGGTCCCCTACAGATCCAATGATCAGCACAAATGGTGCTGACTGTTCACAACAATTTGTATTTATAAGGCATATTTAACACAATGAAAAATAACAAGAAACTTCACAGGAACATTATGAAACAAAATTTGTCACCAAAGTACATAAGAAGCTATTTCATCAGGTGACCAAATGTTTAGTCAAAGAGATAGGTTTTACAGAATGTCTTAAAGGAGGCAGGTGAGATAAAGAAGAGGGGATGGTTCAGAGAGGGATTTGCAGAATTGGGGTCCAGGCAATCAAAATACATGATCTCCTCTGGTGGAATAATTACAGTTTAAATGCAGAAGAGTCCCATCTTCAAGAAAAGCAGATGCCTTGGAGAGATTGAAGGTGATTGCAGTGATAATAAGGGGCAGGGGGGATTTGAAAATAAAGATGAGAATTTTAAAAATTAAGTGTTGTTTGGCGAGGAACAAATGTAGGTCAGTTAGTATAATAAATTGATAGGGGAATGGAACTTGCTGCAAGTTAAGACAAAGGCAACAGAGTTTTAGGTGACCTGAAAGTCAGCAAGGGTAGAATGTGATAGACAAGCCAGGAATGCATTGGAATAGCTCAATCTAGAGATAACAAAGGCATGGATGAGAGTTTCAGCAACAGATGAGCTGTGATGGACAAAGTTGACTGATATTATTGAGGAGAAGATCGACAGAAATTTAGCAAATAGCATAAATGACATAACAGTGATCTAAAATAACAAGCAGCACAAATTTGATGAACTGCTTGCAATACAGTCAATGGACACAGATTAAACAGGCATCATGATTTCTGCATCTCATTTGGCATTGGATGCAATATAATTCGATCTTAACTTGTACTAGATCTAGGATATACAAGATGCACGGTCCTATAGCCCAATCTAAAAGTATGCTTGAGGAGGAGATAAGCTCTTTGGGAATGCTCACTGTTGATCTAGAGATAACTACTGAACTGCTCCAATCATAATCGCAATCCACCCATGGAGCTGCAACAGACCGAATTACTTCCAATTCTTTCCAATTATATAGAACTCCAGATCCAAATAAAACTTACAGACAAAATTCAGATGCTATTAGAATGTTCATTTAATAGTACATGCTCTTAATGTTTG